>NW_008343079.1:826332-842177 GCF_000622305.1 Nannospalax galili
TATATATGACAGAATGCATGAAATCTTATAAGCGGGCTATAGGGAGTGCAGATGGGGGAAGAAGTCTAAATATAATTAAGATGTATTGTGTGAAATGCACAAAAATTCAATTAAAAATATACATTGAGGAATAAAATAAAATTCTATTTGTGGATTTTGTCCTAGAACTCAGTGTTGTTCACAAACCTAAGAGAAACCCGAGTGTTTTCTATGTTGAATCAATCCAAAAATTTACAAAATAGAAAAAGCACAGTATCAAACCAAGTATGAGACCCTTTGGGGGGGGGGCTATTTAATCGAAGGTTTTATTTAACCCTAGATACAGGAGACAGCACTCCCCAGATCCTTGGCCAAATCTCTGCTAAAGAGATGAGAGCAGGGTTAGAGATGCATGCTGCTTTAAAGGTAAGGCGGGGAAGCATGCCGTGTGGTCTCTTGTGTCTTTCGGCCCTGTTGAACACAGAGCCTCTATGTTAAGATGGCAGAGCCGTCACACTGAAGTGATCACCACCCTTGGGACAACTTTTCCAGAGTCCTCTGAAGTGAGAAAGAAGCTCTAGTGTATTACGGCACTGAGATAAGGGGTTGTGTGTTATTGCATCATAGGCTATATTTTTCCTTAATAACAAGTAGAGGAAGCCCAAAAGGAGAAGGAAAAGCCACAAATTGGCAAATTAAAGCAAAGGGGAAGAAACCAGGTGAAACTTAGCATGATGATTCTCTTGCATTAGTTTTTCCAGTAATTAAGTACAAGTTCAAAAATTATTAACATGTTACAACTACAAGAATATACATGGTATGACCTTCCCTCGACTCCTTTCTTTTTTACAAAAGAATTATACTGAGGATAACATATTTCCCTTCTGCTGCCTGCCCGTCTCTTGGTCCACTGCAACCGTCGCTCTATTCCTGGTTTGGCAGACAGTGCTAATGCTCTCGGAAGTCAGGAAGGAAGCTGTCCTCTAGGGACAGTGCTCTCTAGGATCTATTTCAGCAAGTAGACTTTCCTTCATCACCATGGTTTCATAGTTTATCCCCCAAGCTCCAGCTGATATTGTTGAGTCTCATTGTTTTAACATCACTGAAATGGTCCCTTTTTTCTTCCTTTCTCCATAACAACCTGGATACCACATTTCCTTCAAAGCTACTCCTCGTTGCTCTCGAACACAGGGTTGCTGTAGGAAACCCCCATGCCACACTCCTGCGTGTCAGAGTAGGTGGTTTGGTTTATCGGAGGCCAGCTCAAGTCATTTGCCAAGTTCCTCTGCCATATTCGATACTGGCTTTTTGATTGATAGCCAAAACATCTCTTGACTGCCATCCACAAAGCTCGGTTTTCAATAACAGCCTCCTGCAAGACAAAAGCGTTTTGTGATTCGAAGTTCCCCAACTCCGTGATCTGAGCCAGATACTGCTGCAATGTTTACTTAGATCCAGCCTGACAAAGCTCTTATCCCTAAACAAAGTTAAGTTGGTTTCACGAAATTCATCTGAGTGAAGGTACTTTCAAGAACCTAGGAGCTAGACTGGAAATGGCCTGCTTCAAAGATATTTCTTGGGAATCTTACATCTAAATTAAATTTAAAATCATTCAAATTCTATATTTCATACCACAGCACATCCAATTTTCATGTAACATTTTATAAAATTATTTAGTGCCACATAGAATTGAGTGCATAGAAAGATGTATGATGTGTCTTTGATACATCTCAGAACAGCACTGAATAACCATGGACACAGGTCGATTAAATTTAAATATAGGCCTCAGACTTTGGATTGGAGAGATCTAGATTCAGTTCCCAACTCTAACACTATGGACCAGGTAATTAACCTGTGTCCAGTCCCCAGCACTGAAGGAAAAAGTCTATTAATTAGTCTGAGCCACTGTGGTTAAAAATAATCCCTTCCTTATATTTGTTGTATTATATAACTGCCCTTACAATGCAGGGCAGGGCAGGGCAGGGCTGTTAGCCTTTTTCCACCCTTCTGAAGAAATGATTGCGTGCCAAGGCCCTTTGTACTCATGCTCTTAGCCTTCACCTCCACTGAAATGGCTTTTTAAGATTATGAAAAGGTGGGGGCTGGAGAGATGGCTCAGCAGTTAAGAACACTGACTGCTCTTGCAGAAGACCTAGCTTTAGATCCAAGCCACATGGTGGCTAACAACTATCTCCGGCTCCAGTTTCAGGAGATCCAATGCTCTCTTCTTACCTCCATGGGCACTGCACAACATGGGGGCACTTACATACATGCACACAATACACTCATACACACTAAACAAAATTAAAATGAAATATTTTTTAAAAGATTATGTAAAGGGTATCTCTCTAAAAGTATTCTGGACTGCCACTTCATTTCATGAGTTAGTCCAAGTCTTGAATGAGGCCAGTTTTAAGCTAGAGTGCACGGAGGTTTATTTGTGTATATGTGTACATATGAATATGTATATATAATGTGCATATACATATTACCTATCTATCATATTACATATTCTATCATATTTTGTTCAAAAAGTTGAGCATCTTAGATATTTTCACAAAAGAAAAAAAAGAAGAAACTATTTTCCAAAATTAGAGCTGATTTTGGTTTTTATCCATAGTATCTTTTCTAAACTCAGTTAATAAGGAACTAGGCAAAGGGTAGTAGTTTTCCTAAAATCTGCCCATCTTTGTTATTTGAGTATTATTGTCCACAAGAAAGATAGAGGACAGCTTGTCTGAATCTTTCCTCTGAATACTGATCAAACTCTGGTAGGAATTAAGACTCCCAGAGCCATCATTTTCTTACAAACCTGTTAGTCTACCACAGCTTTGCATAATAGGTCATCCTCTTTTAATGGATAAGGTTCTCCTTAAAGCTTGGATAAGGCAGGAACATTGGTGCCAACTCCAAGTTTTAGGAAACCTTAGCAAGCTTCAAACAAATTAACGGAAAGGGGAGGAGGAAGAGGAGGAGGAGGGGAGGAAGAGGAGGAGGAGGAGGAAGAGGAAGAGGAGGAGGAGGAGGAGAGGCTCTCCCTGTTGTCTGGAACTTTTCCCTATTTTAGTATGAGGACTTGTATCCCCTTCCACTCTCCAGAAGGAAACTGAAGCCCTGCTAGGTGATTTGTCCTGTGACTCCGCCTTGTAAATTAAATGCACAACTAGAAACAAAGCAAAGTTTTGATGAGATTCTATTTCTTAAAATAATTTTGTCAGGTCAGCTTCTGTAACTAGCTACTCAATTCTTAAGTACTTGTGTACACACATGGACATACACAAGTAATAAAAAGATGGGTTAAAGCTATCCACATTAGTTCCCATGCTTCTGAGCATGAGGGGAGTGAGACTCACACAGTAAGGTTTTATTGAAACCTGTTTGTTTTCTGGGATGCTCTAAGAACAGCATTAGAGCTAGGGTCAAGTTTGTGGTTAGAGTCAGACCTCAGCAAACCAGACAATATTCAGAATATGCAAGGGAGGCTAGCCTTCCTTCATGCCTACCCGTCAAAAGCCCCTCTGGACCATATATACCACAGGCTGACAAGAAGGATGGAGTTAGCACAGTTCATCCAGCACTCCATAATACCTTCTGACATACAGATAGACACACCTGGGGAAAAACATCTTGCTGAGTTTATGACAGTCTTTACCCACTCTCCTAGACTCACCACATGAAACAGGAAAACAATGTCCACTTTCTCAGTTGCAACAGCTTTCCCCCCGACTCAGTAACTCTACTCCTTCTCTAAGTACCTGCTGACCACAGAGAAAAGGGTCACTAAGCAACTAGACCCTCAGGGGAGGGGTGTAGGGTAGGAGTTCTTATCCTTCAATGCTATTTTTCAGCTAGAATGAAAACCCATACTGAACATTCCTGAGTATGTCTCACTCCTCATCCAAAGAAGAACCAAGGAAGAAGCTGTATCTTTCATGAGCATCGAAGTATCCATTCCATCTTCTGGGGATGAGCAAAGTCATTTCTTGCATTTAATTAAAAAAATCTCTTGCTTAGCCCCAACTATAATTAAGCGGGATTTGAAGTGCAGTAGCTGCTAACATGAATTCTTGGTAGCAGTGTTGAATGGCAAAAAAGAGAGGTATTAGTACCTAAATATCTTTAACACTTGTCTGCTTTCTCCCTGTAGATTGTAAACTCTACTCTTCTGTTGTCTTTCTCCTCTTGGCAAAACACCCTCTGATAGATCATTAGGTCAATGGACTGTTCTAGAAAGAACATATAAAGAAATGACTGAAAGACTGAGAAATACAAAGTAAGAAATGGTAAATATCACAGGAGATAATGATGGCTCATTCCCAGTACTGTTTCTTGGTGTGTGCGTGTGTGTGTATGTGTGTGTGTGTGTGTGTGTGTGTGTGTTTGAGAGAGTGGGGGTGGTTGTTTTTATTTTTGCTTGGTTTGTTTTGGTTTAGACTTCTGAGAAGCAGAATCTATGTAGCTTGCCTCAAACTCTTGGTCTTCAAACTCCTGTCTCAGCCTCTGGCTGCTGGGATTACAGACAGGTGCACAGAACCATCATGCCTGGTTAGGTTTATGTTTTTTGAACACGTACTATGTGCTTTTTTGCTGCCCACATCTCACATCTCAGTCTTTAATAATCCTACAAGGTAAGTTATCATTATTAATAACACTTTGTAGGGAGTAAGTAAAGGGGCCCAAGGAAATAGAATAATGTCTTCAAAGTCAGACAGCAGGTGTGAAGGCAGGATTCACTCATAGGTGGGTTATCTGAACCTGCACTCTTTCCTACAAATATACCAATTATATACCAGTTGGTGAAGGTCTTCCTGCTAAGGCATTGTGGCAGACTGTGATGCTTGACTACCCTACAGCATGCTGCCTTTCAGTTCTTCCTTGCCCACCCACCTGAGAGGAAAAACAAATGAACAAACAAGCAAACAAACAGTCCAAGCCAATCTGTTTAACTTTGGGCATGAATATCCTTTCCCAGAATCCCTTTCTATTCAGTATAACAAGTTCTCACCAAAGAGGCACATGAAGTCACCTACTGGTGGGCCATAGGAAAACTTGTTTCTCCGAGTAACAAGTTCACATTTGAGGAAATACAAGTTTGTGGGAACATTTCCTGTTTCCTTCCTGCCCCCAAAGGGAAGCATCATACAATGAGGTGGAAACTCCCTGAGCACCAAGCATGAAAGGACACAGCTAAGACTACTGGGAAAGAAAGGTCCAAATCCCTGGCACCAGGGAGTCCCGAAACCTCTATCTCCAGTCTGTTATTGAATCAATAAGTATCTTTGCTGTTTAAGATGTTCTTAGTGAGTTTTGTAACTTGTTTAGTAGACCCAGGGATCAAGACAGATTTATTTAGACGTCAGTCCTACAGTTATGCCACAGAGGATAGAATAAAATTTCAATATGCAGATACGAAAAAGATAGTCCAAACAGAAAAGTCAGTGAGCAAGATGTGTACATAAGATTATTCTTTAAATGGTAGGGACCAGATTCCTGCAACTCAGTCTGATGACACCGTATTAATCTGGTTGCTTTGAAGAGCGGATGACTTAGTATAGTGTTCTCAGAGAGTGATGCCTGAATCTTCCACAGCAGACTTGCAATGGCAACCTGTTAGACATGCAGATTCTCACACTTACTCTAGGCCTGCTAAGCCAGACACAAGGAAGGTAGGGCTTGGCAATCTATGCTTACCATTTTACCAAGCCTGTCAGGCACCTGTGCTCCCACTCTGTTTTGGCACACCCTGGTTTAGCCTATACAGAAAAGCTCCAGGACCCTGAGGCAGTGTTTTGTTCTACCACCAGCTCCTGTTGCCGTATTTGCTCTGCGTGGTATGGAATATTCTCAGAGCTTCTGCCTTTACACTTTTAGCAGGGAAGTCAGCTTGTAAGGCACCTTCAGCCCATTGTGAATACCGCAGTTTTTGGAACACACTAGTTTTATCATTCAGAGCAAGAATGGAGACAGATGGAATCCCACATTGCGCCTCTCCATGGATGCCTTTATTAGGCATTACCTTCCCAACAGCAAGCTTCAAGGAAGGGAGACTGAAGAGAGAGAGAGGGAGTGAGATACTTCGAGATAGAAGGGGGACAAACTCATTTCACTGAGGAAGAGGAACAAACCACAGCTGTAGAATGAAAGCTGGGAAAGCTCATGTCTTATTTCCCAAACTTATATCCCAAAGTATGATATGAGCTGTTAAATGAATGAAGTCAGTTTCAAAAAAGCACATACCTCTGAAGCCAAATGGCATACTCCTAAAATCCCAATCCTCAGTAGGTAGAGGTAGGAGGAGTTAGTTCAAAGCCAGCCTGGGTTACATAGTGAGACTGTGTCTTTAAAAAAAAAAAAAGGGAGTTGGGGATATAGCTTGGTAAGAGTGCTTGCCTAACATGTGCAAGATCCCAGGTCCAATCTTCAACACTGAAAATAAAACAAAGCAAAAACCAAAACCACATATAGAATGATTTCATTCATATGAAGTGTCCAAAGTAGGTAAATCCAGAAAGACAGAAAGTATGTTAATGGTCATCAAGGGGGAGGGAAAGGAATGGAAAGCGGCTGCCTATGGGCATAGGATTCCTTTTGGGGGTGATGAAAGGATTCTGGAATTGGTAGTGTTGATGGTTGCTCAACTCAGTGGCTATACTAAAAATCTAAAAATCATTGACTTGTTGACTTTGAAATGGTGACTTTTATGGTGTACAAATCATATCTCAATTTAAAAATGTGAATTAGAGCCAGGTGTGGTGATGCGTGCCTTTAATCTTAGCACTCTGAAGGCAGAGATAGGCCGATCTCTGTGAGATAGAGGCCAGCCTGGTCTACATAGTGAGTTCCAGGCCAGCTGGGGCTACAGGGAAACCCTGTATCAAAAAGACCAAAATATTGTGAATTCTGTTTGTATATGTATTTTGGGAATTTTAAGAATGAATAGAACCTTAAAGATCATAATTTCATACTCAGAACCACACTTTAGAGATGAGAAGAGTAATGGTTTTTTGGAGCTCATCAGAGAGAAGTTCAGAGTGTGAGAGAAGGGAAGACAGTGCAGTTCCGAATCTCTGGCCACTGAAGCTGCTTTATTGACTCCCAAAGAATTCCCCACTCACAGTGTAGCAGCTAGCCTGAGGGCACTTACCTCCACAGCAAGGGAGATGATGAAATTGGAGCTGATCATGACAATGATGTAGACCCTCCACAGGACAGGAGTGCAGAGCAGCTGGCAGAAGATGATGAGGCACAGTTAATCTCAGAACAAATATGCTGGGAAAAGTTTACATGCTCACAATGGACACATGTATAGGCTATAAATCACAGGAGTAAATATATACAAATGTAAATACACACACACACACACACACACACACAATAGAGCATGGCTCAGCGGTTAAGAGCCCCTGCCGTTCTTGTGGAGGACCAGTTGGAGTTCAGTTCCCAGGACCCACATCAAGAGGTTCACAGGTATCTGTAACTCAATAGAGCATGGCTCAGTGGTTAAGAGCCCCTGCCGTTCTTGTGGAGGACCAGTTGGAGTTCAGTTCCCATGTGTGCATTTTACATATTACATACATGTATTTATACACATACACATAATTTTGTAGAACTGTGGAACATTGATATTCAATCATTTCAGGATTGAGGTCTTTTTTTCTTTTCTCACTCTTAGTCTTTTTCTTTTATCTATAATTTCTGTTTCCTAAAATACCTTTGGTCACTTTGCAATGAAAATAAATAATAGCAAAACCTTTTGTCTGTCTGATTTTTTTATTTTGAAGAAAGAATGTCGGAAGGTAACTTCTTTACCAGTCATCTCTGAGGATCAGTGGGAAGCCTCCACACTGGATGTCATATTTCTTCTGATCCAAGTGCTACTCTTGAGCACTGGATCAGGAGTGCTCTCTCAGGGCTGTGCCTACAGCTACACAACCTGCACCCTCACAAGGGTACTTGCCAAAGGACCACGTGGAACTCCACACAAGCTATCCGTACTTCCACTGTGGCTTCCCTCAAACCCTTTCCAGGCAGAGGGCCTCATATAGTGGATGGATGGGTGGGTGGATGGATGGATGGATGGATGGATGGATAGATGGATGGATGGGTGGAGGGAGGGAGGGAAGAAGGGATGGATGCGTGGATGGAAGCGTGGATGGATGGATGGAAAAGCCAAGTACACTCTGAAATATGCAGTATGTCTTAGATATTACCTCATATAATGGTGGGAGTGAAAGTTGATGCTTTCACTCTCAAATTAAAAATTTAAATCCATTTCTAGGAATTTATTCCTGGTATATACTTGCAGATGGCTAAAAGCTATGTACATGGTTCTTTAATTATCCCTTTCTAATGGTAACAACTTGGAAACAACCATATGTCAATCAATATGGGATTATATAAATTGTGATATCTATCAGATATATCATGAAATATAAAATATATGTATCTATAATAAAATATTATGTTATCATTAAAAAGAATGAAAAGATCTGTGTGCACTTATGGAGCCAAAATAGCCTGATACATTAAGGAAGTGAGGTGCAAGGCTGTGTGCGGCCACAGCAGCCAGGAAAATGTTCCACTGGAATCTCCCGCTGCTGGGAAGATAAATACTCACAGCTATGAAAATGTTCCGCTCGATCTCATGCTGCTGGGAAGATAAATATTGGGAACCCCAAACACTATACTCAAAATCTACCACAACTTCCACCCCAAAGCTGCATTTCCCATGGGCTCCTCCTAACCAACGAATGAGGATAGCATGGATTCTCATGACACTCCTGTGAGATATCAGAGAGACACCAGACAGTCCTGGTGGACAGTGTTGGCTGAATCCTTAAGTCAATGTAGACTGAGACACTTCTCATTGAGGACCCTCCTTCCCTCTTCACAGGGTCAGGCCTTCATGATAGTGAGATGCCTCTCCTAACCTTCCCAGGCTTCTACCGTTTCCCCACCCCTCTCCCCAGATCTCTCCTCCAATAAATCTCTTGCACAACACATCCCCTTTAGCATCAATGTCTCAGAATACTGAACAAATGGGATACTTTGCTACTGTTGTCTAAAAATGTGGGAGAAGATACACACACACACACACACACACACACACACACACAAGAAATACGTATATTTCTCCTCATATGTATAAAATAAGTGTGGAAGTATGTGAAACAAACTGGTATCCTAGGTTGCCTGTAGAGGAAAGCTAGGTCAGAAGGGATATTTCACTGTATTTTCATTTTTTAATTTTAAGCCATATGAATGTATTTATCTAGGTTGTGAAACAGTATGATTCCATTCAAAATAAATTTCATAAATCTGAGTCAATGTACATTTATAATATATGAATTTTAAAAGATGGATGGATAGTGAATGATGTTATAATTTTCTTTGCCTCTTCTACATTTTCTAAAAATGGACCCATGGTTTATGTAATAATAAGAAAGATTGTTATTTTAAAGCAAAGAGAGATTGTTATTTTAAAGGTCCTTCTTTGCAGGATCTTCTGTAATCATGCTGACATTGCTCTATACAGGTTCTCTCCAAACAAAAATCATTCCCTACTTAATTATTCCAGAGCATCAGCCTGTCCGGAAGAGCCCTAGATAGAATAGTGTGAGTGGACCAAACAGAACTTAACCTCACTTCAGCAAAGACTCCTTATAACCAGAAGTATTTAATCTATCAAATGAAGAGACAAACAAAAATGGTAAATACACTTACTAACCAATATAATGCAATTATAAAATAAAGAAACAAATGTGGACACAGTAGGTGACATATCACTGTGGACTGGAGAAGGTATCACAGGCTAAAAATGCACTGTGTGCCCTAAGTGGTCATCTATATGTTGAAACATACTACGTTCTGACCAATTCGATTTTGCAACATTTGCCGTGCAAGGCATTATAAAACAAGAATGAACATGATGTGAAATTGTTCCTCTTTTAAAAACTCATCTTGGAGGGGCTGAAGAGATGTTGCACTGGTTAAGAGCACTGGCTACTCTTACAAAGGACCGGGTTCAGTTCCCAGCATCCACATGGTGGCTCACAACCATCTGTTAACTCTAGTTCCAGGGGATCCAATGCCCTTTGCTGTCCTCTGTGAGCACCAGGTATGCACACGGTGCACACACATACATTCAGACAAAATATTCATATGCATAAGTGAATCTAAAGATTTTAAACTAATTTTGGACATGGAGAGGTAGGCAGACATACAAAGGCACTGAGTATGTAAAACTCAAGTCTGTTCATTGTTTTCTCTGTACTGTGTTTATTGGTATAAAGGACATTTACTAATGATCTCATTTTAATTCAAAAGTAGAATCGGTTGAAAGAATCAACTGTATTTTTCCCTTGATGGAGTAGGTGAAAGTACAGTGTCCTGTAGGATTTCAAAGTTGTCTCAGTATTAAAATTGGTAAGAGGGTGCGTGAATAAGTTAGATGAACAGGCTCTTTGAAAGCAAGCTTTCAGACATAACTATGAACATACAGAAAAACACGTTTTAAAAAGCTTTTTAAAATGTAAGTGCAGATTTGAGAATTAACCAAAAGACTGCTTCAGGCAAAACTGTTTTAAACAGCTTCAAAACAGAAGCATTTGGGGAGGAAATACTACCACATTTGAAAGAGAAAATATATAAATGGACTTCTTCCAACCTTATAGTGGATTTTTTCAATGAAAAATGGTTCAATATTTTTTTTCAAAGGTTATCTTTAGACTCAGAAAAATTAATACTTGGAGGAATTTTATTTCCTAATTAGCTTAAATTTGAAAATAGATATAATTCAGCACTCTTTTAAAGGTTGCCATCTGCAAAGTACATAAATGGTGTCAAGAATCCATGTTGATTACAATGGTGACCTGCTTTCAGAATGGTATAAAACTGAACATCATCATCATCATATCCCAGAAAATGAGACTTACATCCAAACGCCTATGCAATTCTGGAATGTCAGCAAATAGGATGAACAGACAGATGCCTAGCTGTAAAATCAGCACAAGGACAAATACATCTGAGGAAACAAGAACACAAGCTGTCACCCTGAGAAGGTCCAGTGTGGAGTGTCACATCTGATGTATTCTAGACTAACATTGATACATTTACTTCATTTCCACATCCAAACCACAGCATAGTGGATGGAGAGCATTCATTTCTATGCAGCGGGTCTCACCTCTACAATTTCTATGCATATCTTCGAGGCAAGTGGAAATTCTGTTTGTGTTTCAAGTAACACAAGTGGCAAATATATATTGAATATCATTGACAAAGCACTTTCAAGAAACACTTTGAAGACATTCAAGTATCTGACTCTGATATAAATCATCTGCCTCAAGTCCTTTTTTGGGAAACCAGGCGTGTTGTAAATACACAAAATTTTCTATTGTAGTGATATAGAGTCAGCATTCAACTCTAGGGTGGAGTAACTTTGAGGTGAGGAGGTTCATTAGAAGTGGATGCCCCACTTAGTCTCTGAGATATTTGTTTGTATACTGACACTGCTCCTCTAATTATGAACATTCAGGAGTACAAGCAGAAGGATCAGTACCCTCATATAAAGTTGTTCCAGAATTATTTTGTGCATTTTCTCCTTTGCATAGGGAAACAGTTGAATACTGCTCTTTAGATAAGAGCCAACTTTACCCTTTGTTCCTGAGTGACCTGGGCATGTTGATACTAATGCCCTCATACCTCAGATTCCATGCAGTATTACTCACAGTTTGTATAGGTGGGCTGCCTGAAGGGTTTTCCTTTAGAGAATACAAGAGCCACAACGATACAGTTGATTGTTCCCAAGAACCATATAGTAGTATTCTCAAAACTTGCAAAGGCACTGTTGCTCTTAATTTTTTCAGGAACATTTGGAAAAGTGGTCCAGGTAAAGACACTTTCATTTTTCACAGTGCAGGCACTATAAAGGGAAGCCAGAAAAGCTAGTTGAAGTAAGCTATCAAGTCTTTAAAACATACTTGTATCTATAAGTGTCTGTGGAAAACAGTACCCAGAGCAGGCACACTCGATATTTCATAATTTTCTACACTTCAGCAAAGAAGACACAAAAAGAAAAGAAATAGCACAGATGAATCTGTAATTTTGGGATAAATTAATATACAAATAGACACAGATATATAGATTCAACTGGCTGCTTAGTCATAAAGCTGTACACCCATCATGTGTATTGAGGCTGAATGGGAAAGAGATGTAAAAGCTATGATTCTTCCCTTGGGTGGCTTAAGAATTCCCACAATTAATACATAGGGGGACACATAATTTATCATTGGACAGGGAAAATTTTGAAAGTAGAAGACTTTTATCATTTCACTGGACATCACTTAAAATGGGCTCTTAAACCTGGGACAGACCAGGAAAATTATAAGCCTGGACATTCTAGGTATAATAGATTATCAGAGATCATTATTACACAACGCAAGCAAATCTGGCTACCTGCTACAGAGAAGAAATTATTGCTGACAATTTTCTCAAAGGATTTTGGGAAGCCCAAATCCTTGGCAGGATGAAGACCCATTTGCCTCCATTCATAATGGTGGAGTTCAGGTGATGTTTGCCATCCACTCAGATGATGTTTACTAGAAGTTAAAATGTGAGAACCTGGAGCTGAAGTTCTGATACCTGTGCAACTCCACTGAATACCAAGGCTGCTTCTGCACCAGGATGAAGCCCATGACATGCATGACCAAACTGAGCAGAATGTTGAGGATGACCGAGAGCAGCAGAGGTGGGGAGATCAGTCGTCCTGCAGGTCTGAAAGGCACCAGCTTGGGATAGGCACCATTGAGATTCACTGCCAAATAAATTCAAGTTTTATATGTTTGACAGCAGAAAAAAAAAAGTGCTGTACGCTTGATCATAAGAATGCTACAACTTCTCTGGCCCAAACAGTTGAAGAAATGGACAAACTGAACTGCATTATGAACTGAGGGAACAAAGCAGCTAATGGGTCCAAACTCATAAACAATCACAAGATGCCATTTTTGCCTATTAAGTAGGCAAAGATGATTAAGTTATAAGAGCAAAAACATGCACATTCTGTGCTGGCATTTTTTTTTTTTTATCAACTTTACGCAAACTAGAGACAACTGAGAAGAGAGAACCCCACTTGAAGAATTTCCTCCATCAGACTGGCCTGTAGGTATGTCTATGGAGCATTTTCCTTGATTTCTAATTGATGAAAAAGGGTCCATCACACTATGGGTGGTGACATCCCTGGGCAAACGGACCTGGCCTGTATAAGAAAACTATCTGGGCAGGACAGAAGAAGCAAGTCAGTAAGCAGCATTCCTCTGTGGTTTCTGCTTCAGCTCCTGCCCTGAGTTCCTGCCTTGCCTTTTCTCTAAGTTGGACTGTAATCTGCAAGCCAAATAAACCCTTTCCTCCCCCAAGTTGCCTTTACTAAGTTTTACCATAGCAACAGAGAAGCAAACTAAAACACGTTCTCATGTGCTTTTGTGGGAATATGAATTGATACAAAACTTCGGAGCTAAATAAATATGAAAATGGAGAAACAGTTCGCGTTTGTTTTCTACTTCTGGAAATTTAGCTTAAGATTAAAAAAAAAACTTTAAAATGCAGAAAAATGCTCAATAAACTATATAACTATAGTAAATATATGTCTATATACTACAATAACATGCCGTCACTGCACAGTCATGTTCTCAATGATTAATGACAGATGAAGAATAATATCAGTTAGATGATAGGAAAGGTACACTCAAAGCTCCCAACTCTCCAGAAAAACGCTGAAAAATGCACAAAGCTGTCCAAACACCAGGCATGATGGTGCATGCCTTTAATCTTAACATTTGAGAGGCAAAGGTAGGTGGCTCTCCATGAGACCCAGGCCAGGCTGGGATGGCCTACATAGCAAGTTCCTGGCCAATTGGGGCTACATAGTGAGACCTTGTATCCAAACAACAAAAACCTGGCTAAACCAACCTTGACAGAACAGAAGAAAGTTTGTAGCAACAAAGTAGACACTAAATTGAGAAAAAGGCAACTTTACAATGGTAAGAATTTTTCAAAAACTTTTTACAGTGTTTTTTATATTTTTTTATTTATTGGGTATGTGTGTATGCCTGCTTATAGGCACCTGCCATGATGTGCATATGAACATCAGAGGACAACTTGTAGGAGTCACATCTCTTTTTCCACTATGGTTTTAACTGCTAAAATTCAAGGATATATCCCTCAAAGCTAAAAGAACCAGTGGCTATGTGTTACAGCTGCATGTCTTTGGAAACATAATTTGGGAATGTCATGGTTAAACTGATTGCTACAGCTTTCAAACAATAGTAAAACAAAAGATCAAACCCTGGGAAAGGAACATAATCTGATTTCCAAAATTACTCCATAAATAACAATACTCATTACAATAAAATAGGGTAAGAGAAACAACCACAAAAGAAACACACACACACACACACACACACACACACACACACACACACACACACACATTAGATTTTATTATCAAAAACTTTCTAGCACTGTAAACTCAGCCACATACATATGGCAGGAGAGGACACAGATCCTGGAGAAAACCCTATCTCTTTGATATCTCAAGACAAATGAAACTTCTATGTACTAAATATCAATCCTTATGACAAACATGCCGTGCAGCACTCATCAAAGAAGCTTCTTTTTGCAACAGATGGAGGCTACTGCAGAGTTGCACATCTGGTCAGACACAGAGAACATATGTCTGAGATGCCCAGTACTGGGTGACACATCTACAGTTGATCCTCTACAACCAAGGCTCATGGGTCATAGCAGAATAAGGGATGGAAAGAAAACCGGTACATCCCTCAACTGTCACCAGTGAAGCTCTCTTATACAACAGAGTGTAATGCACACAGAAGGCCACAACTAAGTCCACACAAAATGTTATTTAGATAATTATTTCTCATTGATGACTTTGTTACTAAGCAGAAAGTGCTGTTCAGACATAAGACTTCAAATCTTCGTCTGCAATACTGTAGTGCCCACCTGTAGCTAAGGGAGACAATCCACTATTGTTCTAAAATGATGGATAAATTTGTTTTCTCCCCCTCTCTAGAAGCCTTTGAGAGGGAACTGACACTGACTCCAGCCACTCCAACAGTTATCAAAGTGCCTGAAAACAAATCCTGAGTCCATCACTCTCAAGTCCAGCCTTGGCAGACAAAAGAAAAATGAGGAGAAACTCAATAGAGGGATGCTTTGGGAAGCTCTGGTCAATAAATCCCAATGGACCCTGATATGAACATTTGAAATTTTCCCTGTTTTGACTTTTTCTGGTGCCCTGTCTAGAACTTGTAATGCTAACTACTCTTGCCTTTACTTCTCCTTCACATCCCCTAGTCACCAGTCAAAGGCTTTCTTTTCTCCCTACAGGTAAGAGTTATGCGATGTGGAAGTCTTTTATACAGACCTACTGAATGGGTACCCCAATTGCCTCACCCTGTGTCCCTGTTCAGCATGCAAGAAGCCAAAGCAGTCTGCATCCCGGTTCCCCATCAGCAATTTGGGTAACCTCTTCAGAGTATTGTGTGATAAGAATAGGAGGTAGGAATTGGCTAGGCAGTTAGCGTAAAGAGATCCCAAAGAAAAATAGCCAGTGTCTTGGCTAAAAGTCAAAATGTCCTTGAGCCACTTAGCAACATACTATATTCCAAAGGCCAAAATTGTCAAAAGTATTTGGGAGCTCTTATCTAATCCTTAAAAGGATTTTAGGGTTACCTCTTCGGAGGAGGAATGTGAGAGTAGCAAAAAGCCCCATTTAAAAAAGAAAGAAAGATGGGAAGGAAGGGAAGGAAGGAAGGAAGGAAGGAAGGAAGGAAGGAAGGAAGGAAGGAAGGAAG
>NW_008343079.1:842238-868170 GCF_000622305.1 Nannospalax galili
GAGGAGAGGAGAGGAGAGGAGAGGAGAGGAGAGGAGAGGAGAAACATAATATTTTTAAAAAGTGAAAATTCAGATGGGGAGCATACCTTTAATCCCAGCAGAAGCAGGCCATCTCTATGAGATGGAGGCCAATCTCATCTACATAGTGAGTTCCAGGCCAGCTGGGGCTACACACACACACACACACACACACACACACACACCCCAAAACAAAACAAAAGTGAGGATTTGGAAGTTGGCTCAGTGGCACTTGCCACCAATCCCAACAACCTGAATTGGATTCCTGGAACCTGCATCATGTAAGGAGAGCACTGACTCCACAAGTTTGCCCTTTAACCTCCACATGTGTGCCATGGTGCATGTGCACACACACACACACATACATGCATGCATGATAGACGACAGATAGATGACAGATAGAAGATAGATGATAGATAGATAGATAGATAGATAGATAGATAGATAGATAGATAGATAGATAGATAGATAGATAGATAGATAGATAGATAGATAGATAGATAGATAGATAGATAGATAGATAGATAGATAGATAGATAGATAGATAGATAGATAGATAGATAGATAGATAGATAGATAGATAGATAGATAGATAGATAGATAGATAGATAGATAGATAGATAGATAGATAGATAGATAGATAGATAGATGATAGATAGATAGATAGATAGATAGATAGATAGATAGATGATACATAGATAGATGATAGGTTAGATAGATGATAGATGATTGATAGATAGATAGATGAAAGATAGATAGATAATAAAATGTAATTTTAAAAATTGTAACATGGTGGGGCCTAGAGAGATGGCTCAGCAGTTAAGAGCACTGACTGCTCTTGCAGAGGACTCGGGTTTGATTCCCAGAATCCACATGGCAGCTATGAACCATCCTTAACTCCAGTTCCAGGGAAATCTGACACCCTCTTCTGACCTCCACGGCATTGCACAACACTCACATACATGCAGGCAATACACTCATAAAATAAAAATAATAAATAAAATATATTTCTTAAAAATTGTAATGTAGTGCATGCCTCTAATCCCAGCACTCAGGAGGCAGAGGCAGCCAGATCTCTATGAGTTCAAGGCCAGCCTGGTCTGCATAGCAAATTCTAGGCCAGCTGTGGCTACAGGGAGACTCTGTCTCAAAAAACAAAGAAAGTGTAAGGTGAAACGAAAATATACATAACAGGAGAAAAAGTGTATCCATACACCTGAGGAGGGCTTGATATCCACAATATACTAAGACATTCTACAATTCAATAGCCAAAAGATAAAAACTCAGAATAGTTAAAGGATTTGAATAAACATTCGCTACAAGAATAATACAAAGCAGGTAATAAGCACATGAAAGTACATCCAACCTCACCAGTCATCAGAGAAATGCAAACCAAAACAATAAGACAAAACTAAATTACAGCTAAGCTTATTATTTCAAAGTTAAATACTAAGTTTTGGTTGAGGCTGTTAAGAAATTAAAATTCTCAGGGCTGGAGAGAGGACTTAGCCTTAAGAGCACTGACTGCTCTGGCAAAGGACCCGGGTTCCATTCCCAGCACACATATTGGAGGCTAACAACTGTCTGTGATTCCAGTTTCAGGGGTTCTGATGCCTTCTTCTGACCTCCGTGGCATTGCATGACACGGGTGCACTTACATACATGCAGGCAAAACACTCATACATGTAAAATAAAAATAATGAATAAAATAATTTTAAAAGAAATTCGAATTATCATCTATTGCTAGTGTGGATGTAAAGTGACATAGTCTCTAGGAAAATAGTTTGATGAGTCCTTGAAAAGTTAAATATCTGGTTATCACATAACAGAAATTCCATTTTATTCCTCAAAGAATTGAAACAAAACTCAACCAGATGCTTTATATAAAATTTTAGTGCAGCACTGTCCACTATAGCTAAATGACAAGAGCAACCTAATTCCAACAAGAGATAAACAAACAAAATGTGTGCATGTGTGTGTGTGTGCGTGTGCGTGTGCGTGTGTGTGCTATTTTAAAGCACACTGCTCCATGGCATAAAGCACTCTCACACTGTTGTGCAACCATCACCATTATCTACTACCAAAGTGTTTCTAAAGCTATTGAATCCTCTACAGCTCCTTGGTATCACCATTCTACTTCTGTCTCTAGGTATGTTGTGTGTGTGTGTGTGTGTGTGTGTGTTCATTTCGCTTTTGGCTATAAGATAGAATGAAGTTCTGATATATGCTGCAAAATGTAGGCTCCCTGGAAACATTATGCGAACTGAAAGCAACCAGAAACAAAGGAAAGAACTGTATGATTTCATGTACACAAAAATATATGGATTAGGCAGATTCACTATGATAAAAAGTACAGGAAAAGTTCATGGACTGAAAAGGGAGAGAACTGGGTGTTCTTGCTTAGTAGGTAAGGCATCCGTTTGGAAATAGACACTGCCAATGGTTGATAGAATTTTGAATGGAATTTGTGTTTCTGAATTATATGCTTAAAATGGAAAACTTCATGTTATAAGCGCATTTTACCAAAAACCAATTTAGTAACATTTAAAAATAGTTATGAATGAGGATGAAGCCAGGCATACAGGTGCATGTCTATAATTCCAGGACTTGGATGGGTGAGGCAGGATCACAAATTTCAGGGCAGCCTGGGCTACACTTTTTCTTAAAAAAATAAATCATTTGTACAACTACATAAAAATAATTCAAGTTAAAAGGGAAAGGCTGAAAGAAATGCATCAGAATACTTAAATTTGTTAGTTCTGAATAGCAGGATAAAAGTGGGCCTTTTTCTTTTACAATATTTCCTATCTTCTTTTCACAGTGAATACATGTTACGAACATGTATATTTAATATTTGTTAAACAGAAAATATGAACTTTATTTAATAAAAAATAGAGAAAAGTCAGGAGATTTTTATTTAAGGAGATGAGAACAACCATAAAATAGATGAGAGATTTTTCTAAATATCTGAAGTACTACAGGGGGAGAAAAATCAGATTACTCTATGTTACTCCAAATGGTCTGCAGACTTGGGATGGGTGAAAGTTCTAGAAATAATTTTGTTCCATGTAAAGTTAAGGAAAGCTCTGTTAGTTACAGGTACCACCCAAAAGCATTATTTCAAAAGACCCAGCAGATGCCAATGAGCTGCTTGCCTGTGCCAGGCAGAGCTACAGATACTGAAAACACAGCATGGATCAGACAGACAGGGTCCTGGTCTCATGGAACACTCTAGAGGAGGGAGACAGACATGAAAACAAAACAAAGACAAATGTCATAATGTCAGATTATGTGAAATACTGTGAAAAATAAAGCACTTATATGACAAAAAATAACTTAGCCACTAAAACATAGTGAGCTTTTGGCTGAGATGTGAATAATGAGGAAAAAGCCAACGCCATGTGAGGTTCTGAGACAGAGTATGTTATGCTGAGGGCAGGGCAAATGCAAGGATGCTGTGGTGGCCACAGCTCGACAGTGCCCAAGAAGCAGAGCCACCAGCACACTGGGCACAAGTACCTAGTAATATGATCAGAGATGGGGTTGAAATGGGCAGGATCCCAGTCACTAAGATTTGAATCTCATGGAAATGAGAAGCCAAGGGAGCTTTCAAACAGACGTTTATTTACTGTTATTATTGTAGTGGGGGTGTGCCACAGTGTATGTGTGGAGATCATAGAACAACTCTGTGGAGTCAGTTCTCTACTTCCACCTTTATATGGGTTCTGGGGATCCAGTTCAGATCACCAGGCTTGTGAAGCAAGCACCATTATCTTCTGAGCCATCTCATCAGCACCCACAGGAACATTTTGAAGAAGAATGACACTGTAATATTTACACTTCAACCAACACTCTTACTATCATGTGAAAGGTAAATGGTACAACCAAGCCAAGCATGTATGAAAATGCCATAGGGAAACTTGTTATTTTTATATAATTCTTTTAAAGAGTAAATGAGTTATGAAGGCATTGCTGGCCCAATCCACAGGAGAGGTGACAGCTGTTGGTGTAAAGGCGAGATGGTCTCATGATGCGCTTTGGCAACAGATCCACTAGGAACTTCCCATGTATTAGATACAAAGGGTGAAAAAAGAGAAAATTTAGGAATGACTCTAGGTCTTTGACTTGAACAACTTGGTAGATAGTAATACTGCATCAATATAACACAAGCTCCATATGGAAAGGGGTAATTTTGCTTTGCTTTATTTTACTTTATTTCATTCATGTATTCAAATTGCCTAGAGCATTCAGTGGCAAAGACAAGTGACTCAGAAAATACCTATAGTGTCAGATTATAGGAAATACTGTGAAAAAGAAAGCAGAGGTATATGACAGAATAACTGTCTTAGTCACTAAAACATAGTGACATTTTAGCTGAGGGATGAATAATGAATAAAAAGCCAAAGCCATGTGAAGCTTTAAGAAAGAGTATGTTAAGCAAAGGGCAGGACATATGCAAAGATGCTGTGGTGACCACAACTTGATAATGCCCAGATGTCTGGAAAAACTGAGAGTTCTACTTGAATACGCTAGGAAGACAATTCATATATTCATTAGGAAGGTGGGAAGTAGGAGTGGTATAATGGCAAGATTACCTTTAAGCTCTCCTTTTAATACTGAGAGGCTACAATTTGGAGATCAGAAACCAAAAGCCACTTACTTAACTTCTACCAGTTGAATACATTCCAAATTGATCTACACCTAAAATCACACTCAAGTTACTTCCTATTTTTAAGGTACATTTTCATTTTAACACACGATGTCCATTTATAGAAGCTCTGTACTTTCTTTATAAAAAGGAAAATGATCAGCTTTTCTTTTCTAACATTTTCTTTTAATAAAATTGGGTGTTCTATCCCTTCTTTCTCCCCCACGCTTCATCTTTGAGACTACGTATCGTACATCAAAGGTGCTCTTGCCACCTTTGCAGCAGTGGAAGAGAGCAGCTGTGGGGAGCAGCTCTGGGAAGAAGATGTTAATAGCGCCTTACTTGTCACACCAATAAGAGTTGTGATGGCCAGATCCTGGAATAAGAACTGGTAATTTGAAAAGCTGTTTGTCTCCTGGAAATAAAAAGGAAAGCAGATAAAATTGATAAGCTTTTGGGTGACTTGAATTCAGTTTCTCCCTACAACCCAGAAATTTTCAAGGAAGTCACTGGGATGACATAGTCAGAGGCTTCTTTGGATTGGTGAGTGGTTGTGGTGGTGGTGGAAATGTGAAACCTATGCCTTGCCTGTGGAACCCTCTCCCACAAGGAGGGTCTCCTCAGTGTGTTCACTGGGCTGAAGCCTGTGTGTCAGCACTGCCCACTGTTGGGGGGCCATCTAGATACAACTCCTCTCTTTCTGCTGCCTAGCAGAAAAATGGTTTTGGTCTGGCATAGTAAAATCATGTATTCCCAACAGTCCCAAGGGACAACTGTTTGGTAGTCTTACATACATTTTGCTAATGAAAAATTAGAGCAACTGAACTCATGTCCTTGGGTATCATTAGGTGAGATGTTACAATTTCTTACATAAATTAGGATGCTAATCTTATTTTAAAAGGTGTTCAGGTCTTATTGATTTCCTTGTTCTCACATATTAGGTGATGGGAGACCATAATATAGCATGTTTAACTATACTTTGAGAATAAGCTATTGGGATTCCAAGAGTCAAGTTCCCATAAACAGCTTAACCTCTAGCCCCTTCATCAATGAGTCTGAAAACACAATAAATATGGAAGCAATGAGATTAAAACCTTGACCCTAGAAGAAGGAGTGCAGGAAGTAAAGATGAACCCTGATAAGACATCTGTAGCACAAATGAAATTCCCTTTCTTGGTATCAGTTAATATAGCCACATATTGAATTGAGAAACTATAGGCATATCTATTCCCTTTTTATAGCATGTTAAATAATAAAAGTCATCACAAGATACATGTGTTTTTGTATTTTGATATGCCAATTTTCAGGTCTATGTATTCAGGGAGTTAGAGGTCTGATAGCTTATTCTTAATTGAAAGTCAACTGCCAAATTTTCAGTAATGCTAATCTTTAGCTGTTAAACACAACCACTATAAACACTACAGTTGTGCAAACAAATTAATTGTTTATATAAAGTTAATAGGTACTAAAAGCTTGGCATTGCCTATTCCTTTTCCTACATTCTCTATTATCTATGTTCTCGAAGTTATTTACAACTCATATTTATAAGGAGCAAGTACTGTGTAAGAGTATGCTGCTATTGTATGTCTCTTCTCCATTCAACATTCAATTTCACCTGTCAAGTTTGCTTGATATTTATATCCCTGAACTTGACAACCAACAATAATCAGGGAAGCCAGTTACGAAGTACTACTTCAGTGCAGAGAATCAACTCTGCAGTGAATGGAAATGGGAAGGCAGACCTGTTCCATGCAGGTGAAAGTGACAAAACAAAAGTGATGGATTCAGTTCTGATCCTCAGTTATCACTCAATAGGGTGTTTTTATATCAGAAATTGTTGTTATATCAAATAATTTGTCCTGCACATTTGTCTATCTGATTTATTTTGTAAAATCTTAAGGATACTTTTCAAAGCACTCTTGATGCTCAAATATCCTATTTATACTTTGTTGCATTGGAAATTCAGTGAACCACTTGTTTTAGTTCTCACTAACCAAGAGGCTAGGTCCCAAGTCATACCCAGTAGAGCAGCAGAACACCAACATACTGAATCATGCTGTACAGGGCCATGTACTTAAACATGCAAAAGGAGGTGACAAGAGCTGCACGTCCTTCCCTGTGTAAGAAAAGGAATGAGAACAGGATGAAACGAAAGCAATGAAGAGAAACTGGGTGTTATTCTGTGCCTTTCACCTAAGCCTAGGACAAAAAAAGTCAGACATCTGGTTCTATGATAGCTCGTCCACATACTGGACAACCTCGACCAGGTAGGAGCTAAATGACTAGCCATTCAGAATAGGCCGGTTCTGGGCCAATGTCCACAGCCTTGACCTGGCAATGGACTTGATTTATAATTACTCTTGTCCATTATACATGGAATTGTTTCAGCTCCTGAACTCAGAGCCAGGGAACGTGGGAGCTAGTCCCAGACCCCATATCCATGTGCTAATGTGGTTTGGAAGGTTACTTCCCTGTCCCAGTTTCTGCATCTGTGAACTAAGGATATAAATAAGGTTTGGGAGTGTTTTTCAAGCAGGTGCTCCAGGAATTTGGCAGGCATTTGATCCAAATTTCACTTTGAAAATTCCAATTTCTCCTAAAACTGGGCTAAAAAATGTGCACACTCAAATTATTTATGTGTCATACTTGAGTAGCCTGGACACAAAGAGCATGCTCCTTTGTGCTCTTGTTGACTGGCACTGAACACATAGCACATCAAAGCATTAAAAAGATGCTGTATAGCCAGGTGTGGTGGTACACACCTTTAATCCCAGCACTCGGGAGGCAGGGGCAGACAGATCTCTGAGTTCAAGGCCAGCCTGGTCTACATAGTGAGTTCCAGGACAGCTTGGGTTACAGGGAGACCCTGTCTCAAAAACACCAAAAAAGATGCTGTATAAAATGACAGTTCTTTCAATTTCATTTAGGTGGGATAGGACTTTAATTTACTTATGGTCATAGGAATGGTCAATCCTCCAGGAAAAAGCATATAACTAACTTCCTGTGAATCCAAGACCTGACCTCAAACAGGGGCTTCCCCCTGGTCTTGCTGCCGCCACTTGCTCTGCCCAGAAGGTAGTTTCTTCCCATTTCTCACCTTCTTAGAGAGATTTTACCAAGATACCCTGTCCAAAGCAGTGAATTCCTCTTCCCCAGAAGTGCTGTACCCCCTTGCACTATCCATTTTATTTCTTTGACAGCACACATCAAGTTCTTTAAGAATTGTCTTTATTGATCTGCTTTGGATGCTGGTACTAGTTCCCCCTCCACCAAATCTTAGTCAAGTACATGAATAAACATCTGAAATAACCGAAGCTAGGCAAATCATTATATTAATATGGTAAAAACCGTTTACGAAGAGAAAAGTACATTCAAACAAAGAGTTTGATTGCAATCTTGAGGCTTGTTTGTTTCTATGAGTATGTTCTCTGACCTCTGATTATTTACATTACAAAAGAAAAATAGCCATGCCTATCTCTGCAGGCTGTTTTGAAGTATAAAATAATAGGTCCTCAAGTACTTTTGAAACTACAAACACATGCTACTTATGATAACAAAGAGTGGCCACAGGCCGCCTCTCCAACTGAAGAAAAATGGACTAGAGTGTATATCCTGGAGAAAATGCAGCACCAAGGCATATTCAGTGGGAACAGCAAAGGTTAGTAGAGATTTTTAAGTTGGGGATGGGAAGGGCACCCTGATGAAGCATCAAGAGGCAAGAAAGGAGGAAGGCAAATGGGTTTTCCTCTATCCTCCAGGAAAAAGCATCTCAACTAAAATAACTGCTAATATAATTTAGACAATAACAATTGGTTAAAATGATATAATCAATTACTTTTGCTGGAAATGACACTCCCAGTTATTTATAACTCCTGTTAAGTACATCTAGCAGTAGAATATTTATTGTAATTTTTCCAGAATCACCCTCTCTATCTAGGGTACTATGTTTCTATGTTTTTCCCCAGGCAAAATAATGTTTATCTGTAACCAAAAGTCAAGAGAGAAAATAACACTGAGATGACTACTTACTTGATAAGGTGAGGTACACACTCAATATTTGGAGTTTTGGAAGTGAAAGGTGAGGCCACTGATGCCTCCTGCTCTGATAAAGAGATGCCCACATGAGCCATTTTCAAAGCCTGAAAGCCAAGAATCAACTTATTGTCTGTGTACACACACCTCTACGAAGCCATTAAAGACGGCCCTTTAAACTGGCCACGAGGTGGCTTATGAACCCCAACAGGGAGATGACCAGACTTTACCCTGTTTGAAACCCAAGGAAGGGATGGCATTGGGATATCTACTCAAAGTGGGAGCTCTCAACCCAAGTTCTATTTAGCCTTTAGAGACCACTGAGTCATTGTGTGGCTTTGGTCAAAACCTTCCCAAGTTTATCCATTCTTGAAAATGATACACAACCCAAGTATTTTTGAGAGCTTATGGTCACACACTGGCAGCTACTTACTCCACAGTCATTGGCTCCATCACCACACATACCTACAAAGTAACTGAAAGAGAAATGTGAATTGTAGAGATCAAAGCTAATCTTTGTAGTTTAAAAAACAGAATGATGATCCTTACTTGGGGTTTAAACTTATTATTGATTTTTTAGGAAGTTACCCTAAGAGAGAAGTAAAAGCAAAGTGTGATTCAGCAGTTTCTAAAGCGGCTTGAGAAACCCAGCACCACTCCCAGTCAGTGCTCTGTACAGACACTGGACTTTGCTTCTTAGACAACAGCTTGTTCCACTGAGGGTGCATACAATCGTATGAAAAGACACAACACAATAGGATTTGATCTAGAAGCCAGAAGGTCTAGATTTTTTACCTCATCATCTTGTCATTTCCCCATCAAACACTAGATTGGAAAGTGACTAATAAATTCTGAAGTGATAAACAAGCATTAGTTGCTGGAGGACATTCATGGTCATTTTCACTTGGCTGAAAATGAAGTGTCAGGCCAAGAAGTTGAAAAAAGAAAATAGAGAACCCGTTTCAAGAGAACTTGTTGAGGCTGCACCTAATACTTCTGTCTGGAATTGCTGACACAGATTATGAACAGTTTCTTAAAAGACATACATTCACTGTAGAGGCTGTACTTTTCTTTACACTGTTATGAAGTCATTAGTTTACTCTGCAGCTTTTCAGTCATAAAGAGAAGCTTTTTAATGATTAAATCACATAACTAGGAAGATGGAGTAGGAGTAGGAGTCAGGTTGATATGGCCTAGTGCCACTATTCCATGAGTTCCATTAACAGAAAATAAATTGTCCCAAATAATGAGCACTGTTTGCTCTACTCATTTTGTCTGGGAATGGAGACCCTTTTGTGTTAGAAGTATTGGAATGGCTTGTGCTAGGAAGGCTGCTTTGGTATAAGACTATTTTAATATTGAGGGATTAGATAAATCTCTTGTCACATGAACCTCTCTGTATTACAGCTGTGATGATAACTTAAGAAAATAAAGTCTAAATTCTCATGGTACCTTCAGGATCGGGGTCCAGTCACCCTCTCCATGCCCTTTCGTGCCCCTTACCTTCCAGTACAACAGCTCTTAACTTTGAACACAAAAGTGACATGTGAGGAGCTCTGCAAAGACGCTATGCTCAAGCCCCATAGAAGAAATTCAATCAGTATCTTTGGAAAGTGTGGTGCTTATATTGCTGCTTTTTCAAAGTTCTCCCAGTGACCGTCATCTGAATGGGTAAGATGCCCTGCCCGAGCCTACTGTGTGGCTCCCTGTACCTTACGTTCCCTTTCTGTCAAGCCTCCATGTACTTCATACCACCTGAACTGACAGAGAACCTACTCCAGTTTCTGAAATTCTTCAACCAGACTGGATTTCTGCCCAGGAGACATTCTTGCAAATATGGTCCCATTGATTAGTATCTGCAAAGAATCCATAAAACCAACACTTTTATCACGTCACACATGAAGTCATTGAAAACAGAACACTGGCTGGCTAGTGATGTTAGTGAACAGGGAAAAAATTTATATACACACGTTTTGTGTTAAGATGGACATTGAGAATTTTTTGTCAGATAAATCCAGTGTTAACCAAATATCAGTATTTCTTCACAAAACAGTTTACAAAAATAATGGCCTACACAGTTTAGCCCAACTGCCATGGAGAATGTGGTCCTGAAAAATCTTGAGTTTCTAAACCAGACAAAATCCTAGCATAGACATGGGGAAGTGGGTAAGAAATCCCAATGCAGCCTAAGGAACATATGGCAGCTGATGGCTGCTGGGAAGGGGAGAGACAGCGTCTCACAGGGATGGGACTCTTGATGGGCCAGTTGGTGGACTCACACTTAAGGACATTTGGGAACACAATTCAAACTCTATAGACTCTATAGACTCTATATCATATGCATATAGTATATATATGTATGTGCATATATTAGAGTACGTTAAATTGGGTGGGGGGCAGTGGGGGAGGTAGGGATAGGCAGAGGATCTAAATGCCATCAAACTATATTATATGAAAATTGCAAAAACTTCAATAAAAAATAAAATTTAAGAAAAATTTTTATCTTCATGGAAACTTGAACCAGTAGAGCCCAAGCAATTACAACAAAACAATAGATCAGGACCCCAAGCAAAAGCAAAGCACTTGCTTCTCAGAAAAGCAGAAAACAGCCCAGTGACGAAATACTGGCTATTTGGGATCTAGTCGTACTGTCTGGACTGGACCAATATGAAATTCGGTTGTTATCCCAAACTTCAATTGAGCTATGGAACATGGATGGTCTGGGGTATGAAAACCTGTACCAGCTTTAAATCCTTCTGTAGCACATCTTTTGTTCCTTGTTCTTTGGGGCAGTAAAGCAGTTTAGCGTTCAGTCAAAGTCTATTCTTTGGCAAATGAGTTACCTGCCCCTACTATAAATTTATTCTTTATAAAAAAAAAAATCTTTAAGTTGGGACCGCCTCAGAATAGATGACTTCTACCACAAATCTAATGTATTCTTTTATTCTTGCCTGCCTTTCTGCGGTGTTTCTACTAAACTATGAAAGGCCTACACCATGGTAATAGTCTGAGAACTACCCAGAATCAATCCTCAGAACTGCCCTTCCATCCTAGAGATGGTATAAAATTGACTCATCAACTTTATTATTTTCAAATTTAATAGGGAGCAACAGTAACTTTTGCAAACATATCTCCTTCTTATGATATGTAGAACTATCAGCTGCATCTTGCCGATTGCCTATTTAGAACTTTGAAACTGTTTAGAGTGATGCTATGTAAGTGTCATGTTCAGCATCTTCACAGATGCCATTGCCTTCTTAGAACTCACCTTTGGCAGTAAACTGTTGAAATGCTGACTTATAACATGAAAGGATTTTCCACTCAGGGCAAAATGGTAACCACCTTCTTTGCCATTATCAGAGGTTTCTTCTCTAATGTTAATGTAATTGTCCTGCAACACAAGGTGCAATTGTTCAGTAATCTTCTACACGCTAGAGTGATTAGAACCACAAGCACATTGAAAGAAGGGATTAAAGACAGAGCAGGGTCTCTCTTGAGAAGACACACTCCAGCCCTGATTCCTCAGAGAACCACTTTTTCTTTGCTGGTTCAATCTTCACACACCACAGACACTAGTGAATAGAATAACATTTAACTCATGTCCTGTTCTCATCCTGATCTGATCTCCGTGAGTCTCAGAGAAGAGCGCATTTCACACATTTCAAGTGTAAAATACAAAGCACTACAGTTTAACAAATCTCTCCCAGAAGTGAGAACTTACTATTTTTTTCTAACAGAATTAATATTGCTCCACAAGGGCACAGGAAATAGAATGCTAACAAAGTTAGAGATAAATGGACAAAACTTTTTTCCTACCCTGAAGACAAAGTCTGATTTTCCAGTACACACAACAGGGACTCTCCCAGGCACTAAATCCCCTTTGAATCCAATGGGGTGGCTGACAAGCAAGGAGAAATGTGGGAAGTTAAATCTGCAGCTCTGCCTACTATATTCCTTCTACTAAAAAGCCAAAATGTTTCTTAAGTGTCAAAGAATGGATTGTTTTCAGCACCCAGAAGAGCCTGTACCTTAGGAGATAGTAGGAACAATGTAAAAAACTGATATAATTGGATTCATACTGTTAGAAAAGTTTGTTGACTTGAGGTCACCGCAAGACTTGTGCTAGTCACAACTGTCACTTACCACCCCTGTGAGGCAAGTCAGATAACACAGTGGAGGGTCTGTGTTCAGGTATACCTGATGCCCATATGGAACATGTTTCTTCTCCTCTACTAATTTCCAAGAGAGAGATGCTGATGAAGACCCAGTGGCTTCGTTTGCCTCAACGAGAATGACTTTCTGGCCTTCAGAAACCATCCCAGACTTTCTGGCCACTGTTATTGCTGTCTGAAGGTTGTCACCTAGAAGAAAGGGAGAACATCCCAAGACGAGGTTGAGGAAAGGGTTCCAACACATGCAGAACTCGGGAAGCTAGGCTGAGGACTCCGTTCTTGTTTCCGGAATGAAGATCATTGGTAACGTCTTGTTCAGCCCAGTTCTGGGACTCCATGGCCCCATTGTCTCCTTCCCAACACATTACTTTAAAACCTACTAGTGAATACTTATCAGAGACTAGGAATGGAAAATTCAAATCTAATTCTTCCCTTTGTTTCCACCTTTGCAAACATGTAGAGAAAGCCCTGGTTTAATAACATATCTGGTGGGTCCAAGTTTAATTAAAATGAAGTAAGCCCACTATCATCTGTCTCTCCCATTGATTACAGCTGAAAACTAAACAGAAAATTTAAAGAAGCAATAACTCATGGAATTTGAAGAGTAAACAAAAGTAACCAAGCTGCAGAGGGGAATTCAGCTTGGAGAAGCAAGCTACCCCAGGATGAGTGTCGTCACTCTTTTCTCTTTCCTCTCGTGTTTGACTTGAATATTTACCCTGTGCAGGCAGGTACAACTCCAAGAGAAACCCAGTCTTTCTGGATAAAGGAGCCAAAGAAAAAAGGGTGCCAGGAAGGTGTGGAGTATGAAGAAAATGTTAGAGGATGAAAGCTGGAGAAGGGGACCAATTCAGGGGATGATCTATGTAAATCCCAGGTGACCCAGAGCCTGTGTGAAGCAGACCATTAGAAAGAAAACATAAGTTCTAATAATTGAACTGTTAGATAAATCATCTCCCATTTTCCAGAGTCACACTTGAGTGGGGCAGACCCAAATATCATGGTGTACCAACATGCAGTATCTAAGCTAATATTGAAATTTCTACAATACATTGAGAATACATTTAATACATTGAGAATTCTCAGTAACAACAACAAAGCCTGAAAAATCTCACCATCAGTTACAAAATATTAATATCAAAGTTGCCTACATTTTGACGACTCAGATGTTGAGATGATCAGATAATGGTTTTAAGAAGCTACTACAGGTCTAGCAAGGTGGCTTAGTCCGTAAAATCACTTGCTGCGCAAGCCTGATGAGCACCCACATGCACCATATACACACACAATAACAATTAAATTTTAATTTTTAAAGAAGTTATTATAGCAGATTTATCTTGGGCTATCTTTAGCCCCTTAACTAGCCATTCCTGGCTCACCTCTGTGACTGATCTAACATCCTGTGACTAACAGGTTAAAAACCTTTTGGAATGTATTAATTCAGCAAAACCTTAGTTTCCACCAATCAAAAGGCTGAGTGCCATTAGAAGTTATCTGAGACCTGTAACTGAGACTTATTTGTTTTTCTGTAACCACCTGTCTAACGTTACTACAAATGTATTTGAAAAGTGCCTTGACTTATGACTTTCTTTGTTCTGTTACTATAAAAACTTCATGAAACTGCTTCCATGTTGGAACATGGAATTTGGAGTGACCTAAATCTGTTCCCAGGCTGTGGTCACTCATATTTGGCTCCAGAAAAAAAGTATCTCTTATTCCCTTAGGAAAAACAGGAGTTTTTATAAGCCTCCTTATTATGACAAATGTTAGTATTTATGAAACAAATGGGAAGACATAGTTCTCAACGAACAAATATGTAAATGGTTTTAAAATTGGATAATTTAGAAATAAAAAATATGTCTTAATTTTTTAATTCACTAGATGTACTCAGTAAGAGAATGATAATAGTAAAAAATAAGGGTCAGTGAGCTGGAAGTTAGGACAGCAGTAATTACATGGAGTGGAGAAAAAAGAACATTTTTTTTAAAAATGAAGAGGCCTACGTTATTAGAAAGACTCCCATTCTTGCCAGTAGAGTCTGAGGAGAAGAGAAAAACATTGAAACAGAAAAAGATAGTTGAAGAAATAGAAGAAAATGTCCCCAAATACTGTGAGAGACTTAAATGTACAGGTTCAAGAAGTTCAGAGAAACTCAAACAGGTTAAACTCAATGAGAACCATACCTACACCCATGAAGATCAAACTGCTAAAAGTCAAAGATAAGGGGAAAAAGCAGTTAGAGAAAAATAGCACATTATACACAAAAGAATAATGATTAAAACAGCCACAGATTTGTCATGAAAGCCAGGAGACAAAAGGAGACTTCCTGACTGGAAGGCACAATCCAGGCCTGAGTTCTAATCACCTGACAGTGAAATTGAACAACCTGTATCAATCTAGAGGTCATCACAGCTTGGTAGGCAAAGATTGGGCAGAATCAGGGGAACACACGGCTGTACAGCAGCCGCTGAAGACAGATGAAGCCTGAAACACAGATGCTCCACCAAATTGAGGGGCTGGACCTCTAAAGTGACACCTATCTCAAAACACCATCGAAGTACTTCACAACTCAAAACATGATTTGAAGGCAATAATCATTTTGCTGAATATTGAGGACTCTGATTATAGTTTATAAGAAATTAGATGTCCTCTCCCCAAATCTTAAAGAACTGAATAAAATTATAAAATTATAGCAATCATGAGAAATCACATAAGAGATGGACAGGATGAATCCAGGAGACTGCAGTAGACCTGACGTGGAAAATAGAAATTCTAGAGTAAAAATAGAGTAAAGACAGAGAACAAAGGCAATAATTAAATGAACAATAGGGAATATTTTCCTGAGAGGAAGAAGGCACATTAAACTGCCATCTCCCAGACTGAATTACTGAAAAAGAAAAGAAAAATACATAAGCAAACCCTCTAAATATCTGTATACGCCGAAGTCAAAGAAAAAATACGCGCAGGTTAAGAGTGAGTTTCTTATTATGGACTAGGATTGTGTTTATCCAATATCAAAGCCAGAAGGCGAAAATAGTACTTACATACAGATCATTAACCAAAAAGTATATTCCTCTGTGAGAACGAAGAAAACTATTATGAGTTTGTAAGAAATCAGAGAATATAGCACTCTCTGTCCCATCCAAGGACAATAAAGAAAGGAAAAAAAAAAAACAAGGGAGAAGAACAGAGCAGAATTTTCAGAATTTTCAACATGAGGAAAAGTGGAACTGAAGAGTAAGGTAGAACATGAGTAACTCTTATTTGTACGGTATCAAAATAGTTAGGGATTGAGTAGGAAAATGTTTAATATAAGTGCTACAGACTTTTGAAATAGAAAGGGCTATTGGGTAAAGGAAACTCAAATAGATAATAAACTATGCAGTAAAGCCTAAAAACAGACTGGGGCTTTGAAAGTGAGAAAGTTAAAGTATATAAGACTGTTGGGGATTATGGGACATAAAATAAGGGCTGGACAGGTGCAGAGGAGAGCAGAAGTATTCCAAAGTTCCTAGCGGTAGACTGGGGATCAGGTGTGCAAGGAAGTAAGGGCTTTGTGGAGGATGGTTCATGTTATTGACACAAGCAATAAAATTTAAAGCGTCTGTGACAGTGGAGAAAGGAAAGGCAAGGCTCTCTCAAAAATATAAATTCAGGAGATTAGTTATTCACTTGTAATGTCTTTTTCCTTAAAGTTACAGCATCCATTAAAGAGTGTTTGTAAAGTAAGGTCACGCATTCCCTTGAGTGATCCCTTCCCACCGCCCCCCTTGTTCATCAGATCTGGGGCTTGGGGTTAGGAGTCAAGATGGAAGTGCATTCTTTTTGTCTCCAGAATTAGATATTCCATTATTGGTGGTCTGTCAGTGTAGTTTATAAGACCGCATTGACTGGGCATACTTCTTCTAGCATTTGACAATAAAAATCACCAACTTTGTCATTCAAATGTCACCACTCAGAGACGACTCTCTTAACTGCTTTGCCTGAAGTTGATGGTCAGACACTACCAGACTGCTCTATTTGGGGTTTTGTTGGTTTTGCTTTGTTATCTTTTGTTGTTTTCGTTTTAGACTAGTTTCATGCTGGCTGGCCTGGAACTCATTATCTAGTCCTGGCTGGCCTCAAATGTATGGTAATTCTCTTGCTTCAGACTCCCCGGTGATGGGCTTACATGTGAGCACCACCACAGCAAGCATCAGATTTCCCATATTTGTGTGCCTCAAAACACTTGTTACACTATTTGATTGGCTGTTCCTCTGTGACAGAAGCTTGGTGAGTAACTTTGCCTTTTTGTTGCCTATCTCTGACATGTAGAGGGGCTCTTTGGCCCGTACTTGGTACTCAGCCATATTTGCTAGGTGATCCACGCTGAGTTCTACGCAGAGTTCCTGTTTTTACTGCACACTTTGCTCCATACATACCTGTGATCATCACCGTCCTTATCCGTGCAGCAATGAGCTCTTCCAGGACAGGCTTGGTCTCTTCCTTCAGTCGATTCTCCAAGATGAGCAATCCCAGAAATATCAGGTCTGATTCCACCTTCTCCCTGTTTAAACAGAAACTGCACATAATATATGTCTTTCTTATAGTGATTAAGGCAAAAAGATGAAGATCTCTCCTGAAATGGTCCCACTCTAGCACTGTTCCTCAGCTACTGATTATGTGCTAGGAACAATCCCAGCTGGGAACAGGAGGAGTTGGGATACTGAAATATTTACACAACTGAACCAAGAGGAAGTACTTGTTGGGCAAAGATTTGGCTTTAACCTTTGCAGACAAGGAGCTAATGACTGCAAGGGTGTCTTCTACCTGCGGTGGCTTCCCTGACTTTCATCCTCTCACCTGTTAGCCACAGAGAGAAGTTCTAGTTCATGACAAGTAATGCATAGGAAAAATACAAGAAAATATCCATTTTTCCAGAAACAAAGGCTGTATAGATGTCATTTTTGCCCCTTGAGGTATAATACAGATCATACCTCATGATCCCTTTATGCAACCCAGGCTCTGCCCCCATTCCCTCTTACTGATCTTCTGCAGTGAATATGGCTATTCCTGCAGTTCAGTGAGGTCTTGCATCAACTAGGGACATGGCCTAGTTAGAAACAATCCTAGGAAACCATTACTTCCTCCACACGGATGACAGGAGGGAAAAAGTTTGAGCCACTTGCCTCAGCGTGGAGTTGGAAGGATGACACTCCCTATAACTAATGCAAGTCTTTAAGTTTCCATATGATCTGGCTCCAAGCCATCATTCCAGCATCATCAATCCATAAACTCTCCCCCTGACTCCAGCCCAGTTGAACCACTTGGTATGGATATGCCCTACATATAACCATTTCCAGACATTGGCTCTAGACTGTTCCAAACACTTTTCCTTATTGCATGGAAGACATTGTAAATTTCCACCATCTCTACTGAAATCCTTCTATGTTTCCAGTGCCAAAGCACATACTACCTCCCCAAACAGGAATAACTGCCCTCAGCATCTTACTTCCACCTTCCCTAGCTTATTTTTATTTATCCATCCATTACTGGTATTGGCTTTTCATCTGTCTGTGTCTGACCCCTGAAGGGAAGACCATCTGATTCAAGGTACAGCTCACTGAAACACACACAATGCACACAATGCTCACATGCAGGAAGCGCTCAGCAGTGAAACTTAGCAGAAACACTCTGATGCATTGTGATCCTGGTTGGCCACACAACTGAGGGGAATTTATTTGTTCATTCAGTGTTCTTACTGAGAACTGAGATAGTCTGTTAAGCCCATCAGCGTCTATTGAGCATCTAATAAACGCCAGGAACAGGACCAAGGAAAAGGAGCAAACATGCAGGAGCTGTGGTAAGTCCAAGCTCAGAAATGTCACATTCAACCAGGAGGAAAAAATTAGACTTTACCACCTTGTTCATAAGGAAAGCTGGGAGAAGCACAATGGTAGGTGCAAAACTCAGAGCCTGTGGAATCAGAGAAGAGGCATTTCTGGGTAGAGTGATTAGAACCTTCCTGAAGGAGGTATTTGTGCTTCCCTTAAAGGATAACTAGCAGGTGCGTGGCTGGAGTTTTACAGTCTTTCTGTGGCTTCATACTCAGACCACAGGGTTCAGATATTTCAGAGATGATATGACATAAGCCAATAATAAGTTGCCACATCAGGCCAAGAAAATGGCTGTGAGGTAAAACGTCTGATACAGCCTTGACCATCTTGGAACTCCTATTTCTAGCTCCTCTGGGTTCCTCTGGCATATGGCCTTCATAGGGTTCAGTGAACAATATGATCAGGAGACTGGAGTCCCATTCTCAGCCCACCACTGCCTTGCTGTGGGTCCAGTGTGTTCCTTCAGTGGTGCCCCAGCACATCAGTAGCTCACCAAGGCTTCTGCCAGCTCCAACACTTCATCACCCTTCCTTTCATGAGTATTCAACCTGAACTAAGACATAAAAAGAAGTAAAGCCATTGGAACCCTGCAATGTAGAGTGGTACACTGTTTCGTCCTGATTCTTGAAGGGTCTTGTCATGTGTGGCTTTGGTTGTCATCTTTACCTTCCCTGACCTAGGAAGAGGGACACTCAGTTGGGGGATTTCTTCTATGGGACTGGCCTATGGCCATGTCTCTGAGGCATTTTCTTGGTTGTGATATAGGAGGGTCCAGCCCATTGTGGGCCGTGCACCTCTGGGCAAGTGCTCCTGGATTGTGTAAGAAAACAGGCTGAGGACAGGCCAGAGGAGCAAGCCAGTGAACAGCGTTCTTCTGTGGTCTCTGCTTCAGTTTCTGCCTCCAGGCTCCTGCCTTGAGTTCTTGCCTGGCTTCCCTCCATGATGGACTGTAAGCTATAATCTGAAATAAACCTTTTCCTCTTCAAGTTGCTTATGGTCAGAGTATATTATCACAACAGAAAGCAAACGAGAACAGGTCTCGAGTCCTGCAGTGTGCACCAGAGTGCTGCATTTTCCAGTTTGGGGCACTGGCACTGAATCTCCTCCAGTAGTACCTAAAACTAATAAAGGATTGTGGGCAGAACACAGAGACATTGGCAGCCTTGTAATTAACCTCATGTTCTTAAAATCCATGTGACTTTTAAAGGAAGAATTTTTTATAAAGTGGGCCGTAAACCTTATATAAGATTTTGATATCAATTCTAAAAGCACTGTGAATAAAGCCAAACCCACACCCCCACCACATGTATTCATGCACACCTGCCCACACACATGTATGCATACAGACCCACCCTCCCATTCATACATACACACCCACCCATCCTGCTACTACACACATGCATGCATGCACACCCACCCATCCTCCCCCTACATACATGCATGCATGGATGCACACCCACCCTCCCCCTACACATACACACACACACACACACACACACACACACACACACATACACACACACATAGGTACACTTGCATCCACATATACACAACAGAAAGAATGTTCTTTCAATCAGGGATAAGCAAAGTATAGATCAATCAGTTTAGTAATAAATACTGATAGTGATGATGTAGCTTTAAGATACGAGAGACAAATTGATAACCTAGGACCAAATCCTATTAGTCAATGTTTAGGCCTTACTAGATTTTTCACCAAAGTTAGAATTTAAATTTCAATACTGTTGGCAAAGGCAAGCACTCTCCTAAAGACCACAGCTCCCACCATGAGCAGTGGTGCAGTTACCTCCACGGTGAAGTGTTTGCTTTTACCTATGTGCTCCCAAACCATGAATTTATAACTTGTAGACATGCAGACACTTGAGTACATAATTAGCATATTCCCAATTCTGCACAGCCTTTCCTTGGACCCAAATTTTCTCTTGTGTGATTTGTGACATCCATTCTCAAAGTTCCTTATCAGTTCTGACTTCAGTGACTTAGAACTGAGTTGATAAGATCACACAAATATTCAGAGTTGTAATCATTAAAGGTTCAAGGATCACACTAACCTGGCTACAGGAGGAGTCACCCAATTATCCCAGAAATCTAGCTCTCAGCGACTGTCAGTGCACCACTTTTTTCAGTGCCTCACTTTGCCTGTTACCAAAGTCAAAGGGTTGGTCACATCAGCCATCTCCCAAGGGCAAAGCACTGCCTCTACATGATATTTGGGGTTTGGTTTTGGTTTTTGGTTTGATTATTTTTTTAATATTTTGTTTGTTTGTTTGTTTGTTTGTTTGTTTGTTTTTGAGACAGGATTTCTCTGTAGCTCCATCTGGCCTGGAACTTGCTATATACGCCAAGCTGGCCTCAATCTCAATCTCTGCCTCCCAAGTGCTGGGATTAAAGGTATCAGTCACCACGCCCAGCTTCCAGATGATATTTGGAGGGAAAAAAACCTTAACGGGAATACAAGATTTTCTGTAACGACTAATCGCAGAGAATCACCACTTCCCTTTTGAATGCTTAATTGAATATTCATGACATATCCAGAAATTTTTCCATTTCTTTTAGATTTTCTACTTTAGCAGAATATAGATTTTTAAAGTATGTCCTTATGGTTTTCTGAATCCTAAAGCAGTTTTTATACCTTCCTAAGTCAGCTTAGGTTTTTTGTTTGTTTGTTTCTATTATATTATTATACTACCATTAGTATACAGTACTATTATGGTATATATAATATTTCTGCATGAAACATGATAAAATTTTGTATTATTATATTTCCCTTAGTTGTTTCACATATAAGCACCAAGTATTTCTGCACATTCTTAATTTCGCAGGAATATAACTACCACACAAATTCAGGGGCGCACACTATTTCCTTCAAGTTTTACCAGGAATTGGTTCACAGAGCAATCTCCCTGACAGCAAGACTAAGGTATTCAAGACTGCATTATACAGCAGACTTTTGTGTGTAGCCACTTAAACCTCAGGATCTCTATTGTCAATAAGCAAGCTCCTCAATGTGTGTGTGTGTGTGTGTGTGTGTGTGTGTGTGTGTGTGTGTGTAGTAAGCAAGCTCCTCAATGTGTGTGTGTGTGTGTGTGTGTGTGTGTGTTTTCATGGGGGTTGAGTGTTTGCACCTATGTGTACATGCGTGTGGAGGCCAGAGGACAACCTCAGATGTTATTCCTCAGGTGCCCTGTACTCTTTTTTTGAGACAGGGTCTCTCACTAGCCTGGAACGCTCTAAGACAGGGTGGTTGCCAGAGAGCCCAGTATCTGTCTTCGCCTCTCCAGCACAGAGATTACAAGCATATGCCACCAAGCCCTGCCTGTTTGTACTTAACGAGCAAGCACTTCACCATCACCAACTGAGTCATCTCTCCCACCCCACAATTTGTGCCTTTTGTTTTATTAGAGTTGGTTGAGCACTTAGCAAACCATTGTTTTTATGTTATTTTCGTCTTCCTTTGAACTCCTATAAAATAGAGCGTTTACTTACTTGTTTTTACAAAATATATATCCAGAAAAAAATATGTCCAGGTAATTTATGTTATTTTCGTCTTCCTTTGAACTTACTTGTTTTTACAAAATATATATCCAGAAAAAAATATGTCCAGGTAATAGTACATATAAATTCTAAGATATTCAAGGAAGAGTTTAAAATATAGTTATAACTAAAAAGTGGGGACTCAGATCATTTTGAAAATAAATATGTGGGACCTTCCAAATTTAAAAATCGAAATAAGCCGTGATTAACCTCACAGCAGTGTAACTAGTAGTGACTGACATAAAGTCCAAGAAACAATGTTGAAGGCAAATAAACAAGATAGACCCCAAATCCCAGAAAATAAAACAGCAGATTAACTGCATTTTTATTACTGCAGTCCATTTCAGTTATTGAACATCCTTATTTTAATATACACATCAAAACATTTTCCAATATGACCCCTTGGAAATTATTCTTTTTTTTCCCTTCAAACATTACCTAGACTACATCAACCCAATTTATATTCACTGGCTTTAATAGTTGTGTATTTCTTACTAAGGGATTTTTGCCAAGTCAATGTGATGTTTTACTGTTTCCACACAATGTATCCTATATTGGGATCAGGGCCACCATTTCTGACTTGAAAACTCTGGTTAAATTCATATAACTCTTGTCACAAAAGCCTAAAGTCACATTATATTTTGCATTTTATCTATTTCCTATAAATTCTCCAAGTGTTCATGCTGGCTTTGTAATTTGGACAGGACAGAAAACTATATCCCTATCCATCATGTTCAGAGACACCTCCCATACACAACAACTAAAACTGTCTGCTGTTGGGCCCACCTCCAACCTTTGAGTCCCATCCCAGTTGGGTCATCAGCCCCAGACTATTTTTTTTTTTAAATGAAAATCCCCTTCTTTTACCTCAACATGGCAGTTGCGGGACAGTCAGTTTCCAGCTTCTTGTAGGCCAGAGCTATGACCCGGAACCCCTGTGTCGTGTAAATCTGAAGTTCACTAATAAAACTAGTTGGTACTGTTCAGAAAACAACACAGGATTAGTGTGCAATGTTTACTTAGCCAGTATGGGCAGAGAAATTCTTCACAATCATCAAATTCTTGCCCATGAAAACACAGTTCTAAAAGGCAGCAGGAGCAAGGCACCGAGAACTGAAAAGGTAACTATGCAGTCAGGGTTAGCACCTTAGGATCCGGTGCCGCTGAAACGAGAAGGAAGTATTTGAAAAACAAGGGTTCCTAGGGGATAGATTCTTTTGTCTAGAGTTTAACTCAAAATATTTACCAAGGGTCTACTACATGCAAGCTCTGCCCTACAGATTTTGGGTTAGTCCGGTAAAAACTAGTCTGCTAATACTAAAAGCAAAAACCATTGCTGTGGCTTACAATCTGGAAGGGTGTGGGGCACTTTGGAGGCTCTTCTATAAGAAGAAGAGGGTAGGTGAAGAAAGGAAGGGACTTTCTGGATGAGGGACTCTGATGTACTCAGGCATAGGGTCCTGAGATATCTCAAGGGACGCTCAGATGTAAGAGGAGGAGCCGTAAAGCATATCTGGAAAGTTCAGTAGAGGGTATGATCTCTAAGGAATTTGAGATCATGAGGGAAGCTATGAGAAGCAACCAAATGAAAAATTTCTAAAAAGTAGCAATGTCGTTGTCAGCACACAACCGGGGTTGACTCCTAGACGATGGTGCTATCATTACCCAAGATGGAAAACTGGAAAATACCAGAAGTGGAAAAGATAAGCTTGACTTGGTATTGTGTTTGAACTATCAGTGAATCAGCCAGTGGGTGATGCCCAGCTGGAGATAGAGACCAAGTGTTGTGGGAACAGTTGGGACTGGAAACAAAAATTTGTCTATTGTAAGCCAAGTCTGTTCACTAACCTGTGTCAGGTTGGCAAAAGCTGGCCACTCCCTCAGGTGAGCCTTTCATGAATGCCAGCCGGTCACCTCCCCTCTCTTGGACAATGACTGTCATCCTTTGCAATGCTGATGAGAATGGGAACTGATGCAGGACTGCAAGTCCTTCCACCGAAGTCTGCTTGAACAATGGAGAATGGAGAGGAACATGCTGGCAAAACTTTTAGTCATTGAGGTCTAAGTGCTCCTAATTGATCTTTATTTTACCACATAAAGGGGAAATGCATCACATTTTTCACATCTGGAATTCAAGGCACCTCTGTGAGCTTTCAAACACTGTGGGCCAGAGGAGTTTCCCCTAATTGGGGTGCCCTAGGTCGACTAGCATGCAAGGCTTACCTGGCCGATTGTGTCACGAGGCTTAACGACCATGGTGTGTGCGGGGACTCCCTCGATGTGGAAATCTTCCCCAGAAATAGTCATTTCCTATTTCACAAATGGGATATTTCACTGTAGAGATTTGTCTATTGTTCAGGCACTGATACTATACTCCAACCCTCCCTGTGGGAAGATTCCCTCAACCACCTCAGTGTTATTTACAGCATCTCCTCCCTCTGCTAGACATAGGTGAACCAGACTTTTTCCTACCCCAGGAAAACAAAACAGAAAGCACAATGCCATGGAAGTGCTACAGAACTTGAAGGACAGACACTTTTTGAATAATTCATGCAATTTATTGGGCTTTCACTGTTGGAATTGCTGCATAAAGGCACATCTCTATTTCTGAAAAGCTTAACTTGGAAACGGTGAGTGTGAATAGCCAGAATTATTTTGTATGAAGCAGGCATCTTGCAGTCTTTCTGTCTATGGAGTCACTGTTGATCCTGCTGTTCCCTGTGTGTCTAATATGGACTGATAGTCTTCAGGGCAGGGCAGGGAGGGGCTGTAAGATACACACTTAATGTCCAGTAATGTGATAATAATTACTCTAAATTATAATCAAGGAGACCTATCACCTAAAGATATTAAAGTGCTTTTTGATCATCTAATTGGGTGGCTGAAAAAAAAAATCTCAGAAAAGAAAATGTAATCCCTCCTTAAAGGTGCAGGAGCAGTAACCCAAAGTGGATAAGAGATTGCAAGGCACACCAAATGCAATGGAATCACATCCACTAGAGAAGGACAACCCTAAAGGCACCTCTTCCAGTGGTGTTCACACAGTGCCTAGGACCAGGGCTGCAAAGACCTATAGGGAGAGTAGCTGGGGTCATGTGCTCCCCATTTTCCCCTTTACCACACCTGTTGTGTCAGCCACAGCAACTCCAGCAATATGGCTTTCAAAGACTACTTTTGAATAAGGTTTCCCTTTAAAAACAGATTACCTTTTCTTTATCTTTTTATGTGAACATCCCTGGTCTAATTCAACCCCCTCATTTTATGGTCATGGGAGCCAAAATCCCACTTCACAGAGTTGAGCATTAGGTAAGGCAGAGCTTGAAACCAGAGACAGATTCCTGAACTATGATAGTATTTGCTCTTAAATCTAGTTTATAATCTTGGGGAAAACTCAGTAATGAATGGCTTTGCTTTGTTCTTTTAGAAATAAACAGAATACTCAATAAATTAGAATAAAAATCTTGGTTGTAATATATCTCTGATGTGTCCCAAGCACTGGAGAAAGTAGTGTTTCCCATTTCTCAGGTCTTAGAACACATAGTACTTTTTCATTTTCTATTAAAAAATTAATAATTGTATATATTTATGTAATACAATGTGATGCTTTGATCCATGTATATATTATAAAAAGATT
>NW_008343079.1:868327-919320 GCF_000622305.1 Nannospalax galili
CAGGAAATAATTATATAAAAATTATAATTATATTGACAAGTATTGAACTTAAAATAGGTGCCAGATACTATTGAACTTACAACCATACCAAGGATTTTTATCATGCCATTTAATTTAATACCTCAAACCTACAGTATAAACACTATTATTATCTGCAATACAGATCAGAAAGCCAGGCTTAGACTAGTTTGCCCTTTATATCATGCCAGAAACCACACATTTTAAAGTATTAAAAGGCTGTGATAAAGCTTGTGTCATGCTGGCATTAAAGAAACCTGTTGGGTTCTCTGAAGGGCAGAGACCTACCCATTTGGTTGCTTCAAACATTTTGAGGTCCAGAGGGTCTCCCTGGATGGTCCCATCAAGAAGAATCAGAGAGTGGCAGCTGGCCATAGCTGCACACAGTGGGCCTTGGGGCAGAGCCTTGCCTGAGGCAAAGCTGTGGATGGTCTGGAAGCTGAGAGAGAAAAAGGAGTCCATCTCATCCCCTATGCCAAAAATGGAGTTTCTTAGAGGTGAAGATCTTCGATCTAATATTCATTGTTGGATTATTCTCCAATCCCCATGAGATAACATTAACTTGCATTCCTCTTGAGGTATGTTCACTAACAGAAAGGTCTCGAGGCTCTTTGAAGTTCTTTTTAAAACATCTTAAAATTTTATTTATTTTTATTTGCATGAGTGTTTTGCCTGAATGTATATAAGAACACCACAAGTGTGCCTGGTGCCCATGGGGGCCAAAGGAGGGCTTCAGATACCCTGGAAATGGAGTTAGGAATGGTTTCTAGCTGCCACCTGGGTGTTAGGAATTGAACCTAGGTCTTCTGAAGAGCACCCAGTGCTCTTAATCACTGAGACACATCTCCAGCCCCATGCTCTTTTCCCAGCTTTTCCTTATCTCTTCACAGACTGGGAAGTAACTCCAGAAGTCTGGGAGTTACTAGAGATCTCATCCGTAGTTCTAGCTTCTCTATTCCCACACTAGTAACTGGACTTTCGTATCCTTGTGGACAGAATAGACTAGTGAATACTTAGGCCATGTCTAAGGGCACCTCCTTTGATCAGTCTTACAGGGCTAGGTATTATCATATCTGTCTACCAACATATTTGATATTTGGACTACAGTAGACATTCAATAAATACATAAGTAAATAAACGATAAGCTGATTCTTGGAAATTCACAAGTCATAATGGTGAACATTTTTTGTAAAGGATGGTGTATGACTTCTCTTCAACCCTGTCACTTTGCGTCCAAATTGCCCCCTCCCCACTATCCACATGATTTTCTAAGAAAAATTGATCTAAAAATATATGGAAACAAAACTCAAATGTCATATACGAGATTCTTTCACTAATTCAAAGAGGGAGCCATTGAGTTAAGCCATGGCCCCACTAGAGGAATGTGCTCCACAATGCTGATTATCAGTCCCTCCTTAAATGGGCAGCAGTTTTTGTTTTGAAAAACTAATCACATTTGTAACTGAATGACTACAGTTTGCTTTCTGAGAGGACACAAAACTTGCTGCACAGAATTAATCAGATTCTACCTGTTCTCCCTCCTCCCATGTCAACTTCTTTTGGCTTTGTCAATCGGCTTTAGCTGTCACTCCATCTCTTCATGTGTCCTTCCCCTGAGATTAATGGGTCGCTTAGCTGTTCTTCCTACAGCAGTTTCCTCACATCTCTCACCTCCCAGACTGTGTCATAGAAAACTTCATTTTTCACAGTTTGTCTTAAAATATGGTTTCCTGGATCCTATTGCTATTTCTAATGACATAGACTATGCATTTCTTGAAAAACAGTGTTAGATTGCTCCAGCCTTTTGCTTTTGAAAGCATCTATAATGTAAAGTTAACTCACAGTTCCACCATATTTCTTCCTGGCCTTTTTGCATCCAAGCTTCCTTGTGTCACACTAAAGGGTGTCACAAGCTTCTTTGGTGTCACACTAAAGGGTGTCACACTAAACCTCATGGCTTATTGACCCTTTCAGTTATTCTCATTATATGTCAAATGATAAGTCCCCTTAGTGGTTTACAGCATGCCCTGTGGCATTTTAGTAATCATCTAAAAGGAAGAGATCACCAGCAATATTGTTGACATAAAAGCTTAATCTCATACTGCAAAGCACAGCACAGATCAGGAAAAGAAATTTGATTTTGGTGATGGACCCTCTTCATCTGAATTCTGAGAATCCAGACTCTGGATAGCACACAGAGCTCTCTATCATCCCTGTCCTTATATTTTTATTTATATTATTTATTGTTATTTATTATATTTATATTATCTATGGTATATTAGGCTAAAGTAGTCTTCAATGGCTTGAAGTTTCTGGTATATTGGTCAGACCCCTTTTAAGAAGGAAAAGATTTATCAGACCTACAATGAGAAGATATTTAATAACTTACATAACAGGCACTAACTTCTTACCTAAAATAAGATCTATTTTCTTTAATTTCATTCATTCATTATTATTTATTGTATTTACTGTGTGTGTGTGTGTGTGTGTGTGTGTGTGTGTGTGTGTGTGTGTGTGTATGCTGGTACATGTGAAAGCCAAAAGTCCACATCGGTATCTTCCTTGATCACCTTCCACTGAACCTGGAGCTTACCAATTCATGCAGACCGACTGGCCACTAACCTCCAGGGTCCTCCTGTCTTTGCCTCCCTAGCACTGGGATTACAGGTATGTGCTGCTACACTTAGCTTTTATATGGGTGCTGAGAATTAAACTCAGGTCATCATGCTTGCGTGGCAAGTGCTTTACCGGTTAATCCATCTCCCCAGACCCAGTAGATTGATTTTAAAATAATATTTAAGTCATTTGAAGTCCAATAAGATATTTTGGATAGAAGAAAGAGAGGGAGGTGGAAGGAATGGGAGAGAAGAAAAAAGTTCAGGGAGAAAAGGAAGGAGGGAGGTTAAGGAAAGGCCTAATTGATGAATCTGTAACCTAAACCTATTATCAATTGTTTTTACTTAATTGTAATGTCATTTTTAGGAATAGAAAATTTCCAAAGTTTGGTGAGTAACATGGAGTCAATTCCATCAGTAGGACGTTTAAAAAGCAGAATATACTTATTTCCTTTTAGATGGACAAACATTTAGAGTGTGCCTACTATTTGTGCCCCGTGAAATGCTGTGCTATTAGGGACACAAATATAAGTAAGCAAAAGATTCTTCCAAGATACTCAAAATTTGAACAAATTCATATTTTTATAGAATCTAAAGTAGAAAAACACTAATGAACAAGGATTCCAGGTATATATTTAAATCCTCTAGGGAAACTGAAAGGCGCTTTAGAAAGTTTAATGCTTGTTTGCAAGAGGTTTTTTCTGTAAACTGAAGTGGTTAGAGGTACCAGGGTTAATTTTAACCTAGAAAACAGACTTGCCCACAAATAATATTTACCATGACCATTATGGTAAATGACAATACATTAACCATGTATAATTTCCGGTACTGAATGTTGAACACAGAGTTTTGAATGTGCTAGGCAAATGCCCTATAACTGAACTCTATCTCATTTGCATTTTTATTTATTATTAATTATGTATATGTGGAGGAGGTATGCATACCTGTGTGCAGGTGCCTTTAGAGGCCAAAGGTGTCAAATCCCCTGGAGCTAGAGTTATAGGCAGTCATGAGAACTTGATGTGAGTGCTAAGAACTGAACTTAGGTCCTTTACAAGAGGAGGATGCACTCTAAACCACTGAGCCATCTCTCTAGCCCCTGTAGTTCATTTTTAAGACAGCGTCCACTATTCCCAGACTGGCCTTGAACTAGCTCAGCCAAGCCTTGAACCTGCAGACCTCCTGCCTCCTGAATAGCTGAAGTTGCAAGTTGGTGTCCTCACACCTAGCCTAAAAATCTTTTATGGATAAGACTGTCATCTACATAATACCAGAACTACAATCAGCCCTTTATGTATGACATGCTTTGTGCCTTGGGTTTAAGTGTTTGAAGGAAATGCTTTCACTTTCAAACACAACATCCAGCATTGCCAGTTGACCCACATTTCAAGTTTTGATGCCACTGGAGGTAGTACTGGGGAGGGAAAACAAACGTTGAAACAAAGTCAGACATGGCCACAAGAGGGCTGAGGTGGGGGCAGAGAATTGAAAATCTGAGACACCAAAATGAATCTTTTTGGTGATGGAGAGCTGGCTCAGCAGTTAAGAGAACTGGCCTTTATTGCAGAGGGCCATGATTCAATTTCTAACACCCACACGGCAGCTCACAACTGTCCTTAGCTCCAGTTCCATTGGATCCAATGTTCTCTCCTAACCTCTGCAGGCACTGTACACATGTGGTACACTTACATATATACATACAATGTACACATACACATTAAATAATAATTATTTTAAAAAATAATCGTTTCTAGGTCGGGCATGGTGGCACACACCTTTAATCCCAGGCTTCTGGAGGCAGAGGCAGGCAGCTCTCTTTGAGTTCAAGGCCAGTCTGGTCTGCATAGAGAATTCCAGGACAGCTGGGGCTACAGGGAGACCCTGTCTCAAAAAAACAAAAAACAACAACAACAAAAAAAAACTTTTCTGTCTAAGCAAAGGAGTTTCTGGCAGTCAGAAAGTAGGATTCTCAGAATCAGAAAACTAAGAACTTGACACTAGTTCAGTTCCAGCACTGTTCCTCTTCCTTCCTCCTAGCACATCAAAAGGCTCTGTTTATATACAGATTGTCACTTCAAGAAGGACAGCATCCTGATGCGCTCTCTGACTCTGGCCATTAACAGGCCTCTAGGCCTAGAGTTCACGGGGTGCCAAACTTCCCCTTACCTGGGTTTGTGAGTGGCATGGAGGTGGGATGGAATGGAGGCTAATATGCATGTTTAGAGAGACCTAGAAGATTCTAAGAAGAGAAATTAAATGACCGGACTTTCGCAATCATTGCTTAGCAAAAATCAAAGTCAAGTGTCTCTGTTAGAAGTCTGGAGAGTAAACATGGGACTCTGGAGAGAAAAATCACAGGTGGTTAGTCAAGGGTACTCACCCATTCCGGGTACAGGGTACGACCCCCCAGAGATCCAAGCCACCTTTCGTCAAGGTGCCTGTCTGAATGAAACAAGCCCTTAGATTACTTGGAAGATCCACTCACCGAGTAGTGAAGGCAAATAAGGTATGTTTTAATAGAAAAACACACATCAAAAGTTATGATCAACATGGGTACTTTTAGAAGGACCACAATAAGGTATCTGGATCCCTAGGCATAAGTTTCAGCAAATTCAAGCATGAAAAGTTTGAACTGGATATAAACTTTTGTGTTCTCTGTGGTAAGAATACAGTATTTTCTTTCACCTCAGAGGATTGGGTTGAATTTTGTATTGGTTACTTTTCTCTTGCAGTGATAAACACCATGTGCAATGCAACTTGGAGAAGAAAGGGTTCATTTCAGTTTACAACTTCCAGATCATAATCTAACATTGAGGAAAGTCAGGCCAGGAACTCAAGGCAGAAATCTGGAGGCAGGAGCTGAAGCAGAGACCATGGAGGAATACTGCTTACTGGCTTGCTCAGCTACTTTTCTTACACAGCCCAGCCCACCTGCTCAGAGATATTACCGCCCACAGTGGGCTGAGCACTCCCATATACAACTAGCCATCAAGAAAACGCCCCACAGACATGCCCATAAGGCCAGTCTGATGGAGACAATTCCTCAACTGAGGTTCCCTCTTCCAAGTGTCTCTACTTTGTGTCAAGCTGACAAAAACTAACCAGTACAAATATCTAAAAATAGATGGAAGTGGTAGAAAAGGCCTTGGTAAGACTTTCAGATCAATACAATGGGTGGATCCCTGTTTTTACAGTAGAAACTAACAGAGAAGAATTTTTGCCTTTGAGCTCTACATGGGAGTAAAGAAATGGTCCACTGTTTGATGTTTTTTGGAGTTTAAAAACAAAAGTATGTGTTGATAATTTTCTCAGTGCAATAAAATGACCAAGAACTCAGGCTAAGTTCAAATACCATCTGTATACTACGAACATTACATATTCCCTCTAAACACCAGATACTAATCACACACAGTTGTTTTGAATATTAAATGAAATAATACAAAGTGATTGGCTTAATACCTAGCCCACAATAAGAGCTGATAATAACGAGACTCAAGTTACTGCTCTTTTTTATTCAAATCTGTGCCACAATGACCTCTTCCGTTGCTGTTTCTATTTTCAAACTCAAAGTATGACATCATGTGGACCATTTTCCTTTATGTTACTGCTCTGTTCATAAAATAACACAGCATGGTGACAGAGCCACATTAGTTTTCTGTTCTTATTATGACGTTCTGATTCTCAACTAATCGTAAAATACAGTTCTTATTTCATTAATTCTATAAGCCCTCAATGTGCTATTTAATGGATACAGAGCTCCCATTTGGGAAAATGAAGAAATTTCTCAAGATGGATGGTGGTGACAGCCACAGAACTCTGAAAAGGTACTTGATGGCCGTGCACTAGAAACTTAAAAATGATGGAAATGGTGAATTGTATCTTATTTTTGTTTCAAACGCCCCTAAAAAATTAAAGACAAAGGAAAAAACAATGACCTCTAATAGGTCCCCATTGGTTAAAATTTACTTTAAAAATTTACTTTGACATTCAAGATTCACGAGCACCCATTTTTAATACTAGCATCTTGCTTGTGTCCAAACCATTCTGTCTGGCTCCCTTTATCCCCTTCCTGTCTATCCTCTGACAACCCATCTGTACCCCAGCTTATTGTGTACAGACTAAACGCACTCAAGAAAAAGTAGAGTGAGAGATTGATAGGGAAGGACTGGCAAATAACCAGGAATAGTTTTAAGCAATAACCTCTGATGGAACATAGAGCAAGGCTTTGCTATGTGACTGTATTATAATAAAAAATCTCATGTTAACACATAGTTTAATAAGCTGTTTCTTTTTTATTCATTCTGTAATTCAATAAATACTGAGTATTGAATCAATTGCCAGGCAATGTTCTAAGCATTAGAGATATGGAAGTGGACACAGTAAACTACTTAAAATTTGCTTTTGGCTTTTCTGAGGGGGATTAACTACATAGAGCAGAAAGCTATTTCAATCCATTGCTTCAAATATCAAAGCTGAAAGGACCCTAAAAGACTCATGAATTCAGGTCCTACACCTTGTTCTTGAGTGCCCAGAATCAGAAAGTTTAAGTTTCCGAGGTCACACATCCAACCACAAATGAGATGAAATCAAGTACTTATGGCCTGTTCTTTCTGCCTCACTAACAGGAAAAGCATCTATTCTTGATGGTGGTGATAAATGGCCCTGAGAGTGAAGATGAAGCACACCTACCTTATCAAAGCAAACAAGGTTTAGTTGTCCACATACATTGATCCTCTGAGGGCTAATGCAGAAGATACCTCTCTTTTTCAGCCTCCTCTGGGCATAGATAATGCCTGTGGTCAGAGCAGCGGGGAGGGCAGGAGGGACTGCAATAGTGATGACATCAAGGGCTTTCCTTACCACCTCCTCAAGAGGTTCCTGGAAGAAAATCAGTCTTTACCATTAGAACTAAAACATCGGTGAACAGCTTCATTCATGAGGCTTTTTCCTTCTCTGATTACTTCTGAGAAAGGTATCGATGAGTCAAAAGGTACGACCATGCTTATGTCTCTTGGTGTCTTTTTTCCAAAGAGCAAGGAGAACACCTGAAATTGACCCACTGCCACCAGAGATGTACGACTTCATCATGACCTTGCCGACACTGGCCATCTGATTTCATTTAAAGTTGTCCATTTCAAATACCACCTTAGTAAAGTATTTCACAGTTCAAACTGAATATGAAAAAATCATGTAAACCTTGAGGAAGCGTGCAAGAATAGAATCAGGTTGACATCTCAAGAAACAAATTGTTCTCCCACTGTTCCTCAAGATCTGATTGCTATCACAGAGCTGAGCAATCGACTGCACATACAGGGAGCTGGATGCCTGTACACAGCCTCAGTGTTTGGCCTTCTTTCCCAATTCTGTTTAGAAAACATGTCCTTGAATAAGGTCAATACATAGAAAATAAAATGTATAGAGGAGAGTGAGTATGTGTGTAAGTGAGACAAGGCACCTTACCCCACTCAGCACATAGACACACAGACTGTAGATCATGCCAATGGTGGCTGTCCCTACAAAGCACAGGAGGAACCTGATGGCATCTCTGTAGAGTTTGAAATTCATGGGCTTGGGATAAAGAATGGATCTCACGAGGTCCCCCTTTGCAGTGTTGAATCCTGAAAAGACAAACAACGCATGCTGCTTTTTCAGGATGACAAACCCTACTGTGGATGCTCTTTTAAACATCTACATTGTCTTGGTTTTCTCTAGAGAACCTAAACAGTGCTTAAACCCAAAGACAAGAGCATGATAATTGGGGCAATACATAATGCTAGGGTAGAAACACATTACCTACTTCAGAGCGTGCCTTCTTCCCCTCTACTTCCAATTTCAGTACATACCAAAGGTATGAAACCATACCTGGGGCACAGCACAGTTTTTCCAAGCACAACGTAACTTTTTTGTTTTGTTGTTCTTTTTGGGTCTCCCTGTAGCCCCAGCTGTCCTGGAACTCACTATGTAGGCCAGGATGGCCTTGAACAACTCACAGAGATCCGCCTGCCTCTGCCTCCCAAGGGCTGGGATTAAAGGCATGCGCCACCACGCCCAGCACACAACATAACTTTTTAAAAAGTGATTCATGGTGTGCACACACACATACATGAATCCCTCACTTGAATTAAAATCAAGTGATCATCCCTAAACACATGTATACATGAGAAATACTAAATGGACTCAGTAAGTTGCACACACGCATATATATATATACACAAACATATGTATACATATATACGAATATATAACAACAATAATTAAAATAAAGTCACAAAATAGAGTGAGAGGGGACGTGGGAGGAGTTGAATGGTAGAGAGAAGGCGGAAATTATTAAATACAGTACTCATGTATGAAATTCTCAAAAAAAATTAAAAAATTGAACTATAAAAAAGTTTAAGTATCCCAGTAAATACGGACAGGCTCAGTTTTCTAAAACTCTTCACTTCAAGTTTTCTAGCACAGCACCTTGGGATTCCAATCAGAAGAGCTGAACTTTAGGGCTAACTTTGTCAGTTACTGGTGTATTACTCTTTAACAGCTCACTTGACTTGTGTGACTTCAGAATCTTCTTGTACACAACAAGGGCAGTAAACATCTTTGTTCTACTGCCTTGATGTCTGGAAAGACTATAAATGACACAACATGAAAATAATAATTATTATAATCTGTGTACTGTTTTAATAAAATGCATATGCCATCCTTCAATCAGCTACTCAGCATTTAAAATATACAGATTTACATATATTTGGTTTGCTATTGAAAGACTGATCCCTACATAACAAACAAGGCACTAGACACTGAGCAGAAATGTGTCATTGAAAACAGCCCACAAGAGGATATGCCAACCTGTCTGAAGAACCACGGCTCTCACAGCCCCAGAACTGGTTGCCTTGGCCTGAATGACCTCTGTTCCACAGAAGAGGACGTGTTGTCTGGGATCTGCTTCACATTGCATCTTCCAGGGTGCAGAGCTATCCATCGGGGATAATGGAGTTTTAGTGACTGGAATACTTTCTCCTATAGGAAACAAGCATCTGTCTCATTTTATGAAGTAGCATGCCTCATTCATGTAAAGCATGCTTGCACTCACTCATCACACCACAGACATTCACCAGGAGCCTACCATAGGGCAAAGGCAGCCCAGATATTGAAAACACAAGATAAGCATAGTTCTTGTTGAGAACTCTGTAGTTTAGAGGAGGAGAGAGACATGTAAACAAATAAGTAAACTGTCATATGATAAATACTACAAGTGCTGCACATTAAACATAGGCATTCAAATGGGTTGGAAGCAGCCATTAAAGGAACAGCAAGCTGTGTGGTATGAAGTGTAGAGTGTGAGGAGTAAGGAGCCATAAGGGCTATGCAGCTGCTAAGATACAGAGAACTCAAAGCGTGACATAGTTTAGTGTTTACATATTTTCCTGTAGGCACTGGTGGCAGACAGAGGCAGGGGGACATTTAACTGCTTTAGTCAGTAGAGTGATATCACATTTTTATGTAAGCGAGAACACTCTGCCCATGGTACAGGGATGAGTTGAAGTCTTGTGAAGTTGGAAGGTGGACATCCAGCTGGGAAGTAATCACAAGAGTCCCAGCCGGAGGAGATGAGGGCTGAACTACAGCAGTTGAAGGGGAATAGAAAGGAAGTATTGAATTCATGAAATAAGGAAGATGTTACAAAACAAGGGAACTTTTATATTGGTAGGTCATAGAGACAGAAGACTTTATAACAGCTTCCTGCTTCCAGGCTTGGAGACTAAGCAGATGATGATGATGGTCATCACAGAGGTTCTGAGAGGAGCAGAAACTGCCTTTGGGCCACTGTGAGCTGGAACTATCTGTAGAACAACCACCTTGATGCCTTGTATGCAATTTGACAATTATTTGGACCTGGAGCTCAGATAAAGGTCTTGACTAGGGATATCTAGGCAGAATTCACCAGCTTATAAATGGTAATTAAAACCACAGAGAGACAGAGAGATTATTTAAGAATCAAACCAAGAATGAGAAGAAAGGACAAGAATACAACCCTAAACAGTGCCAACAATTAAGGGAACATGGGAAGAGAAGCTAGGAATCTGAATGGGTGTGGCCAGTGCTAGAAGCCCCTGGAGAGAACATGGTTTTAGAAAGTCAGAGAGTGTTCAGAAGCAGTGATGAGAATAGTCAATAGAGAAATCAATAAGATGGGACAGCTAAGGAACGATTGGATCTGGCACTTGAGACATTGGCAACTTGTGCCAATATGGTGGAAGGATCACACTTCAGTGAGCTGAAGAACTAACACAAGATAGAGTTGAAGCTATAAAAGCAACTACAGACAGTTCTGGGGAGCAAGAGCTCAGAGCCTCAGCAAGTCTGCATGGAGCAGGCAGTGTGAAATCAGTCACGTTATGGTGGGCAAGCGCTACTTTCATTAAGAAAATACGTGATATTACAAAAGTCCTAGAGTTGATGGGTTTTTACGAATCTGTGGATTCTTGAAGGAATTAAACCTCACCTATCGTGATCACCACCCACTTTAGCTATAAGTTCACACAGGAGGGAGATGTATTTCTTGTCCATTTCATGCCTTTCTACTCTGTTTGGGAGAATGGGTTTGCTGTAGACTTTAACAGGAACCACAATCCTTTACTGCACTTTTGTGGCTTCCCAGTTCATCCCTGAAAAGACATTATGATTCTTCTTTCTCTTACAGAAATGCTGGTACAACATCTCTTTATTATGCTGCCTAAATGAAAAATCAAAACAGGTGCAAGCTAGAGGAAGTCGTTTCTCTCTGGATCTCAGTTCCTGAGACTATGAGATAGCTTGATCTCTAAGGCATGCAATCAAAAAATGAAATACCGTCAATCCAGAATTCCCAGGGTATATTTGGAAGTAGCAGATTTTCCAAATTTTGCATCATGAACTTTTTAAGATCTTAAACCAAGTTACAAAGACCTTGCACTTAGCCTTGTGAGTTTCAGGATGCTGTTGATGGCTTTCAGTCCCTCCAAGTTTATCAGAATAAATATTTTATGTAAGTGTGCTCAGGAAAAGACGCAATTTTGAAAGATCTAACAATCCCTACAATCATTTGACGTAAAATGAGAAGTTTGTCATAATCTTTTGTTCAAGGGAGAAATGCTAAACATTCAAAAAGTAATGATTCCATTGACTTAAGTACACAGAAAGCAACTTTAGTTTGAACTGTTAGATCCAACCACAGCAGAAATAAGCAAGTGTTTCAGAATCAGGAAGGTCAGATAGCAGCCCATATCTTGCAGAGTGCAAGACTGTCATTCAGGTAGAGGAAGAGCCAGCCAAGACTGTGTAATGTAGATCCTGAGACAGCCCACCAGAGGCTGGAGCTGTGGAGCTAGAGCCATACCTGTCAGCATGCCTTCATCTACCACACAGCTGCCATCAATCAGAATGGCATCACATGGCATTTGCACTCTGCTGCCTGTCAAAATTAATAAATCTCCAGGTACGAGGAAGTGTGATTCCAACTCTTGGACTCCAGCTGAAAGTGTGAGCAGACAGTCAGGTTATGTTCCCACAAAAGCAGCCAATGTCTCTACATTAGAGGTTAATTGAAAACCAACTAAAGCCTGTAAAACAGGAAGCTAGGCTTCAATAGTGATTCAAAATCGAAAAACAAAAAGAAGAAAAATCATAAATTTCTTCAAATAAAAACCTTAGAGTGGCAAAGATTTATAAGCCAAGAAAAAAAAAAGCTTGTGACAAATTCAGAAAACATATTTGAAACGTACAGACAAAATATTAATATTCCTCATAGAGAAATAAGTTTTAAGAAAGAGATGTGTGACAACTGTAAAATAAATTGCTAGGCATTACCAGGTCATATACATACGTTGTGCATTAACTATCTGAAAAGCTGCTTATTTTTACTCATTTCTTCTTTCCTTCCTTCCTGGCTTCCTAGTTTCCCTGACTGCTTCCTTTCTTTATTGAATTCTGAAGGAGCATAGAGCTGAGCAAGATAACTATCCCGATGGTTGGTTTGAATTGCCAGCTTGACACATTCTGGAACCTGTGAAGGGAGTCTCAGTAAGGGACTGCCTACATTTTGCCTAACCTGTGGGCAGTTGGGTTAACTGAGGTGAGAAGACCCTCCTTGAATGTGGGTGGCATCACATCATAGGCTGGGCTGAGTGAGTGGGAGGGGGTAGCTGAGCACCAGCACACATGCATGCGTGAATTCATTGTGCTCTGCTCTTGGCTGTGAATGTGGCATGACCAGCTGTATCCAGTTCCTGCTGTCTTCACTCCCCTCCAATGATGTACCCTGAACTGTGAGCCAAATAAACTGTTTCTCCCTTAAGTTGCTTTTGTCACAGCCACAGGAAATAAAATTAAGATGGCACCTCTGTGGGTGTCTAGGGAGGTAGAATGAAGGCTGTTGGGGGTGTTGGAATCTAGGTGGTTTGGAAGATTGTGTTCATGGCCTCGGTCCTGACAAGCAGAGCCCAAGTAAGAGACACAGAGCCACAGTGGCAGTGGCCTGCTGTGAGATGCCTGGGTCCATGCAGGTGGGAAAGGTGTTGACATAGGAGTGAGTGAGGCTTGGCATAGTGGAAGCATCAGCAGCGATGGAAGATCAGTTACCTCCAGGCTGGCTGATATGGTAAGCAGATTCACTGAAGTCAGTGAGAACCAGGCTTCTCATAGCATAGAGTTCCATGTACAGAAAGAGATAAACCTTTCAAGGATCCCAGGGCTTAGAGTTGGAGGTATTATACAGTACTAAAGTGATAACCATATAGTATGTAAGTATATGAGACTATATTCACGTTTAATATGGCTGCTGGTCTATTTGTTTTTACATATATTCTCTAATTCTTTCCTCTGAGATAGCATAAGAGCCCTGAAGCCCTTGTGATAAGTGCACTGTATACCCAAATTTTGGTTTCTCAACTCCATAACACCCCCCTCTCAAAAAAATGAAGATTTCCTAAAGAAACAGCTGGTCACAAGTCTGGGCCAAGAAAAGTAGGGCATCAACTGGGAAACATGTGTCATTAAGTAAGGAAATGTTCAGAGAATGATGCACATATAAAAGGAAGCTATCAAAGCCAGCATAGGGGCTTCGCTGCCTAAGCCTGCAAAAATTTTAGCAAAGTAAATGAAAAAATGATTTCACTAAGAAAATAAAAAAATAAAAGATTTCATTAAGAAAAATATTTTTAATGATTTCATTAAGAAAAAAATAAATAAAAAATGATTTCACTAAGAAAAAATAAAAAATAAAAAATGATATTATTAAGAAAAAATTAAAAAATTATTTAAGAAAAAATTAACAAAGTAAATAATAATGAAGCCATTATATCAATATAGCCATTGTAAAGACAAGGCTTCATAATCCATAATAACATAGGTTGGTGGGCAAATAAATGAGAAGAAAAATATACTTCCCTTGCAACAAAATGGCAATTAAATAATTTAAAGGTCAAATTAGAAAATCAAGATTTATCAAGTATAAAAGTAATAATTTAGTTAAGAAACACCAGAGGGTACTAAAACTAGTGGGCAAAAAATTTGATGAACATAATCTATGTAGTCTCAAACTATTTTTCAACAAGATAACTATTAATTACAGAGGGGAAAGGATCAAATTTATAAAGGAAAAACCTGGCAGACACCATTTAGTTAAGTAATCCAAGTTAATATCACCAAGAATAGAACAAATTTAGATTACGTACAATGAAAGCAATGAAAACACACACACCATCATGTCTGTGGTTTATCGGGAACAACAGCAAAGCATAACTAAAATTTAACAGTGAGAAAACAGCAGGCAAATCCAAACTTAGGGACATTTTTACAAAATAACCAGAGTGGGAAAACCAAGGTCATGGAAGAAACAATTGAAAAATGGTAAAGAAACAGCAAACACCACCATCGTGCGATCCTGGATCCCTTCCCTAGGAGGAACATTACTGAGAAGGCATGAGTAAGACTTCACCAGGAATTGTTAGCACGTGTCAGTAACAGCTTCCTGGTTACACTGTGGTTTGCTCAGGAAAATGTCCTAATCTGTATGTAATTACTGTATCCACGGTAAATTTTGTGGAAATCATGTTTTTCTTTTTTGTGTGTATGTATGTATGGTGTGCATATATTTGTGCATATGTGTTTGTATTCCTATGGATGGATACATGTGCATATGTGTATGTGTGTATGCACAGGCCTAAAGTTGATATCAAGTGTCTTTCTTCATTACTCTTAACTGTTTATTGAGGCAGGGTTTCTTGATGAATCCAGAGCTCTCAGATTCTGAGTAGTCTGAGTAGCCAGCTTGCCCCAGGGATCCTGTCTCTTCCTCCTGAGTGCTGGACTTACGGGTAGCTGCCCAGGTGCCCAGCTTTTATGTGGATTCTGAAGATATGAACACCAGCTCTCACACTTGTGTGGCAAGCACTTTATACACTGAGGTATCTCCCCAGCTCAAGCAATCTATTCTTAAGTAATTCTGGAAAAAAGTATTTGATCTACTCTTGCAACTTTTCTGCACATTTTAAATTACTTAGTAAAAAGAAGGGGGGTGACAAATATACATACATGAGGTAACACTGTTCATCTCTCTGACGAGAATAATAAGTAATTTGCCAGCATATTCTGTTAGCAAGGCTGTGAGGAATCAGGCACTCACCCATTTCTAATCTAAATGCAAACTGGCACAATCTCTCCTGAAAGAAGTTTGGCAGTATTTATCTAGAAAAGTACACATGCATTTATTCTCTAGTAATTCTGATGCTCAAAATCTATACCAAAGATACACTGATGAAAAGCTTTCTAAATCATTTTTATAGCACTATTTATAAGAGTAAGAGACAAAAAATATTCAACAGAGGATCAACTGAATTAACAATGGTTTCTCCAGATGAGAGGTCTACGCACTGACACAGGAATGAGAAATATATGTATACGCTGCTATAAAATGGTCCCTAGAAACACAAGTGTGTGAAATACACACTACAGGAAATAGAGTCAAATGTTTGGCATGCCCTTGTTTAATCTAAAAGATTATTGCAGTTTAAGTAGGCACCCTATTTTGTATGGCTAGTACACAACTATTACCCTATTTGTAACTTGTTTATACTATAGATTTAAGAATAAATAAAAAACTAACAAAAGTGATTATCATGGAGAAAATGAAGACACAAAGAGGAAAGGAGAGGGAAAGAAGCCAGACTCCTCTGGATATCTTCCATCTTGTTTTCACTTTTAAACCAGGTAGATGCTTTTCAGAATATCTGGGTAAAATGAAACAAAAATAAATTTAAAACACTAACCCTAAAATTCTAATGCAAATCAGTGAAATGAACCAACTAAATTGTTGGCATAACCATGCACAGAATTATTCTGGCTGACATTAAAGCACAATTTATTAAAGTAATTTATATATAGAGCTCCACATTTCTAAGAAGATGTCACACCTAGGGGTAAAGAACATTTAAAAAGTGTAAGTTGTTCAAAGAACCAGCCCTTAGACTCATTCATTCATTGTATTGTTTTTCTTTGTTTCTATTTCATTCATTTCTGCTCTGATTTTTGTTATGTCTCCTCTTCTTCTGGGTTTTGGCTTCATTTGTTGTTGCCTTTCAAGTGTCTTGAGTTGCAAAGTTAAGTCATTTATTTGTGTTCTTTTTTTTTAATGTAGACACTTAGACTTACTTCCCTCTTAGAACTGCTTTTAAAGTGTCCCAGAAGTTTTGTTGTGTTGTATTGTCCTTTTCATTTAGTGCCAGGAATATTTTTATTTCTTTCTTAATTTCTCCTTTGATCCATTCATCATTCAAAGCAAAGAGATTGAGTCTGCAGAATGCTGGTCCTTGGACAGGACTTCTATATTAACCTTCACCAACCCAGGGCTCAGGGACCATGGAGGAAGAGTGGGCAGAAAGACTGCATGACCATATAGAAACAGAGTCCTACGAGCTCCTGGGAACCTGCTCATAGGATTCTATGGCAATGGTGTCAGCATACGCAAGTTCAATGCAAACTCAAGCAGACAATCACCCAGCATAGAACTGGAGAAATGAACATCAAACCCCAATCTTAGCTGAAGAAATATTGACAGCTGATTACTGCTAGGCGAGGAAGAGCTGGTCTTCCTAAAACAAGGGACTCTAGATGGGCTGACTAGACCTCAGTGGATGGACTTGCACTGAGGAACGTCTGGGGACACTGACTTGACACAGTGAGCCTTAACACAGATGACAGACTATATGGGGTCCAGTGCGGGGGGATGGGAGGGTGCCAGTGGGGGCAGGGTATAAAGATGATTAAGATTGTTTGAGATGCTCTGTATGAAATACACAAAAATTCAATAAAAACAAATTTTTAAAAAAAGAAAAGTGAAAACATCCACCCTTTGAAAGATGCTGTGAAGAGATTGAGACTGGCTGAAAGAAAATGTCTGATATAAGACTGAAAATTTAATTACAAAAAAGTTGGCAAAAGATTTGAACAGATACTTCAAAAATGACATACAAGTCACAAATAAACCCTTGAAAAGATGCCCAAGGCCATTAGTCATTAAAGAAATGAAAATGAGATACTCCACAAATGAAAGCCACTAAAACAATAGGTTGACGATACCAAGCATGGGCAAGAATACAGACAACTGAGACTGCCATGTGCAGCTGGTGGGAGTGCAAGTCATCAGCCACTTTGGAAAACAATCTGTCAGCTTCTGAAAATGTTAAGCACCTGTCTACCATAGAGTCAACTACTCTACAACTGAATAGTTGCTCACAGGAATAAGGGAGCATGGCTATTAAAAGACCTATCTCTACAGGTTCATGGCAGGAAGATTTGCAATTTAAAAATGTGGTAACCCAAATATCAGTGGTGAATGGATAAGCAAATGTACACCCACCTGATGGGGTGCTTTGAGAAATAAAAAGGAATATACTATTAATGCTCTTAACAAAATGAGTAAGTCTTAAAATAATCACGAACTTTGCTCTCCCTCTGCCAAATTAATCCAAAGTATATTATAAAAGGCAAAAATCACATACAATAGCATTTATGCACAATTCTAAATAGAGATGTTAATCTGGCAACAGAAAGCAGAAAAACAACTGTTTGTGTATGAGGGGGGCAAAGGAGGAGGAAGGACCACAAGCAGACTCTAGACAGCCGTTGAGGATGCTAACTAGTATCATAATCGCAGTGATGCTTTTATGAGTGTGCAAATGTGCACATATATCAAAACTTATCAAATTGCGTACTATAGATATATTTAGCTCATCATGTTAATTCAGCTTCAATAGAGTAGGCTTCCTCCTTACAATGAAAAGATGTCAAATTCCTTTTTCTTATAATGCATGTACAGAACAGAGTAGTAAGAGCGATCAGAAAAGTAAATTTGTCATTTTCTACTTTCCCATGGATAACTAACATATAAGTATAAAATAATGGAACTTACCTTTTCTCTCACATACAGAGACTGTGATGCTGTTGTGTGATTCAACTAGATGGTGCACCTTTACAGATTGCTGCAAAAAGAAGAAAAACAGAAAAGGGTTATCTGTTTGAGTATGGACCCCAGGTATTATTCAGTACAATGCCAGTCTTCCAACATGGAGCACTGTCACACTGCCAGCTGAAGGTCCTGGCTGAAAACACAAGTCTGCTATTTATGAAAGGTTCTCTGCCAAGCAACTGGAAGTATGTTTCCTATAACACAAGGGAATTCCCTAATGTACTCTTTCCACCCAAAAGAGGTCTTGAAAATCACAATTTTGGTACAGTTCATTTAGTAGGTGACTAATGTCAAGAATATCTGTCAAGCAACATGTATTTATACTGAAATGGCTCTAAGAACTACACATTATTTCTTCTTTAAATTATCATAACTCAGAGTTCTTAGTCCATAACTGTATAAAGAGTCTAGTGATTCCTGATGCTTCCTTTTAGAGTTTGTTGTTCTGATACAGGAAATACATGGAACATTAAGAACAAATCAGTACAAGGAAGAGTTAATTTTTCCAATCATTTCAGACTTTGATTAGTTTATCCTGCCATTGTCAATTAAGACAGTCCCTAAAGGGAGGAGCTTATGAGAACACACCTCTCCCAGAGGGACTGAGTAGTTAATGGTGCCGGAGGAAGGAATATCATTTTCTTCAGTGGTGAAGCCACTGACAGGCTCCAATAAATAACCCACAACCCCTGCTCTTGCAAGCAATAATAATTAAACTCAATGGCTGGCTCTCTCTCTCTCTCTCTCTCTCTCTCTCTCTCTCTCTCTCTCTCAAAATGGGAAGGGGCCATGTTGGGAAGAAGTAAGGTTTCAGTGGGAGGAGGGGAATAAGAAAGGGTCATGGTGGGGGCTGGAGAGATGGCTCAGCAGTTAAGAACACTGACTGTTCTTGCAGAGGACCCGGGTTTGAATCCCAGCACCCACATGGCAGCTAACAACTGCCCGTAACTCCTGTTCCAGGGGATCCAACGGCCTCGTCTGTCCTCCGTGGCATTGCACAACATGGGTGCACTTACCTACATGCAAGCAATACACGCATACACATAAAATGAAATAAAAAATAATAAAATGTTTTTTAAAAAGAAAGGATAATGGGGAAGTGAAAATGACTAAAATTCATTACACAGAGAATTTTTTAAAGAAACTCCCTAAATTATTTATAAATCTGATAAGTATGACCTAAGAATAATTATCAGAATAGGATAAGGTCAAAGAGAGTTTTGCTACTAACTCATTCTCCTCTTATGCATGTGTTCATTCACTCAACAAATATTTACTGGGCAGCTTTTCCTATGCATGTTAAGAGATAGAATGGAAAACAACAGGACTATGGCTCCTATTGGAAAGGAATTTACAGAAAGAAATATATTTTAATCAAATAACCACATGCCTAAATATATACTATAGTAAGAAGGAAAATCAGTTGCTGTTGGAGAATATATAGCAAAAAGAATTAATGGAATTCTTGAATGTAAGATGTGACATTGGGCTAAGACATGAATAGTATTACTTATTCAATTGGACTCCTGCAAACCACATAGACTTAAAGAAAGGACAATTCCAAGTGACAGGCCTGAGTGTTCTGTAGCCCTAGGGGGTGGGGGTGGGGGAAGACTAGTGTGGCTAGAATCAAAAAGGTTGGGTAAATCAAGGCAGGAGAAATAAAGAAGAGCAAGTGCAATATGCAAGACTTAGAGCTCAAATTTGGGAGGAGCTGTAGTCTTCAGAGGCTGGCCTGGGGCTGCCTCAGGGTTTCCAAGACCTTCTCCTGGCAGAGCTAAGTCGCAGGTATAGAGTTTTCCAGGGGCCAAATGATCTTCACTGTCATAGGAGATTAAGTGTAAAAGCAGTTATGAGAATTTAAATGACTTCTGCTCGGCCAAACATTAAAAAAAAATTGCAAAAAATGTAAAATACTGCATTCTTCTCAAATATTTCCATTTCAGAAAGTAAATTTTTAAAATACATTTATATTATTATAGAATGAGGTAATTTTAAAAATATTTTATTTATTATTTTTATTTTGGTGTATGAGTGTATTGCCTGCATGTAGGTAAGTGCACCTGTGTCATGCAGTGCTCACAGAGGTCAGAAAAGGGCTTTGGATCCCCTGGAACTGGAGTTAGGACGGTTCATAGCCACCATGTGGGTGCCGGGAATCGAACCTGGGTCCTCTGCAAGAGTAGTCAGCGCTCTTAACTGCTGAGCCATCTCTCTAGCCCCCATACAGAGTTCTTGTATATACCTGAATCCACAATCCACCACCTTCCCCACTATGGACACCTGCAGCAAACTGGTACGTCTGTTGTCACTGGTGTGCCACACTGATGTGCCATTGACACCCGTAGTCCACGTTTGTTGTAAGAGCAACAAAGGAAAAGCTTTGTTGATGCTAACAGTATGGGAACAATCATGTTCTGGTTGATCTTTTAAAACCATGGCTGATCCTGCTGCATGGTGAGAGGGTGAGGGGAGTTATTTGTTGTAAGAGCAACAAAGGAAAAGCTTTGTTAATGCTAACAGTATGGGAACAATCATGTTCTGGTTATCTTTTAAAACCATGGCTGATCCTGCTGCATGGTGAGAGGGTGAGGGGAGTCAAGAATGAACACATGAACATGAGACAGAAGATGATTGCCAAACAGGAGGTGATGGTAATTCGAACCACAGTAGTGGTAATATAGGGAAAAGTGAATGATGTTAACAAATCTTTAAGAAAGAAAACCAGCAAGACTTGCTACATGGTTCAAAAGGAAGAAAAAGGAAGCTTCAGGGGCGACAGTCAGATTTCCAGTTTATGAACTGAATGGTCAGTGATGGACCTCATCAAATCAACTTAACCTAAAGAGCTGATTTGGAGAGGAAATTTTTGTAGTTCCACGTTGAATTTGAGGTAAGTTTTGGATATAAAGGTAATTCAGTCTATGAGTCTGGATCTCCACAGTGATCGTTGGAATTGAGCTATATCTAGAACTCTGAAAGTCACTAGCAAACGCTTTAGAAGTCATTGATAAGTACCACTATAAAAAGTAATGAAGATTCTCTCATGCCCTCAGGTAAAAACAGCCTCGAGACAAACTCATAGTTTTCCTAAATAAGCAAGGGGAAAAAAATCACTGTGCACCATTTGAATGAGAAAGAAAAATAAGACACATGTGTTTGCTTCCTCTAACTAAAAAATTTTAAAGAATGTCCAAGAAGCTAACAAAGTAGCTGTCCTCCTGGAGGGAAAGAGAAAGAGCATTTACACTATGTGAGTTTTCATACAGTGTTGATCTAATGCACCCAGCTAAAAAGTTAAGTCCAGGTAGAGGAGGATGAGCTAGCAAAGACAGTGGGAAAGAACAGGAGGAAAGGATGGGAACATGCTGTCACTGAGGTCAAAGGTGAAGAGTGCTTCAGAAAGATGGAGAAGTTAAGTAAGATGGACTGTAGGGGGAAGCACCTGCTGTGGAGGACCACATCAGTAAACAGAACTCAACACTCCAGTAAGAAGTGATAAAGGATACAAATACTTCATAGTGAAAGAAAAATAAATAAAACATGAAAAAATACGTAACTCATAACCAAAATATGCTATTAAGTTGACAGAATTCTATTTTACTTAAACTAGCAAAGATAAGGGAAACCCACACTGTTAGGAAGACTTTTTTGACAATATGCATTAAAATAATGTACCTAAAATGGCATTGGATGGGGAGTTGGAAGGGGATGAAGATAAAAGAGGGTATCTAAATATTACCAAAATGGGGCTGGAAAGATGGTTCAGTGGTTAAGAATACTTGTTCTTCCAGAGGACCCAGGTTCAATTCCCAGGACCCACATGTCAGCTAACAACCATCCATATCCCTAGTTGCGGGGGATCCGACACACTCTTCTGGTATCTGCAGGCATTGTATGCACATGGTACACTTACATACATGTAGGCAAAACACTCATATGCATAAAATAAAAATAAGATCAAAATGTATTGCATGAAATTTGCAAAAATTCAATGAAAAAGTCAAAACAGTATACCTAACTTGTGACTATTTCCAATTTTCAGAAATTTTATATCTCTATAGCTTCTTCAAATTAATTATACATACAAATATACATACTATAAGCATACATATAATTGCTGTATACATGTTTAGATGTAACATGTTACTATAAATGTACAGTATGAAAAGTTTTATGGGCAAAGATTCTCATTACAGCTCTGTTTTAGAAGCAGAAGACCAGAAATTACCTGTGTCTATCAATAGTTAAAATAGCCAGCATAAAACTGACTTGTAAAACGGTGTTAGATCTAGAGAAATATTTGTGCCGCTATAGAACAATATTCAAGATATATTAAATAAAAATACAACTGCAAAATAGTCCACATAGCATATGCCCATTTGTAAAACAAATTAATGCATATGCACTTAATGCTGTATAAAGAACATCCGGCCCCAGTATGTCCTATAAGTCACCCTTGGCACTGGAAATGGAAAGAAACTTGTTTTCATTTACAGTGTTTGGTTCTACTTGAAATTTATTTTTAGCATGTCCATATATTGCTCCTTTTACAAAGGAAAACTTAACAGCTAATTTGAAAACATTTTTCACTTCAAACTACGTATTGGCTTTAGGAGGTCTCAAGAAGAGTTGTTTAAATAAAATCAGGAGAGGGGAACTCATGTCGGAAAGTAAAAACTGAAAGAAAGATGTTTAAGTGATAAAAGTGAGCATGAAGAATCAAAATTTGCAGTAAAAAGAAGATACAGTGGCAGCTGGAGGTAGATGCATGGTCAAGGGGGAAAATCCTTTGTCTGAGCTACTTTTTTAATTTGAAGAAGCTAAAGAGTGTTAAACACTGATTATAAGGCTCAGGGAAGGAGAGAGGAGGCATTTGTGAACTGAATAAGCACTCCAAGAAGGTGAGAAAGCGTGGGTCGGCGTTGTAAAATAACTAGCAAGATTTTCTGCTAAGAAAAAAAAGAAAGCAAATGGAAAGATGAGCATCCCAGAAACCAGAGGAGAGATGGCTTGAAACCTAATCTCAGAGAGTAGGAGAACGCCTTCTTCGGAAATACAGAAGAAGGCTTGCCCAGAACAGGTTGGCACTTGTGGATTCAGTGTGATCAACCCATCTGTTCCACATGGTTTTCTTCCAACAGTGCCTTGGCTCCCTGCTATAGGCATAAAGAAATCCAAGAGTTGAACTGGAGTTTTGATAAATGGGCACCATTCAAACATAAAGGTCAAAGGAATTCATATTAAAAAGAGAGTCCTCCACTTTCTGAAAGACTAAAGACTGTGCTGTGCATGAAGGGAAAGGACTCACCAACAGAGCATTGCCAACTGTGTTATATTTTCACAAAGTTGTTCTCATTTAATATGGACCAGGCAATGACTAGTTCATGATTCTTCTTTTCTAAGAACATGTGAGTGAAGTCACTATTGCTCCCTTGCTGAGCCACAGGATTGAGGGAAACTCACCTGTCTGAGATCATATACCGTCAAAGCTATGGAAATGACAGACATGAGGATAATGGCAAAAGCATATTCCTTATAATCTTCACTGAACCACAAACAGACACTGAAGAGTTGGAATATGTAAAATGGATTTAGAACCTGTTGGCACACATAAAGACAGGAAGACAAGAATGGTATTAAGGCTTTGCACATGACTGACTAATGACTTGTTTTCATAATCAGCACCATGACACAAATCATCCCACACAATAAGTTATTCTTCTTATTGTTATATTTAATCAGCAATAGCCATGTGGTGGTTTGAATGAAAATGTCCCCCATAGGCTCCAAGTATTTGGACATTTTGTCTCCAGATGATGGCACTGTTTTGGGACGTTTTAGAAGGTGTGGCTATCCTGGAGGAAGCATGTCATTGGGGGTGGGCTTAGAGAGTTCTTAAGCCTTGCCAGATCTCCAGTCGCTCTTTTGCTTCCTGTGCCTGTGTGATGATGTGAGAGCTTAGCTTCTGCTGCTCCTGGTCCAGCCACCTCCAACCACCATGCCTCCCTGCCATGATGGACTGTAATTCCCCTGGAACCATAAGCTCAAATAAACTCTTCCTTCTATAAATTGCTTGGGTCAGTGTTTCTATCACAGCAACAGAAAAGTGACTAATACAAGCCATTTACCAGATACTGTGCTAAACAATTCATTCCCATAATTGCCTAACCAGAAGTTGCTACATATCACTGCTATAAAAATAAGGACATGGAACTTCAGATCTTGAGAAACTTGCTCAAGGTCACCAGCTATGATGGTCATGGAGTCAAGACTTAAATCCTTCAAATGCTCTGACTCAAAGCACTCATTTTAATCACTGCTGCACTTTACAATCTATAAAGGAATTCTTCACATTTCATCATATTGAATATCACAGTAGTTATTCAAGAGTAGATGTTGTCATCTCCCTTGTACATTTCCCTGGCATTCAGAGGTAACATAAGGTTTAAAAAGTTAAAATACTTTGTCTATTGCGCCTCTCTAAGACAAAACAGCTGCCACACATGATGCCATTAAAGAACTTTTTGTTAATAGATGAGTATAAGACTACGTTTTTTTCATATGTGGAGAGCTGAGCTAAAATGATCAGCTATAAGCACACATCTGGAATACTGGGAAAGAGAATAGATACCAACATCAACTATTGTAATCTTGCTTTGGCTAAAAATATTTTATGCCCTTACTCAAATTTCTTCTAATTGATTACTTTATGTCTAAAAGAGAAACAGGAATCTTGACTTCCACCTGAGGAAGACGCTCACAGCATCTTTCCTCATCAGTTTGTCTTGAAAACTTGTGGAAGTATTGAAAAACTTGAACTTAGGAAGCCTTTTTAAGTCAAAGAGGAAAGGGGATGAAATAGCAGAAATATCCAGAGTACTGTTACATGGTTTACAAACTATAGCATCCAAGATGAAAATTTTAGCTTAGTAAATAATGGTAAAGCCCTTCTTTCCCCTTATACATGCATTGAGGTCAATAGAACTTACAAGGCTGACCAAATATGGTTTTCTCCCTACAGTTTTGAATGTTGAGTTAATTGTATATGTTCCCTAAGGAAATGATTCTTTTTCATAAAATAAATAAAATTTTAGGTTGGAAGACTTGAAATGGGCTAAGCATCACAGTATTAGAAAATGAAAAGAACTATAGCATTCATCCAAGTCATCAAATAATAAGTGAACACCTGTCTGTCACGCCTGCATAAAGAACTTGAAGGTAAGAACACATGAGCGATAGCAAGAAAGTATGCCTGACATTCTTTTAAAGCAACTTGTTAACTGTAGTCACTTATTAACAAGTAGCATCCCCAGCTGACTAGACTAAAGCTGCATTATTTTCTCTCCAACACCAAAGCAAAATACTGGGCAAATTACCTCTTTGACGAGCAGTTTCCAGATAGGTGTGATTTCAACATCAATAGCATTAGGCCCACATATTAACCTCCTACAGGGAGAGACCACAGATCACTGTCAAAATGGTAGAAAAAATCACTCATTTCCTGTCCATTCAGAGAAAAGGTCTATTTCACGTTCCTTTTCTGACTTCTAGGGTCAATCTAAGTGGTCTCCTGTTACATAGCATACCTATCCATCTCAAAATAACTAGAGTGAGAGGGGTCCCAGGCACAAAATTGTAAACATGATCATGTTGTTTCCATTGAACTGGGCTCTCCTCAGATCAAATATTTCTCTAAATGGTAATTGGGTATTTAGTGCTGTCAATTGTCTCCCTCAAATACTCTTAGAATTGATATGTTCTCAGCTCTGTCTCCCCAATGCCAGTTCCACAGAAGTATGACAAGGATCATGCAGGGAGAATCATTCTGGTGACAGGAAATACTGTACCTATTTTTAACTTATATTTAGAAGTTTGGTGATGCTGCACAGTTTGTTTTAATGTGTGTGAAAAGTTCCTGGGGTCTCAAAAGTAGCTCAGCACACAGAATCATACATCACTCTAACTGAAGCCCCGGAGGGGCATTACTTTGATTATGCAGTGAATGGCAGTTTATGAAGCCTTCCTTTGGCAGAAAACACTAACCACTCTCTGTGACTTCCATGTAGGCCCTCCCACCAAACAGCATTGGCTGAATTCATTAGTCTTTAATGTAAATACATACAATTTGTGTGATCTCACTAAAATGAAGACTCAGACTGATTAGGGGTAAAGTGTGTTCTGAAATCTACATTTCTTTCATTTTTTTTCTTTTTTTTATTTGTTTATTTTTTGTGTTTCTTGGTCTTTTTGAGACAGGGAAACCCTGTAGCTCCAGTAGGCCTGTAACTGTAACTCACCATGTAAACCAGGCTAGCCTTGATCTCACAATCCTCTGCCTCCCAAGTACTGGTATTAAAGGCATGTGCCACCACACCCAGCAAGATCTACATTTCTAACAAGCTACCAGTTAATACTAATGCTGCAATGCTCTGGGTCTCTTCCAAGTACTATGAGTGGGTGGAAGGGAGTGTAAGAATCCTAGATACTCGGGACAAGCAAGTACTTTATAGTGTCCTTCCCCTCACCCCTTTAATTAAGGAGTGTCTGTTTGTGTGTGTGTGTGTGTGTGTCTGTGTCTGTGTCTGTGTGTGTCTGTGTGTGTGTGTCTGTGTCTGTGTGCCTCTGTGTGTGTGTGTGTGTGTGTGTGTGTGTGTAGTGTGTACAGGTACCCATGGTGGCCAGAAGAGGGAATTGGGTCTTCCAGACTTCCAGAGCTGGGGTTACAGGTAGTGGTGAGCTACCCAGCATGGGCACTTAACGGTCCAAATTCTGAAAGAGCAGCAAGTGCTCCTGACCACTGAGCCATCTCTCCAGCCCCTTTCTCCACTGTCTATGACTAGAAAATTGAGATCCAAATGGAAAAGATACTTGTTCAGAGCCACATAGACTCTGGACATTTCAGTGCCATCACTAAACTTTGTTTCTATGCCTAGGAACTAATTTGGAATTGTGGAACTACAAACTCAGCATGACATTGTTCTGAAGCTGTTTGGGTGCTAACTGTACAATGGTGTGTGTATTCCTGATCACACTAAAATTGACTCAGCCCTATTTTGAAAGTAACCTGGAAAAGCACTGTATAGAATAAAGTGTGTACCAACCTTAGCATCAGAAGGACGAGACTCAGTTCTTCCTCTGTGTCTCCCCATCTGTGTGACCTTGTTCAAGCCATTAAACCTCTGTGAGCCTGATTTCATATCTGTTCTGTTGGGTTCACAATTATGCCCATTCTACCCACCCTAACCCCCCACACTCCAAAAAAAAGGTTGCTCTAAAGATATGTGAAGTAATGCATGGAAAAGGCTAAATCAGTCCATGCAACCTTTTCTGATGTTACTGAATTAACATCACTTCCTGGGCCATTTGGATAACTAAGAACAGCCCTTTGAGCTAATATGGGCACAACCCACATAGTACCTAATCTCTTGTTCTTCTGTTGTTAGACCTGATCCAAATTTTACATGTATCTTTGTAGAACTGAGCCAGTCTTCCAAGGAGCTAAAATAATAATAAAAATGGTACATTTAGCAATAAGACTTTTAAGATGAGACTTTTCTTCTTTGGATATACTTGATAAAATAACTTACCCAATTTTTTGGAATTGTTCTTCAAAGTTATTCCAAACATATCTTATTTTCTGTACTTTTATGTATCTCACCTACAAAAGAACGTATTAAGAAAGTCTAAATTTTGAGGATTAGACCATGCACAACATTTCAGAGGCTGAGGACTCATTTGCGGAAGAAACAAAGAGCCATAAACACGTCTTAGGATTTTTGCCTTTTCCTGGCTTTCTATCCTATTCTTTTCTACTATACAAATGGCATTCTTATTAGAAAACATCACTCAGTCCATGTTTCAGGGGCCTACTATACAGATAAATATATGAATAAATAAAACTCAGTATCTACGTTCCACTACCTTACAAACTAATAAGGAAACAAAACATAATCCAAAATAGAAAATCATCCTTTACGGTCCCATATGTACAAATGTCAAAGAAGTACAAATATAGTTGTAAAAACGTTGTCTTAAAATAAGAGAAGACAGGTGACAGAAGGCATCATGGAAGAAATCACATTGGATCTATGGTGTTAAAGGATGGAAAGAATTTTGCTCAGATGAGGAGGAGAGGGCAAGTCAAAGACATTGTGCACAAGTTACTTGAGGGGAAGTGGCAAGATAATAGCCTTATGTCTCTTCAGGATGAAGAATAAAGCTGGGACGGTGAACTGAATTAAGCTGCATCTTGAACAGCCTAAGTGCTGGAAGGAGGTATGGAGGTCCTTATCTCACAGGTGATGGATTTCACTACAGAAGATGCAGTGAAAAAGAGCAGGCCAGCAGCATGGAGAAAGAAGAGGTTATCACAAGGAAACGTACTCCAGGAAGCTGACTCTGAGGGTGCTGGCAGCAAGAAGGAAAGGAGGATACAAATTTCCATGAACTAGTCACAGCACTAAGCACAAAGAGAAACAATGAGACTTTCATTTGCTGTGGAGCGATTTGCAGCATCTATAGAACCTTTAAAAAATACTGCTGGGTCTAGTCAGCCTGTCTAGAGTCCCTTGTTTTAGAAAGATCAGCTCTTCTTTATTTAACAGTAATCACTTGCCAACATTCTTTTAAATAAGATTGGGGTCTGCCCTTCATTTTCCCAGTTCTATGAGATATTCTGTATGAAATACACACAAAAAAAATCAATAAAAAAGAGTCCCTATCTCAAAGCCAACAACAACAACAAAAAAATGGGGGGTGGTTCCCATGGGCAAGAGATTGAATTTGTCTGCAGGGCACCTTGAACATAAATATTTTTAAATTTCCTCAGATAATTCTAAGTCCAGAAACACTGTCCAAGGCTTCCTTTTATGGCTAATCTGCTAGTTGTGTCTTCACAAACTTTCCCTGCACCTCAGTTTCCCCAGGAATAAATTGAAGCAATTGGCCAGATTATATATAAGCTCCATTCAGCTCCTTTCTATATATTCTACAACCAGGAATTTTGTAGTCAGTATAAATCACCAGGTAAATTCTAAAATTGGAGAAAGCATGTAGCTGGTACATAATAAAAATGTTCAATACATTTTTGTTGAATAAATGAATGCTTTCTAACAGCACATGTCAACTACGAATGCAGTTTGAATCTCTAAGAAATTGTAATTCTACCCAGTAAAGCATGTAGCACACGCACACACACAGACACACATACACACTCAACTCAATAGTAGCCAAGTTAAAAAAGTGTTAAATGTAGTAATTTGTAAAAATTCTTCAGAATTAATTTATTTCTATGAGGTTGGTTACTAAAGAAATTATTTGAAAACGTCTATTTCCAATTGATTTTCAGTATGACATTGGAGTGAATTGTCACTAAAAATAACATTTCCTTCATAAGTTATCAATTAGAGGTAGGAAAGACTAAAATAACCAACTCTGACCGCTTGCTAGTCAACACAGCCCATGTTGGAATCTTGAATTTCTTGCTTTACAACTTAAATTCCTCTTCAGCATTCCCTGAAAATTTGCAAATAGAGCTACTAGACACAGCTACTATTCATTATTTCAGAGTTTATCACACATTATCATCAGTTTTCTTCATCTTCCTGAAGCCGGCCAGGTATCGGCTTTGCGTCTGAAATTCATTTTGATTACATCATTCACAAGGCTAGTATCTTGACTCCAGTACTTCAGGCTCCAGTGTGCTCTCTCACAAGATATAATTCAAGCTGACCTCAGAAAAAAAGTCCCAAAAATCCTTAACTTTAGAATTCCAGATACATCAAGTGAGGGTTGCTACTTTCTCAAGTCCATAAACTTGGTAATCTATACTGGAAATGTTTTAAGGGACAAACTGTGGCAGAACGTGAAACCCTGCTCAGTTCATACCAAACCATAGTTTGAGAAGCAGAAAACCTAACAGACGCAGAGCATCCACAGGCCAAGCCAGCACCAGTGAGGAATGAAGAGGTTGCTGGCTGGAGAGTTCACTATTCCTTCTGGTGAAAGGCAGAACTCTCTGACAGAGCTTTTGGGCATCTTTGAGATTGTCCCAGGAGGAAGTATCTCTGCCTAGAGTTTATCTGCTTCTCATAGAGCCCCAGAAAGCTAGCAAAGGATGTTAAACAGAATATTTGCAAGAGGAGGAATTTATTTGCCATTTCCTGGAACTTGTCACCAGGAGATAGCAGCTAAGAAATTGAGCCTCTTGTTGTGAGGTGACTTTCACGTTTTTGCTCAGGAATCGGGGATAGTTAGTCTCCCCAGGCTTCCTGCTCTTCATTTCTTTAGAATATGTAAGAGCATCTTCCTAGCAAATGGAACTCTGGACTACCTTTCTGCGTGCAATCCTGCAAAATAACCCTTTTCATCTGTGTTTGAAAACCCATCTTAGTTCTGTAAAGATCCTAAATGATTATCACCTTGGGATTTTTTTTTTTTTCAGTTTCCATCAATGTCATCATAGCTGAATCTGACATCTCTAACAGTAATGAAAATTTCAAACCTTATTATGAATATTGATATTGTAGTTCACAAATCACCTTAATATCCAACTCAATATGTGAGGCTTATAAAAGGCCTGATGCACATGCAGAATGAGAACTATGACTTTCATTCTATAAATCAGAAACTTAAGACTCAAGGAGGCAATAACTAGTCGAACTCCCTCTGTACTAAGGTGTTATAAACAGAGACATCAAGACTGGATATCAGAACTTGCCATTTTAAGACCTCTGCCCTTCCACGAATTCTGTTTGTTTATTTGAGAATTTCTTCATTTGCCTTTTTACTTATTTATTGGATGCAATTAAAGATTCTAGAATCTTGGGGCAGTAAAACCCTGAAGGCGAGTCCAAGGCTGACCTGGAAAGCCTCTTTCTCAGGTGAAGAGTTACCTCACAGATGAGGCATTGCCCCTGGAGGAATTCCACCTCTTCTGTTTACGTTGGCAGTTTAAAGAGCTGGGCGATGACAATTGACAACAGAGAGACTTCTCAGCAACTGACTTTCATTATTTTAAAATTTGATTATTTTCATAAAGCTAATTTAAACAGTTCTCTATCTGTCAAAGAAAGCATTCTGGTTTATAAAATGTGTTTAATATAATTGTTAACTAGCCATAATTCAAGCAGTTCTAATCTGATTTAACAAAAGTGAGTAATTCAAACACATCTGAAGAACTAGAGTTCAAACTAAGGTCATTTTGCAGAAATAAGCAAATTCCCTGGAATATTCCTCAGTGATTACTTTTATTCTAAGATTAGTCTTGTTATACACATTATAAAATAGGTAATGATGCTTACTAAGAGCTAACATTTACTGAGTACCTACTAAGTAAGTACTGGCACCCTATTGATTTTTGTTTCATGTATTGAATTTAATCAATTAATATTATTGAGAGGGTTTTTTTTTTCTTTCTGTTCTGGAATCAATCAGACCCAGAGGCTTGCTCGTGCTATTTCTAACCTATATACTCTATTCCATTATCATCATTTTATAGATAGGAAAACTTGAGTTTTCAAATACAGAACTTTTCCAAAGTTCTACTATTGAGAAGGATAAAGCTGAGATTGGAACTGAGCTCTGCCTGGCTTCCAAGTTCATGTTCTCCACGATGTTCTGCACGCTCAGCTGAGGCCACCATCATGAGGACCTGAATTTAACCTTACATTTGTGGCAAAAAAAAAATTAAATATTTCTGGCATCTCTTAAAAGCTTACATACCTTTAGATCTGGCTTTCTGATGGCTCTGTTTATGATATATTCCTCATCTATAACAAGTGGGTGGTCAGGAGTGAGACCAAATGTGCTGCTTAATGCTGACAGAGAGATCCACATTACCTTTTTCCAAGAGTAAATTTGGAATTCATCCTGTGGAAATAGACATCAAAACCCCAAGAAAGTTAAAAGAAGTCATCAGGCTAAAATTCATTCTGAAAACAAAATTTAATATAATTTAATGAGTTATGAAGCTAATAAACATCCTAGACAGAAATACATGCCTTTGAAAGATGACACGCAATGCCTTGGAGTCTGAGGGAGAAAGGCTTATGATCGTTTATTTGTTAAGCATTCTGGACAGAAATATGAAGCGCTGACAGAACAACACTGGAGAGTGAGAGGCACATCCTCAGACAAGGGCTAGTTTCCCCCCATTACCTTCCAGCCCAGCAGGGAATTTCACAGGAAGGAAAACAAAAACCATGTGCACCAAGAGATTGTGTGCATCCCTGAGGGTGAAGAAACCAAATCAGTTGAGTCATCCCCATGTTTCAAGGCTTAACTCAAAATCTACCTCTTCCAGAACAGTCCTGTACTGCCACCAGGGGAAAACAAAACAAAAAGTTCTTTAGCTATCATTATGCTAACTCTGAGAGATCTTCCCATTCCTCTCTCCTGTAGTCATTTTCCGCCTGTTCTCACATTTCGTCTAAATCATTTTGACAGCAGGAACTGTGGCTTACTCTTCCAAATCTTGTTCTTGGTGAGGGGCACTAACAATTGCTCAATGAGAGCACAATATTCCAAACGGCTGAAGAGCACTGACTGCATGCATCGAGGGTATACAACAGTAACTAGCGAGATTATAGTGGGTGGGAGTGAAGCAGACCCCTTGCTGCCTGGCCCAAATTCAAAGTATTTCCCTTTGAAATTTACTGATCTGGTCATCACAGAATAAAACCAAGAGCAGCACAGCCTTGATGAACAGATACCACTCAGTACTGCCTACTTGAGTCTTGATTTCTGACTTACAGACTGAAAGTCATAATTCTCTTTCTGCGTGTTCATCGGGGCTTTTATGAACATCACACAGAGAGTCAGATATTAAGGTGATTTGTAAACTACAGTATCAATATTCATAATAAGGTTTGAAGCTGATGGGCATGATGTAGGTGTGGTACAATAGATACATAGCTCTCTAGACCCCACCCTGCCATAGTCCAGTATTGCATAGCTTGGCCTTTGATCACATCAGAGGGGGGCTTTGTCATAAGATCTTTGCTTCTAAAAATAACAATAATTAAAATACTCAACAATAGGGGTTGGAGAGGTGTCTCAGCAGTTAAAAGCACTGGTTGTTCTTCCAGAGGACCCAGGTTCAAGTCCCAGCATCCACACAGCAGCTAACAACCATCTGTAACTCCAGTCCCAGGTGAATTCAACACCCTCTTCTGACCTCTGTGGGCATTGCACGACATGGGTGCACTTACACAATGCAGGCAATACACTCATATACACATAAAATAAAAATAAATAAATAATTTTTAAATAACGTTTATATTTTAGGCACATAGTACTGCGTGTGTATTACTTCATTTAATGCTTAAAACCCTGGGAAGTGGTCACTTTGATCTCCCATTTTATGGATAAGGAATGAAGGCACAGTTGGTAACTGTTAGGGTAGGGATTTAACAACCCAGTCATACTCTGCTTGCCTCCTCTAGCATCCCTTCTCACCCTCTGCTCTGTTCTACACTTTTATTAGATACACAACTTTGTAAAACTGCTATTTTATATCCCGCTGAACTGAGATTGCCAAAGAACAATGTTTCAGTTTTAAAAACTCTCAGAAAGCAAATACTTTGTAGACAGATAGGAAGATACAGTACCAGGAAACCACTGACTGCCAAGTAGGATCAGTTAGGAAGACAGCTGCTACTGATCCTTTTAAGTGACAAAATACTATCAACTGCTAAGTGTCTATGATTACCCAACAGTTTATAACTTTGCCATTATCTTATTTGGGGCTCATAATTTTCCCAAGTTGATATCCTCTCCATTTTGCAGATGAGAAAAGTCACTACAAGCAAACCACTCTGACATTGGTACTAGGGATAGAACTCAGACCTGGGTCCAGGTTGGCCCATTCCAAGTCTTGATTCCCTCTGCTTATGTCAACATATTGTCCAGTATCACTTCTGACTTATATGTGAAAATCTCCTTCAATTCTGTGTTGTGTAACAAATAGCATCCTGTTTCTCACAATCTCTTCTCTCTTGGTAGCACAGAAACTAACTCCCAAATCAAACTAATAGTCCTCTAATCCATAATACCTAAAAAGGGAAAAGTAAAGTGGATGGTTGAACCCCAAGTTTTCAAAGCCCAATGTTAGTGCAATGCACCAGCTGCAAGCCTTAGTCCAAATGAGAATTAAAAACTGAAATTCAGTACACCTACATCTCAATATAGTTTGTGGTAACTAAATTGAAGATTCTTACATATATTTGCCTTTAAGTTCATTTCCTGTTACTGCTTCATCCCTTAACCCACTCAGTCACTCACAGTCCCATGTAACACAAAGTAGAATTCTGTAGGCAAAATAAAAGACAAGCCAATTAGGCAACCATTTTTTCTTAAAGTAGGGTGGTGACACTAACTTCTCTCTTTTTTTTCTGTTCTGCCAAGAACTCCTGTTAAATCACTCAGCTTTTTAAGGAAAAAAAGCAAAAGGATAGAAGGAAAGTATATCACTACAAAGTTTGATATTGGCTAATATGGAAAGAACACAGGCCCAAGACTTCTGAGCCTCATTTTTTTTACCCATAAAAGTAGGAATAAAAATCTCATATGGCACAGAAGCTTGAAGGAGTAAATGATGGTCTACACAATGCGTCTAGTCCAAGGTCTGGCCAGAATAAGGATGCCACAGGTTCTAGCTGGCTCACGGCCCTGTGCTTCATTGTTCACTGCATGTTGTTTCTGAGATCTTTCATAATTTGGAACTTCTTCTCATGGTGGAGATTTTAAACTATCTACCTTTCCTTTCTTGAGAAACAGGGTCTTTAAATTTTTTTTCTTCTATGTTAGTTTGTTCTCTAACATTCCCTTGTGCAGCTGAGTCTTTATTTATTTATTTTCATTTTATGTGTATGTGTGTTTTGCCTGCATGTATGTAGGTGTGCCATGTGTGTGTACAAAGTCCAAGGAGGACAGAAGAGGGTTTTAAATCACTGGAACTGGAGTTACAGACGGTTGTTAGCCATCATGTTGGTGCTGGGAACTCAACCTGGGTGCTCTGCAAGAGCAGCCAGTGCTCTAAACTGCTGAGCCATCTCTCCAGCTGCTAATAATATTTAAAATATACAAATACCTCAACATAGCTACCACTTTAATTAAATAATTGGTTTATAATGTGAATAGTCTAGCAGCTCTGGACTTTTGACATCTCAGTCTCATTGAACATATTTTCCATCTTTTCATCAAAAGAATTAGCCGAATCAATCCTTGAACTCTAGAAGAGCAGTCTTCAAAACCATTCAAGAGTACATTTCAAAAGTTGATTGTACACAAAGAACTTACGTTTGACCTGGGCAGACAAACAGAAGAAGAAATTGGGCATTTTTTTATTTCCTGTATCCTTGCACTTTTGAAACTGGAAGTGCCAGTTTAACTTTGAGATGGGAATGAAGTAGAGTATCTTACTGTTCCGGTTAGGCTTTGTCAGTTTAACACAAACTAGCGTCACCTGGGAAGAGAGAACCTCAGCTGAGTAATTTCCTCCATCGCCTTTGCTTGTGGCCATGTCTATGAGGCATTCTCTTAGTCATTCACTGGTGGTTAGTCCTCCATGGGCAGCGCCATCCCTAGGGAAATGCGCCTGGACTGTATAAGAAAGGTAGCCGAGCAAGCCAGAGAAGCAGGCCAGCAAGCAGTGTTTCTCCATGGTCTCTGCTTTACTTCTAGCTTCCAGGTTCCTGCCTTGAGCTCCTACCCTCACTTTTCTGGATGATGGACTTGTCTTACAGGCTACACATATGATCTGTAAGCTGAAATAAACCTTTGCCTCCCCAGGTTGGTTCCAGTCAGTGTTTTATCACAGCAACAGAAAAGCAAACCAGGACACTTGCATATCTTACGCCAACCTTACACAACCTTATGTATGTATGTGAGGGTTTAAATATCTTCCTGTTATAGAATAAATTTTCCCCGGCCAAATTCACATATTGAAGCCCCAACTTCCAATAGGACTGATTTCCACATACCATGAGGAAGAGAAGCCAGAGGAGTGAGAAAGCAGAGAAAATGCCACGTGAGTACACAGTGACATGGCAATCCTCTGCAAGCCAGGAGGAGACGCCTCAGCAGAGACCAGCCCCACTGTACACACTTTCTAAGGTGTTAAATCACAACATAGATGGTCATGTTGTAAAGACTAAGGCTTCAGAACTGTTTGTCAACATGGTGTCTTTCTGCAGAGGCCGGCTCTATTTCTGACTGGATGTCTAGTGAAAACCAGGTTGAAAAGGAGAATGGGCCTCAGAAGAGAAAATGTACGCCCAAGAGCCACAACGCTGTGCCCTCCTGCCTTTTCACGGGCCTCTCACACTAGTATCTTGAACCAGTGTTGATGGAAACCATATGATTATTTATTATAGATTTTATTGTTTCTTTATAAATGCTGAGCACCTGCTGTGGCCACATGCTAGGTGCCATAGAGGATGGCAAGACACCAACCACTGTCTCTAAAAAGCTATAACCCAACAGAAGGAAAGCTATTAAGAGAACAGAGCATTATGAGAGATAAAAACTAGGACTCAGAGACTCAGAAAATTCAGATTCAAGTTCTTTGCCCACATGATTTCCTTTACCTAGAAATCCTGTGTGTCCCATCAACCACCATCATCTCTGGAACTCAGAAAAGTCTTTCTCAATTTTATCTTGGTTAAATTTTTATTATATGATCCTACCGTAACTATGACTCTTTCCTAATTAGCCTCTTTAGTAGTTGTGGTTTTGTGTTCATTTGTGCAGCAATCTGTTGATACATATTCCTTTCACCAATGCCTGCCCATGACCTAACACTGTGGTGTTACATTGGTGATCACAAAGTTTACAAAGGAAGAAAAATTGAGGGAGGGAATGTCTGGCATCTCATATGCAAAATAAAGATGAGGATACCCATTTTCTGGGGTTGTTATGACAAATAAAATAACCACAATGGAATGTGATATGCAAGCTGAAAAGTGAACAGCATTTTAATAAAAGAAAGACTATAAAACCACAACAGTCAATAATGAGAACAGAGAACTGAAACTTACTGGGATAGATGATTAATTCCCTCCAGAACTGTGGAAGGGAATGAATCATCTTGTCTGTTATGTGACATACAGGTAAAGAACGGGGAATTTTTAATAAGTGAGCTAGAACACCTACTTTCAATGTTCTATAGAGAATGCATATGTGTGTGAGCGTGAGCATTTGTGTGTGTGAAAAAGAGAAAGATAGAAAGAAAAAGACAACTTCTCACTAGAATGTCATTTTATAAGGACAGGATGTCCATGTTTTAGTCATACCTAACCAGGTTTGTTGCTTAGTAAATACTTACTGAATGAACAAATGAGTGGATGGATGAATAGATGAGTGAGTGACTATCTGTAGAAACTTTCTGATAAAAGCATGTACAAAACAAGTTATTGGTATGGGAAGTTATGCTCGTGAGAAACCAAGTTGCAAAGGCAGAGGAGGAGGAGGAGATATAAGGGATAAGCAAACATAAGTTCTACTGGTTGAAGATGCGCCTGATGGACCTGCAGGCTTCAGGATGCATTGTGCTTGGATGCTTTGCAGAGTTTCTTGAGTTTTGCACTGAAGCCCCTAGCCCCGCCATCTTTCGTTGAAACTGACAGGAAATGCTACCTGTCAAACATCAAAATGAAGTGCCTTGACTCAGGCCTCATATCTAACTACCTCATCACAAAGCTCCCCTTTGCACATCACCGGGGCTGTGACAGGATATGACATATAGTGATAATGAAGGGGGAAATGTGTCTGTAATTATAACAAAGATGGAAGCTATAGAAATCATCAAGAGCATTTAATTCAGAGCACTGATGAATTTAATCATGTTATTTGCATAGAAATGCAGCAACACTGCAGAAAGTGGTTAAAATTCGCACCTAGATGAGTGATGAATAAAATACAGTAACATTTATGAAATAAAATTGCAATTACGTTCATCTATTGGAAAAAAGATAAAAATTTTGTGCTTAGTGCTGCTTAATAAAGAAAAGGAACAGAAAATAAACTGAATACTGAAGTCAGTTTGCAGCTTAACGTATACTGGGAAGAGTAAAAAAAAAAAAGCACTCTTTCTTCAGTATACGTATCATAACTTTTTTAATGTTAAGAAATGATTAGCTAATCAGGATTCATGATAATAATCTGTAATCTTACCAGTATGAGATTGATGATAAACTGCAGGCACTGATTTTTTAATAAGACAAAGAATAGATACACAACACACTTTCAGGTAGGAGTGACTCCGTTTTCTTTAACGGGAACTGGTTACAGCCCAGCTATTGTACTATAATTCAAATAAAATCCTTTGTCATTTTAGTGCAACAGCCTAGCAGTAGACTTTTAAACTATGGGTGCCGAAAGCTTATTTTTTAATCTAAGTTTCAGATAGTTAGAATGTTTGAAATAATTGAGTTCTTGTCTAATTACATAAAAACTAATTTAGAAGCTCATTTATTTGGAGAGTCTCTGGCATAGCAAATCCATCTAAAATGACATACAAGAGCAGGTAATTAAAAATTAAAATTGAAATCAAGATGGAAAAGGCAAGATTGAAGGGAGTTGAGGCTTCTCTGATTAGTTCTGGAGGAGAGGTGGGAGGGGCTTGATAGACTTTCCTGGGTGCAGAGGAGACAGCACAGTGGGGTGCAGCTTCTAGAGGTGCCAGTGCTTTTTTTATTCTTCCCAGTATATGTTAAGTTGCAAAACTGACAGCCTACAACTAGAAGAGATCACCTGCCTGGGAAGATATAGAGCCCTAGAGTCCCAGTCTCAGACACCACTCCCTGCACAGACATGCAAGGCCTGCTGAGTAATAAGGAGAACAACACATTGTCCAGATGAGCTGGTGTGCTTTGAGGGTAATAAGCTCATTTGTATAGAAAGCTTTTGGAGGTTCTTGAGCAATACCCACATGTACATGTGCACACACACAGACATACACACAGACACACACACACACACACACACACACACACACAGAGAGAGAGACTGTAGACCTCAATGTAGGGTGTTTTGTTTTGTTTGGAGTCAGGGGGTTGTTTTGTTCTGTTTTTGTTTAACCACTTGTAGAATGTGCTGCTATCCTTCCCTCGTACTGCATAATAAAATGTCTACGTAGAAAGATAGCTACATATAAAAATGAGTTAAACTCCCTAAAGAGGTTGGTTTATCAAAGTTTGTTGTCATTGTGGGTCATTTATACTGTTGCCATGTTAGAACCACAGGGTAAGTTAGTCATGAGAGAATCCTCCAAAAAACTGTCCCTTCATTCTCTCAGTAGGCATATTCAGGTCAGTCAGTCGGTCACCTCACATTAATGGAACTCCTAGTGATGCAGGAGTTGGGAGTACAGCAATCAACAAGTGAGAGAAAATCCATCCCCTAGTGGAGCTGGCCACCCTGTAGGAATGATACATGTGACCTAAGTGTCAGGAGTGCTATGAAGGAAGTGACAGAAAAACAAGTGCAGAGCACCTCACCTGATGCCCAGCCTAGAGCAGAGACAGGTACTGACCTCAGTGACAAGATGGATGCATTCTGTGCCCTAGTTTTTCTGCAGAACAGGACATACTCTATCAAAAACTATGGCTCTCTCCAGTCAGCAGGGGGAGACAGCAGCCTCCTTGGTCTGTCTCCCAAACTCCCTTCTCCCTCCAGAGTTACTCCACTGGAGGCTATAGGCATTACAGCAGGCAAGGGTCAGAAGGAATTTTGTATTAGTCATGTGTAGCCTGACTTAAGTACTCTCCACTACCCATTATTTTAGCAATTGACATGCTTGTTTTAGCTCTAACATTTACAAAAGTTGAAAATTTTAAGGACTCTCCTGTGAAATAGGTTTTCTTAACACATCCCATTGTACACCAATTATTGAATTCTAGGTAGATACAGAGCTATGGTGGAACCTCCCCATCTGCCACATGCCTTGGGCACATCTCCGGTCATCCTACAACATAATATTCATTAAAAACGGATACTATCTATAAAACCAGATGCACACTTACTGTTGTCCTCAGCAACACAACATCTGCTTCTTGTAGGGAACACGGGACACAGTTGGCCCATACGTGCCACGCTGGTTTCCAATAAAATACCAGGGGGAGAAGTCCAAAGGAGAAGATAGACCCAACAAGGCAGAGAGCTTTCCGACAGCCTTGAGTCCGATAGCCAAATATTTCCTGAAACAGAATCAAAATGACTCCCGATACTGGTCAGTTAACAATAAACACTAATTTTAAGGATGAAATGGAAGAAGGGAATAAATGAGCTAATGGAGGAAGATGGGGGTTGGAGGGAGAATGGAAAGAATAAAGCAGGATTTTTGACCCAAGAAGCTTCAGACATAACTCCTGACCTCAAAAAAAGGAGTACTTTAGGCGGGAAAATCACTGTTCACACTTTGAGCACCCAGCTACCCTGCACCAAGCACTATGACAGGTATTGAGATATGTGGCCTTGTTTAAGTCTCCCAGTCACCCCTATTCCTATATGATTCCTGAAATGAGATCTCTCCCTCATCTCATAAATTATGCAACTGAGCTCAAGATAGAAGATATAATGACTTGTCCAAAACCATGCAGCTAAAAGTTCTACAGCTAAGGTTCAGCCCAAATTGGTCAGCTACCATATCTTGAATTTAATTCACAGCTGTCACAAGAATGATCACAAAACAGGACAGAGACTAGTTGATGACAGTGGCAAAATGATACCAGTTACTAGGGTCAGCAGCCCATAAGCAGGAGAAGTGAATCAGGCCTTGAGTTTAGAGCAGTATTCATTCAGTAAAGGACTTTGATCACAGAGGGCTAATGGTCAACTTGCCTTTGTGAATGGTGGGTAGAGCTGTTTGTTCTAATGTTCCTCCCTTGTTCAGTAACAGCAGCAAAAAATTCTATCGAGAAGAAAATGCCATAGAGACCATTTGGCTATCAAGCACCTACCACGTGCCATAGGGGGCTATTACCAGATCCTGGAGCACACACATGCGAAGTAGAGTCTCACCTCTAATCCATGAACATGAAGACAAAAGTTTTTTTCTTATAAGAAAAGTCTGGGACAGAATAGAAAACCATCCTTGAAGCGTATGGTCTCATTCCCACAACTATAGTCCACAAAGTCATAGGTAGGCTTTGTACCGGTTATAACAGCTAAAACTGAGAGGGCGTAGAATGCTGTGGGTAAAAGTATAATCTCTAGACTAAGACAGTTTGGATTCAGAGATTAATGTTGCCTCTTGCTAGATATATGACCTTTAGTAAACTATGTAATGTCTTTATTCCTCGGCTTGTCACACATAAAATGGGAGTTGTGATAGTTCAGGGTTGCTGTGAGAATGAAATCACTGAATATGCATAAAACTACAGCAGCATTGCCCGCCTCCTCTTCCTCCTTCTGTTTTTGCTGCTGTTGCTGCTGCTGCTGCTGATGGTGATGATGATGATGATGATGGTGATGATGATGATGGTGATGATGGTGGTGATGATGATATTGCTATGACTTGGTCTTGTTTCCCCAACAACACAGACGTAGAAACCTAGTACCTGGTTTATTGGCAGTTAGATCCCAAAATTCCCAGTGTCAACAGCTCAGCACTTGCTAAATGTCGCTGTGTAGCAATTGAACTGAATATCAGACTTTACATCACCAACATCTCTATGCCACTTGATGAATACTACACTTTCAGAAGATATTCTATGATCCTTGGCTGAAAGGGGCTCTCATGAATAATTACTACATTCCTTCCTACCAATAACAGGAGCTGAATAGCATCATTAGGTATTGTCTACATTTGGTATAACTTCTCTGACATGCACTTAACTTATTTTATAGTATAGAAGTCTGTCCTGACATGAGTACTCTCCACTCAAACTCAAGCTGCTGCTTTCCAGCTTCAAGATAGACCAGCTCCACTCTGCATCCAACCTGCAGCAATGCTCTGACAGGCATGCCTGTCCTGAGTCCTTCCACCATCTTCCCATACACTCTGCTGTTCTTCTACAACTTAGCATAGATGAGTTTATGTTGATCTGTGCTCTGAGGTTCTACCCAACCTAATCACGCTACGCCTTCTAAAACACATTTTTACGTTTTGTTATATTGATAGTTGAGCCCCATGTCATTTGTTTGAGTCCGTACAAACTTTGCACAGATTCTGTTAGCATGCATTCTTTGAGGGGCTATGCACTGAGAGCTCTCTATAGTTCCCAAACTGTCCTTGTGTTCATTATTAAGACAGAGTAAGCAGGAATTATTATCTTCATTCTCCAGTTAAGAAAGAAGAAGTTCAAAGTTATTGCATATAAAACAGTTTTACTAGTAAGTGTTATTGATAACAGTGCGAGGAGCTAACATTTATTGGGCACTTTAAAGTCCATCTCTAAGCACTTTACATATATTCTCTCATTTAGTTGAAAAAATATTGAATGAGTTTTCCAAGGCGCAAAGCCCATAAGTAACGTGCCTCCAGGCTAAAGCTTTGCAGCACTTGGGGAAGTAATGTGAACTGGCCTTTTCTACTCTGCCTCTTCTTCATTCTATCTTTAATTTCAGGTCAATTTAACAAAAGTTTGTTAGGTGTCAGTCACATAGTAGACATGTGCTAGACCAGGAGAAAAGTGAACCTGAAGAAGTTCACAAGTTTAGAGGAGAAAAGAGACCAAACAGGTAAGATTTAAACAAAGAGCAATAAAGGAGCTGTAGAAATTATTCAAATAACTTGTCATCTGAATGCAATAATTAGTGCTATTTTATTAATGCTGTTAATAACAGCACAGAAGTAACAGGAGTAGACAGAGTGACCTAGGCAAGCCAAGCCAATCCGTGTTAGACCACAGTGTAGTACTAAAAACTTCTTCCTCTCAGGCTGGTGGACCTCAGACCTCCACTCCACTTAGTGGCTCACGAGCTATGATACATAGCCAAATTTTCTGTAGGAAGGGTGTAAAACTGTGCACAAGGGTTCAGTTACTGCCCATTGAAGTAAGTTTGATTTTACTGACTTGAAGTGAATTGATTTTCAGGAACTATGAACAGATATTGAGTTTAAATTACAAAATTTAACACGGCATCTTCATTATTATCCTGCAGCTGTTTACGTGTTCCTGAATGTTCTTGAAGCAACCACCCCTTCATCCCTGCTCCTCACCTGCTTATAACTCCCACAGAAAGGGATTCATGAACCAAAGCAATAATACTAGGAAATCGTCAAAACTATGCAGACAATCACTTACAGCAGCTCTGTGCATCACAGGACAGCACAGTGTCACTTCCGTTATCCTCCGCCCACACACTCTTCTCCTTCCTCTGTGCCTGGACATCCAAGTCCTTTGCATCTGTAAGAGCTTAAACTTTGGCTCCCAGATGCCCCCTGTAGTACCTCAAAAACACAACCTGTACCCCAAAAGTCATGGTTGAAACTTCTTCAGCTGAAAGAAGGTCAGCAGAGGGTCAGAATCTACAGACCTTCTTCTCAGATGAATACAAAGATACATACTTTAAAAAAACTTCTCTACAGAGCCAGGAGAATTCCCAAGTTCTCAATACATCCCTGTTCTAGAAAGTCCATGAGGTAAACTCAGGCAGATCTTTTAGCACTTATCCTCAGAATCTTAACTTAGGGCATGACACAGGCAAGCACAAGGTGAACGAAGAACTGTGGTAATACTGGAGCATGAAGGAGGGCGTAAGGAAGACAACTGGATCAGGACCTCCCCAAACTATCTTCCTCAAGTGATATCATCACGTAAGGCCCCACCATATCCTCAGAGTAGCTTTCAGCCTCCGAGTCCCAGTACCACCTGGCAGAACCGCCTGTCTTAGAAAAGGCTGGAAACCAGCAGGTCTCAGAGGCTGAGCACACCAGAAGAGGGAAGTAAACGTGACTGGTAAATATGTGTGTTGATGCCAAGAGCAAATTCTGTCTTGAGCAACACCATTTTACAGTCAAGAGTGTTCTGCCATTGGAGCCTAATGCAAGCAGAGCTCTTAAAATGGGTTCTGGAATCTTCTACAACCATCCCTCAGCCTGATTGCAAGTTTTTAAAGATTCCGTTTTTAGAAGTTTACCTCCCTGAAAATAATCTCTTTTCCCTTATTTCCAGATGTTGGGTGAGAAAAGAATGTTTCACTGAGAATTTCATGCATTACAGCAAACTGTGTTAAATGAGTGCACTCTGCCTTACTGCCTACCTCCGCTGCAGGACTTATTAACATTTCTGTTTTAGTAATTTCTTCTTCTCTTTGGTAAAAGGAGAATTTCACAGGCTTCTGAGCTGATTTGTCATTGAGATCCAGGTGAGAAAGTCTCATCCTGAATAATCTAATCCAGAAATTTGAAGGAAATCCACAGAAAGTTTTTTTTTGTTGACTTGGTAAATAGCTCTTAAAACTTTAACTTGGTACCCCAGAGTTTCACATAAAAATTATTATTCCTTCCCCTTCTTTAAAATACACCAGAAATTGTGAAAATACTCTCCACAGATTCTTAGAGTATAAAACTCAGCTGGAAAGCACAAAATGGTGTCTACAAAACTGTCTAATAAGTAAGGATGTTGCACTGACATAGTCACAAAATGAGATTTTATAACATACTTCAAACACATGAACTCCAGCGACACATAGCAATATGTATGGTGCCTAGTGTGAAAACAGCCAATGTACAGGATTGCAACAGCATAGTCACTTTTTCATAAATTTAAAAGCAAATTCAATATAAAGCATTTTAGAATGTAACCAGATTTTTTAAAACTAGCTGGAAAATAAAGCAAGAGGAATGATAAACACAGAAGGCAGGGCAATGGTTGCTATGGTGATCATGAGGCTGAGGCACATAAGTCATACAGCACAAAGCAGTTGAGCATGGTGGCATACATCTGTAATCCCAGTACTCCAGAAGCTGAAGCAGGAGGATCATGAGTTTAAGACAAACCAAGAGGCAGGGGTGGGGTGGGGAGGATAGAGCAAAGTTTATGGTGGTGGGTTCATCACTAAGTGCACAACATGAATAAACAATGTACACATCATGAACCAAGATTATGGACAGTCTATGAATTCCTAAGGTCCTTTATCCAAACCCTAAGGCCACATGTCAGGTTCTATTTTTCCTCTCATTGACTGAAGGAGTCCCTTCTTAGCTCGCCCTGAAAGCCAATGATTCCCAGCCGTGGGTGATTCTGTCTTCCAGCAGGCATTTGTAGAGGGATATAGATATTTGGTCACCTTCAACTTGAAGAAAGTTGCTTCTGGCATATGGTGGGCAAAAGCCAAGAATGATGTTAGACATTCTACATTGCAGAAGACAGTCCCTCTCATCCCTTACAATGAAAAATAGTGTCAATGCTCAAAACCCTGGCTATAGACATTTTAGTCCCCCTCACATCCCCCCTCACCTGCCCCCATGTAACTTAAGCAGATCTTTAGGTCATAGTGCCTAGGATGGCATCCTCAGTGCCAGAGAACTATAATATTTTTATTTTGGAATCTATGGAGAGGAACAGGTCACAATGCTAAATTACTGCTAGGGTTTGGATATAGTTTCCTCCAAGGTTCATGTGCTGGAAGGGTAGTTCCTAGGTGGGAGTATTTGGAGGTAGTGGAACCTTTAAGGGGTGTACCCTAGTGAGACATCCTATGTCATAAGAGGCAAGGCCTTAGAAGAGACACCTAGTCTCCTGGACTGAGTTCTGAATAGAGCAAGTAGTTACAAAAGCCTAAACCTGATCCCAGAAATCTATGCTTCCCATACCAAGGCAGAGCCTTGTCTATGACCATACCACCCTGAACCCACCCAATCTCACTTAATCTCAGAGATAAGCAGGGCTGGGCCTGATTAGTACTTGGGTAGGAGACATAAACCCTTCCTTCCATGTCATCACTGGCAACTGTCATGGACCCTGCTCCTGAGTCTGTTTGTACTTTCAAACCTCAAAGCTATGAACAAAATAAACTTTATTTTTTTCATCAATAGCCTGTCTTGTGTATTTTACTGTAGTGACAAATAAGGAACTACTACAACCACTGAGATCAGCAGGGGTCACAGTGCATGCAGTCGAACAGCTCACTTTGCAGGTCAGGACACAGGTGCTGAGAGACAAGCGAAACAGCCACAGGACCCCCTTCTTGTCTCCCTTTCTGACCTTATCTTGGGCTGCTCCACTTCTATCTCATTCTGCCCCACCTATGAGGACTGTTTCCAATACTTCCATGCCCTCTCCAGTTTCACAGTGTCCCTATACTACTAAAGATAATCCCACTTAACCTAATTCCACTTCCTTATTTGGAATGTGTCTCTCATTCTCAGCTTTGGAATGCTACCTATCTGGTCACTGACTCCCAGTTTCTCCTGGAGGTTCCTCCTCACAATACTGCTATGTAAAACTGAAGGACAACACATATGTCAGGCACCAGAAACAAGAAAATCATCATAAAAGTATTTCCATGTATTACTACCAGGGACAAAGTCTTACTTCAGTTCAACTAAAATTGCCTACTACATCTAAGGCCATGGGTAAGGTGTGTAGGGCAAAGATAAATTTATCAATCTCAAAGGGCTAATAGGACAGATGATAGATTTGAAAATAGCTATAATTCAGTACAGAAAATATAAAGTGCCATATGAAAAACACAAAGGGAAAAACTGGTTTCAAATGATGAAGCAGTCCTACTGAGACAATATTTAGCAAAAGCCTAAAGGATTGACTTGAAATTGACTTGGAGAGAACTGGCAGAATTTCAATAATTGGGAAGTGAGGATAAGAGAAAGGGGACTTCCAAGTGGAAGGAGTAGCCTTCTTCAAAGGTGCTGAGACTGGAAACATAGAGTGACTATAAGGACAGAATAACAGCTTACTGTATGACCGGAGAACCATTGTACTCGAGTATTAGAATCACCCCAGTCATGCATGGTTGGAAAACGAAACTTTGAAGCTGAACATGATAGCACATACCTGTAATCCCAGCACTTACAGGCTGAGGCAGTAAGTTCAAAGCCAGCCTGTGCTACATAGTAAGACCCTGTCTGGAAAGAAAGGAAAAGAGAGAAGGGAGGAGGGAGGGAAAGAAGGACGGAGGGACAGAGGGACGGAGGGACGGAGGGACAGAGGGACAGAGGGATGGAGGGACAGAGGGATGGAGGGACGGAGGGATGGAGGGACGGAGGGATGGAGGGGCGGAAGAGAGAAAAGAGGGAGAGGAAAAGAAAAATATAACTTTAGGTGGGACTTTAGTGTCTAAGATGTATGCAGCATTTCTCTGGCTACTGATTAGCCAAAGGAAAATTTACAGAACTCTTAAAAATTATATCTACATCTTTTTATAGTTATCCTAAAGTTAGCATTCCCAGGCAAAGTTGGGAGCAGTGGTCCCTGCCTATAGCCATTACATAAGAGCACCAATCTGCTGTGAAAGTAGACAGAACAGGCAGGAGTGCTTGGGCCTCTAGTTTCCTTTAACTACTTGGTTCTCTGTTCTTAGGGCAGGACACTGTCAGTTAGGGCTGTATAAACTCTGTCACTCCAGTGAGCTGTCAAAACAGCAACCCGTCCCACCCTGGAACAGCAGAAAATGTGGTAACACTCCTCTGTGGATTACCGCTCCTCCAAACTTGGGCTTAAAATCATGAAAGCACACAGTTCCTGTGAATTAGAACTTATTATGTGTCCATCATGTTAAATATATGTTTTTGCATATGGTACTTTAACTCTCACAATCCTACAAAGAAGGTCATGGGTCAGAATAAGAAAGACAAGGATCAAGAAGGTCAAGGAATGTGCCTTGAGTCTGGTAGGTAACAGAGCCAAAGCCCTCCTAATTTAAACTCTTTCTACCTAACAAGTCTGCCTCTCATAAATCTACTCCCTCCTCCTCAGCTCTCTGATATCCTTATTAGTAGGTGCCATAGGGGACAGGGCTTGAACACTTGCTGATTGTTCACATTCGAGTTAATGGGTGTGCTGCCTAGACAAGTTCTAGGTTCCCCTTAAACAGGTTTTCATAAGCTTCAAAACACAGAGTATGAAAAATTGACAGGAGACACTCCACCCAGCCAGACAATAGTTTCTGCAGATGGCATGCTAATCTCTTGGTCTTGGCAATCTTGGGTAACACATTTTCTAGGCTTTCCTATGATGCTGACTTGAAAATTTCTCTTGCTGCAACCCTTTCTTTCCAGCCCTGACATAAAACTCTTGGGATTTCCTGGATGACAGCAGTGCAGTTTTGTGCTTATTGAGCCCCTTTCACCCACATCTCAGCTTGTGCTCAGGTATGAACATGGTTTCAGGACATGCTGAGGTTACCTTTGAGGGGTTCCTAAGTAGCTTCAGGCTGGGAACTGATGACCACAGGGTTGGAATTTTCAGCATAGAAGAAGGGCTAGGGATTCAGTTAAAAATCAGTCTTTCCTGTGTAATGGAACATTGATAAGAACCCAAATGATGGGATCAGAGAGCTTCAGGGTTTACGGTCACATATAGGTACCAGGAGGGGACTTCACCCCAGCTCCAGGGGGACAGAAGCTCTTGAGCCAGGGACCTTTATAGATTCTACATATCTCCTCATCTAGCTCTTCATTTATAATAAACCCCAAATAATAAGTAGAACAGTTTCCAAAGTTTTTAAAAACATTCTAGAACATTATCAAACATGAAAGGTTTGGGGCATAGGGAATCACTTAACTTTGTACCCAAGACAGACCAAATTTGGGAATCCTAGAGACCTGATACCTGTGTCTGGTATTTGAAGTAGAGACAGTCCTATGGGACTGAGCCTATAAGCCTGTGCAGTCTGAAACTAACAATGGGTTGTTGATGTTGGAACTAAAGTGAATTATAGAATATTAATTTCATTTCCTGAGAATTGGCTTGTGACAAAAGGGAGAAAAATGTACATATTAGATACCAGAAGTGTGAGAAATGGGGAGAGTTTTAAGAAAATGAGGAAACACGCTGGCCGATATCTGAAGTTGCCACCTGTCTAGGTAGCCTGCTCCCTACCCAGTATGCTGCCCCAAGGTTGACTAATGTAGTGCCAAAAAGAGAACAATGCCAATCCAGTTTGGAAAAAGCATTTTGGGTGGACATTAGTGAGCCCCTTGCTGGCACAAGAATATGGTTTGAATATTAAGTAAATATTCATTGACCTGTAAAAATGGTGAGCACCAAATGGATAAAAGAGAAAAGTACAAGATGCATAAGTTGTTGACTGTGGTGATAGCAGAGAGTGTAGTCATTGTGTTTTTAGTAGAGCAGTCTGAATGTGGAACAGGCTTCCTCAGGAGGTAGAGTTGTCCCTCACTTGCAGAGAGGGGCAGGAGAAAAGGTAGCATGTTTAAAGAATTAAAAGCACCTGGGATAGGTCGTGTTCTGTCACTTGTTAATTCATCATCTGGAAGTTACTGCCCCATGTAAAAAAAAAAATCAGAGTAGTAATACCTGCTTCAAAAACCTAGTATAAGAAAGAAATTGGATCAAAGGTGTGCATCCTCCATTCAAGTAAAATCTGTTGTTATGAGGAAAATCAACTTACGCCAATTGGTAAGTGTTTGGACAAGCAGGACCCCTTCTCAGGATTCAGATCTTACCTCCTCTCGCCCTCCGAAGTAACTACCTAGCCATTCCCAAGCACATCATCCTTAACATCTCTAGAAGTCCATATCTCTGTTTGATATTCTTATCTGGAGTGAGAGACAGAGTAAGAGAGAGAGAGAGAGAGAGAGAGAGAGAGAGAGAGAGAGAGAAAGAGAGAGAGATAGAGAGAGAGAGATAGAGAGAGAGAGAGAGAGAGAGAAATGTCACTAGAATGTAAATTTTTAAAACTCAAAAAAGTGAGCCGGGCATGCTGGCACACATCTTTAATCCCAGCATCCCAGCACTCAGGAAGCAGAGGCAGATGGATCTCTGTGAGATCGAGGCCAGCCTCGTCTACATAGCAAGTTCCAGACCAGCTAGGGGCTACAGGGAGACCCTGTCTCAAAAAATAAAAAATAAAAAACACAGAAAAACTCCCATCTGTCATGTTGGAGACTGAATTCCTGTCACATAGTAGAACAGCTTCTTCTACCCAGCAGCTCTATAAACATTTTTGAATGAATGGATGGATTAGACTATGCTGTAAGGATTTCAATCTAAGAAAGTAGAATGAAATATTAGTAAACTAGACAACAGCCAAAAATGATAATATACTGCTTGTTCCTACTGAATTCTTAACAGTTGTCCAAACCAGCTCAACTTTCACAGAGGAAAGCTGAGACACTAAGAGGGTTTTTTTTTCTAAAATACACAGGAGAACATCTTTTAAGATGTTACATAGCCATCTTTACTTTTTTTTGAGAACTCTCTGTACAGCCCCTTAGCCCATCTTTCAGTTGGGTTACTTCTTGCCTTGATTCTCTGTTTTTTGAGTTCATTATATATCCTAGATATTAAACATCTGTCGGATGTGCCGCTGGTGAAGATTTTCTCCCATTCTGTGGGTTTTCCGTTCGCTTCCCTGGTTGTCTCCTTTGATGTACAGAAGTTTTTTAGTTTAATGAAGTCCCATTTGTTAATCCTTGACCTTGTTTCCTGAGCAATTGATGTTCAGTTTAGAAAATGCTTTGCTACACCTATATCTTGTAGGTTATTGCCAATGTTTTCTTCTAAGAGCCTCAGAGGTTCAGACTTCACATTGAGGTCTTTGATCCACTTGGAAGCGACTTTTGTGCAAGATGAAAGATAGAGGTGTATTTTAATTTTTCTACATCAGGTGGCTGAAATTGATTTACTTATATTTGGGTCTTCAATTTTGTTCCATTGATCACAGCAGACAGTAGCAGGGATATCAGAGTATAAGGGCTCTAGTGGGGG
>NW_008343079.1:919655-941172 GCF_000622305.1 Nannospalax galili
AAATGAAATGGAGATGCTTTTTAAAGGTTAAAAACTCACTCAGTTTTATGTCTTACAGGGCTTATACTGAGTTCAATATTGTGTAACTGTATTAATTCAACTGTGAACCTAGAAACTTGCACCCACTTGTGAAAGAGATGTACTCTTGCTCTGGAGTGTGTTACTGAATATGTTAAAGCTGCAGTGAAATGCTTCTTCTAATCATGTAGTTATTAAAAAAAGTTTCAAATACACAGGAGAAAAACAAAAGAACAAAACAAACAAACAAAAGCCATAGGAAAACCAGTGATGTTTTCCAAAGTCATACTTCCTCTCTTCGACCAATGGAGAAATTACTTTGACAACAAGCTTCATGCCCCAGTATAGTTATGTGTCTTTTTTCCATAGGCATCATTAGTCATTTAACACAGGAAGTTGAAAATGAAAAACTTCTATGAGCTCTGCAATGAGAAAGGAATACAAAGTGATCTGGTCACCTACTCCTTCCTCCAGCTCTGTAAAAAAAAATTTCTTTCCTGGCTTCCCCACATCCAGTGGAGCCAACTCGACCTCCTGAGGAGGACTGTTCCAAGACTTCTCTGCTAAAAGCACAAGAACTTCACTCCCTGAGATCACCACAAACATCATATAGTCTCTCTTTTATCATTGATAGCATCTGTAAATGTTATTTTGCAATTCACTTGTCCATTCAGTGCTCAACCATTTTTCCAGATCAATGAATAATCTGCCTAATATCCAAACCATATTCTAGTGGTCAGCAAGGGGCTCACTAATGTCCACCACAACTGTTTTTTCCAAACTGGACTGGCATTATTCTGTTTTTATACTACACAATAACTAATGGGTATTTTTAAGTTGTACATATTTTATACATTTTATATAGGTATACCATGTTATATTAATATGTACATAATGTATCTCATGTACAATCATCTGCTTCATGGTAGAGACACTCTCATAAGATTATTAAAGAACTTTTGGTGATTTTTTTCATTACAGTTTTTTCCTTGTTTCACAAGACTGGCTTAAGGGCCAGTCTTCCACAGTTTACATGCTGAACTACACCCGGCTGACCCCACGTGTTCCACAAAAGGGGGCCTCATGTCCATCTGCTTTCATTACCCTGTTTTTGTCTATTCATTTATTTGTTTAGGAGTAATTATAATTATCCCAGTGGAGAACAGAAAAGTGCAATACAAGTTTTTGCTTATAATTAAATTTTATTGTATTATTTTGTGATCTGATAAAAATTTAAGTGTAATTTTGTGCTAATTAAAGTTTGACTCTAGGGCCAGTGAGATGGCTCAGTGGGTAGACACTTGTGGCACAACCCTGGGTCTTGATTTCAATACCTAGAACCCACATAAGGGTAGGAGAGAAATGACTCCACAAAGTTATCCTCTGACCTCCACACACCCACTGTGGTGCACATACACAGTAATAATAATAATAATGCTTTTTTTAAAATTGACTCTAAACCATGCAAAAGAAGAGATTTCCTTAGCATAGCGCTTTAAAATGTTGTAATATAATGGCACCCAGGGAAAAGTGATATTTTCATACCGTAGGTCAAGTGAATGAATCAAACTGTTTGAAGATAGAGGGATGGACGTCTTAGCATTCCTCAAAGAACACCAAGGCTGCCAGTGATACAGCAGTCGGGAGTCTTGCCTTTTCCTGCATTACTGACAACGTAAGGCCTTTCTCTTTTCTCTTTTCCTTGTGTCTAATCAGAGTCAAACTAGACAAAAACTTGCCTAAAATGAGCACGTTGCTATCGTACTCACTGCTCCTGGCGCTGCTACACGCTGCCCACCTCTATGCTTTTAGTCAAGCAGTTTTTGTGCTGTTTTTGTCTTTGCTATTGTTTTTGCTTTTCCAACCCCAGTCCCAATTTTACCTTCTTTCCCTCGGGAAAAATAAAAACATATCCTAGCAATCTTTAGTGTTCAGAACCAGAAGAGCTAGTGCATGCTTATAACCCCAGCAATCAGGAAGCTGGGGCAGGAAGATTATGAATTCCACACCAACCTGAACTATAGTGTGAGACTCTGCCTCAAAAAAATAAAAAAATGGAGAGGAGTCAGCAAGTTGGCTCAGTGGGTGAAGGCACTTGCCACCAATCTTGACAGCTTGAGTTCTGTCCCCAGGACCCACATGGTAAAAAGAGGGAACCAGCTCTGTAGCCTCAGCTGGTCTCAAATTTGCTATGTAGATCACGCTGGCCTTGATCTCACAGAGATCCACCTGCCTTGCAAGTGCTGGTGTTAAAGGCTTGTGCCATCACATCAGGCCCTAAATATTTTTTTAAAAGAAACAAAAAATATTATTTATGCAAGTTTCTCCATGACATCTTCTGAGTCAGAATTAATCAGAAGATCAAAACTAAACATATTGCCTACACCCTCCTCTCTGAATCACCAAACGCAATTCATACACATACAACTGTGTGACTCAGAAATCTAGGCATTTCCTTTAATTCTCTCCTCATTCCCTAAACATCTCATTAGCTCCAGGTCTATTGCTTGCCTGTGAGTGTTGCTCAAGGTGCTTTCCTTTGCTCCAACCCTGATACTGCCACCTTGTTAGTACAGCAGGTATGCTCCCCAGGTTCACCTCTTCAATCAGTCCGGCCCTTGTCTGAGGTCGCTCACACTACTTTACGGTGCTCCTCCTCAAACAGACGTCTAATTTCGGCTCCTGTATTACTCACTTTTCTGTTGCTGTGATAGAAACCGTGACCAAAACAACTTAGAAAAGGAAGAGTTAATTTGAGCTTACAGTTCCAGGGGAATTACAGTCAGTCATGATGGGGAGGCATGGTGGCCAGAGGTGGCTTGGTAGCCAAGGTGGCTGGAGCAAGCCAAAGCAAAAGCTAAGCTCTCATATCATCATGCAGGCACAGGAAGCAAGAGAGCCACTGGAGATCTGGCAAGGCTTAAGAACTCTCTAAGCCCCAGTGACGTGCTTCCTCTAGGATAGCCACACTTTCTAAGACCTCCCAAAACAGTGCCACCAACTGGGGACAAAATGTCCAAATAACTTGGTGCCTACGGGGGACATTTTCATTCAAACCACTGCAGTTCCTTACCTAAGCGACCAATTGCCCCAACTTGTCCAAGACTGTAGGGCTTCCCAAGATGTGAAGCTCACTGTGCCGTGCCCAGCAAGCCTGAGCAAACAAGTGTTGTTAATTATATGCCTCAAACCCTTCTATCGCCTTGCAGTATATAAAAGGTTCTGCCTCGTCCTCCCCTATTGTCTTTTCAGCCTCAGCTCTCTGTTCTCGCCGTCACACTCCACCACATACACCCTGTATACCCGCTTTCCCAAATTACCTTCAGTCCTCTGGATGGAATGTGTTTTGCTTCTTTATATCTCAGTATCTTTGGACACTGTGTTTCCTTGACCTAGAATGACCTTTTCCTCATCTGGGCTTCTTAAACTCCTGTTTGTTCATCAAAATTCATTTCCAAAATATTTACTGAGGTGGTCCAGAAGCTGGATGTAGCTCCCTGGTTCTCACAGCACTTGTGTGCTACTGTCACAGCAGGAGCCCTCCAGGCCCTGACTTCTGCTAGAACGTATGCCTAATACCCAGCACAGGGACTAGTGCATAATAAGTGCTCAATAAAGGAAAAAGAAAGGAAAGAAAGAAAAAGAAAGGGATGAGAAGTTGAAGGAAGGAAAGCGAGGGGGAAAGAAGGAGAAGGAAAAGAAGAAAAGGGGGGAAGGTAAAGGAAGAAGGGGAGAGTAAGAAGGGAGGGAGCAGGGAGGAAGGGATCGGAAGAGGGAAGCTATGTTAGCAGGATTTACCTCCATAGCTCTGCCTAGTGTGATGGTCAGTCTTGATTATCAACTTCATGAGATTGAGAAATGCCTTCAGGATCAAGTAAAGCACTTCTAGGTGTGTCTGTGAGGGAGTTCCTGATAGAGCAACTAGAGTAGAAGATGAATATGGATCTGAAGAGCCTGGATGTGGACAACGGCATTCTGCAGGCTGAGGCACAAATGAAATAAAAGAGAAAGCCAAGCAGCATGGGCTCGCTCTCTCGCTCTCTCTCTCTCTCTCTCTCTCTCTCTCTCTCCATTATGAGCCAAATCTTTCCCTATAGTTGTTTTGCTCAGGTGTTTTATCACAGTAATAAAGTCTAACACATTTCCTGGTAGAATTTGTGGAATTTTGTCAATTGACACCTAATAATTTTACATACTAATTGGGCACATGATAATTTGACTCATGTATAAAATGTGCAATGATCAAATTAGGCCAATTAGTATATTCATCACCTCAAACTTTCATCATTTCTCTGTATTAGAAACATTCAAAGTTCTCTGTTTCAGCTCTTTTGAAATACACAACAAATTACTGTTAGCTACCATGACCCTAGTGTACCATAAAATGCTAGCACTTACCCCACCTGTGTTCCTATGTGCTGACCAACCATTCTGTTCCTCCCACATATCCTTCCCAACCTCAATCAGCCACTACTGTACTTTCTACTACTAGATTAACTTTAAAAGTATTTTATTATTTTTATTTTATATATATGAGACTAGTGTCTACATGTATGTAAGTGCACCCATGTCATGCATTGCCCACAGAGATCAGAAGAAGGCATCAGATCCCTTGGAAGTGGAGTTGCAAACAGTTGTTAACCACCATGTGGATGCTAGGAACTGAACCTGGGTCCTCTGCAACAACAGCCAGTGCTCTTAACTGCTGACTCATCTCTCCAGTCCCTAAATTGTTTTAAGCTTCCACACAGGAGTGAGAAATGTATTTATCTTTCTGTGTCTGACTTATATTACTTAACATAATTATTTCACTTCTATCCATGGTGTCATAAATAACCAAATTTCATGGACTAATGACAGCATATTGTATATGCATGACACATTCTCTTTATCAGTTGGTGACTGATTCCATTTCTTTTGTCTGCTTGTTTGTTAATCCAACACATATTTATTTCTCGCTGAGATAAAGTCCCAAACAGTTCCTGACCCATACCAACTCTCTATCATGTGGTAATTCACAGTCCGGAGCCTTCTGTCACATAACTATGCCACCCTGGACACAAATCTCTCAAGTCTTTCTGTGTAATGAGCTCTCTCATGGGAAGTTCTGCAGGGCCAGGTCTTGAAGTAGCACATCTACATATTCACATTCCACTAGTTAAAATTCAACCACATGACCCCATCTAGCTACAAGGGAGGCAAGAACATAATGTGGTAGGTCCCAACACTAGTAAACAGTGTGCTGACAATTTCTCTAGAATTTATTTGAACTGCTCATATCGGTTACTTAAAGAAAACTCTACAATTGAATCAATAGAGGGGATATTAAGAGCAGCAGCAGAATTTTTTCTGTTTATTCATTAAATATTTACCTAGCTCATATTACCTTTCATGCCATATTCTAACGATTCTATTTCTTAATGGTTGTGAAGAATTGTGCAATGGGCAAGGATGTGGGGATGTGGAGATTTTATTTACTTGGGTTGTATACCAGATAGTGGGATTACTGTATCTGAAGAACAGTGCAATGGGCAAGGATGTGCGGATGTGGAGATTTTATTTACTTGGGCTGTATACCCGATAATGGGATTACTGTATCATATGGCAGCTTTTTCCTTAAGATTTTTAAGAAACCCCATATTCTTTACTACACTGTTTGGACCATTTCGCATTAGAACTTGTGTCTGAATTAGATGAACAAAATGAATGCTTCTATTAGCGTGTCATCTCCTTGAGGCAGAAACAGACTTGAAATCTATCCAGGCTGCAGGAAACCATTACATTTGTTCAGTTCATATGGTTTGGGCATTGTGTAAAGCTGAGAAAAGATGGGGGGCATGAAGGTCTTTGCTGGAGTACATATCAAGAGGGATTGAGGGATGCATAAATGTGGTCCAAATGTGTTAGCCCTGACTCAGTGTGACTGCCATTTATAAGACAGGAGTGCCAGGAGTTAAAAGTTCCCACCAAGCTAGGACTAGAAACTGTTGAAATAACTTTTTCTATGACTAAATAAAAATTCTCTGCCCATTGTGAAAAAACATGGTACTTACTAAGATACACAGTCCTGGGCTACTACCCTGAATTTCTTAGGGTAAGGTCAGGAACCAGGCCTTCCCAGCTCACTGCTGCTGCTGCTGCTCACAGTGGCATTTGGGAGCTGCTGATAGATACAAAGAGGTGACGCTTTTGTTTGGACAGGTAATGTTTGCTTTGAAAATTAAATAATATGCTTTACAGAAAGCACTAATGCAATACCTGATGCATGATAAGTGCTCAATACATATTAGTGAATATTGTTCTTACATTTTTTTTCAGTTCTTTGGTGAGAATGTATCTTTTTAACTGGGTTTGTTGGCTTCATTATTATGGGGGGAGGGGTTCCTTGATTTAAAAACAAAATTTAAGACAGGGTCATAGCTTGTTTTGCTGGTTTGAAACTTGCTCTGTTTTTTTTTAAAGGTATTTTATTTATTATGTTTATCTTATATGTATGAGTGCATTGCCTGCATGTATGTAAGTGCACCCATGTCGGGCAGTGCCCATGGAGGTCACAAGAGGGCGTCAGATCCACTAGAACTGGAGTTACACATGGTTACTAGCCACTATGTGGGTGCTGGGACTTGAACCCGGGTCTTCTGAAAGAGCAGCCAGTGCTCTTAACCCCTGAGCCATCTCTCCAGCCCTGGAAATTACTATGTATCACATACTGTCCTCAAATTCTTAATTCTTCTGATTCTACCTCCCAAGTCTCAGAATTATGGGAATGTGGCACCACCCTAACAAAACATGTCTTTTTCCTCTTTGTATTTAATATGGCATTTTCACATCCATTATAGAAACTTACAGATGATAGGTCCTCATCAAACTGAATTATATACTAAACTTTGAGTGATTTCTAGAAACAAGATTCTGTTTCTAAATTTTAATAGGTTAAAATCTTTAATAAGTTAAAATCTTGGACAAAATCTTTAGCGAGTGCTAAAATATGACCAAAAAAGGATATTCTCAAGACAACTTTATACAAAGCTGGTTGGATCCTTCATCGACTGGCATAAATTTTCCAGCAAACCACTATCAAATTTATAACAACCTTAAAAGTGTTCATCATTTTTGGTGAAATGATGCAATCATTATTTCTAAGAATCTATCTTAAGGATATAGCTGAAATGAAATGGCCCAAATCTACAAATATTGTTGCATACAAGGATAAAGTATACACACATACTAGAAAGAACTCAACTTCCAATACTAGGGGAAAGATTGAGCAAATCATGGATCCCCCACAAATGAAATATTGTTCAATCATTAAATTCTTGTTTACAATAAATTTTAGTGGTCTAAGGAAATAATAATAGCATGTTGGGGTGAAGAAAGGCAGTTATAGTTTGAGTTCAATAATACATAAGAAGAAAGTGTTTGGGGAAAAAAAGCTTAAAGAAACTATGAACAAATTCTTAAAGTATCAAAACAAAGAAAGACATTTATCTATTAATTAATATGTTATGTGCTTTCAGAAATTATAAATAAAAATAAAAATTTATTGAGGAAAAATATTAAATGAGATCTGTAATTTTGAAACCTCGGAGTAGGCTTACTTTTCCTGTTCTTTCCAAGAATATCAGCCAAAGGTCCTGGATTGCATAGAGGCTCCAGGAGAAAGGGAGCAGAGTAGCCAAAGATGCCAGGAATTAAGGTACTTGTTGTATAGTGTTGTTTCCACACTTTCACTGGAGCTGAAGAAGCTAGCAACTCAAATTCATAGAAGTGGGAAGTGAGGAAGAAGCCCCAACCTTAGCTAAAGAGCTATTGGCAAACAATAACTACTGAGAGAAGAAAAGCAGGTTTTCTCTAAGGGTGTGACACTAGATAGGTTAACCAGGCTCCAGTGGATGGACGTACACCAAAGGGCATTTGACACAGTTGACTCGATAGGCCTTAATATATATGAAATCCGATGGAGGGGTGCTATAAGAGGGATGCAGATAGGGAAGAGGGTCTAAATATGATCAAAATACATTGTATGAAATTTGCAAAATTACAATAAAAAGAAAAAACAGAAGCAGAGATGAGGAGAAGGAGGAGGAAGAAAAAGAGGAGGAGGAAGAGGAAGAGGAGGTGCAATAGCAGTTGACTCTTTTTAGCCAAAAGAAGAGTAAAAGGGAAGTGTAGACAGACAGAAAACTGTAACATAACTACTGCACTTCAGTGTGGTCTTCCCCCACCAGTTCACCACCAAGTCCAAATGAAAACCAAACTGAAATCCTCTCGAAACTAAAATGAGATGCTTCAATTCTCCTGCATGATGAGGTCGGATAAGGTCAAAAGGGATCTAGCCCTTTCATTACTGACAGAAGGTAAACAGTACTCTTTCCTGTGTGGTATCAGTGGAGACCACATGGAGCCTAGGCCTCAATCTTAACAGCTCAAGAGGACCCATTCCTGGTCAATGCTGGGATACTCTCAGAGAGAACATGGTACAGTCTGAGTTTTCCCCATCCCACCCTGCAGGATCAGTTGAAGCCAGCAGGACAAATGGCAAGGTACTCACCTCCTCAAAGCCAGATAGGTACAGTAGGGGCCGAATGGAGAGCCTAGGCTCCTACTACCACCCAACATCATTGAGATCCTTCACTCAGATTTGCAGTGCTAGTGGAGACTGAATGGAAAACTTGCACTTCCTCCACCAACTGGTAATAGTAGAGTGATGCTGTGCCCCTCTGGACTGTCACAGATGTCATCATGACATCCTATAACATTCAAAAACTTCAGGTTGTAATTCCTCATATTAAGAACCAGAAAGATCTCAAAATGAAAGATTAAAAAATCATCAATGAGCTGAGTGTAGAGGCACACACTTGTAATCCTTGTACCTTGGAGGCTGAGGCAGGAAGATTGCTCTGAGTTTGAGGGTAGCCTGAGCTTCTGAAAAGTGAGATTTTTTTGCTAGCATACCAAGTCTAAATGGGTGCCTAAATAAAATGATCTAAGCGAAAAGAAGCAATCAAAATAAGCTACACTGTGATATTAAGAAGAAAGTAAGACCACGAGATTTAGAAACAAGAATAAACAAAAGGCTTTCCTTCTCCTTTTGTGAATAATTATAAAAGTATATAATATTATGGTTGATGTTCAGATGTAGTTAGAATATTTAAGACAATTATAAAAGAGGATGGTAAGATGATGAAAAAAATGCTTTCTAAACATCAGTTAACTTGGTAAAAAGATAAAATCCATAAGCTGATATCATGTGTAAAATGTGTATATATAATATTAGAGCAGCCACTAAAATGTACCATAAGGAGATATGCTAAAAGATCAGACATAAATCAAAATGAATTCTGAAAATTATTCGAGTAAAGCACTGGAGAGCAGAAAAGAGCATAGGAATGATAAAACAGAACAAACAGAAAACAAAATAAAAAAATAAAGGGGCAGAATATTAATATCCCAGATATTAATAATTATATTAAGCATAACTAGTCTAAATGACATCAACTAAAATGCAAATATTATCATTGTGTATTTAAAATATATAACTCAATGATGTGTGGTTTTTAATTAACTTACTTCAAATATAGTATAGACAAGTTAGAATTAAAAGATTTAAAAGTTATATTAGGTAAACAGTCAACAGAAGACAAGAATTGTAAAAATACAAAACAAGTATAAACTAAGGAAGAAAATTTAGCAGAAGCTAAGAGGAACATTATATGAAGATAAAAGGTTTAGTCCAGCAAGAATACATGACAAACCTAAATACATATGCACCAAACAGAGCCGCAAAGGTAATGAAAAAATAATAGAAATAAAAAGAAAATGAAAAAAATCCGTAACTGTCGGTGAAGATGTTAACAACCCTTTATCAGCACTTCATAGAACTAGGAAAACTAGTGCTACCCTTAGATTTCATCAGTGGAGCCTCTTTTTGCAGTGGACAGCAGTTACTGCAGACTCACAACTGGTCCAAGTGTGGAGAATAAGTGACCATGGAGTCAAGACCCTAAACAGGACATCAGTACATCAGTATCACCGGCCCCCAAAGCTAAGGATCAGGCAATATCACAGAACAAAGGGTAGAAAGAATGTAATATCCAGAGGTTGGAGATAAGGGCTGCTAAACAGTATCTTCTGGATATGACAGGACCATACACTCATGAACCCACTGTAGCCTAGTTAGCCTACTGATGTTTCCCACATTCCGGTAAACAAGCCCCAACTCATGCTAATGTAAGAAACCAAAATTAAACTTCGAGGATTTTTTAAAATGCACCAAAATAGGAGGGGGCTTCTGGGAAGAGGGGTTTCAGCAGGAAAAAACTGGACATGACATGAGAGAGGGTAAAAGTAGATGAAAATGCCATGTAAACATGTATGAAATTATCAAAAAACAAACAAATGGAACACCATCAGTGCTCTTGAGTTATTTATAGATCTCAGAATCCAACAGCACACATATTCTTCTCAAATGTTCATGGAATGTGTATCAAGATAGATCATCTTTTAGGCCATAGAGAAAGCTTTAGCACAGTTAAAAAGAATTTAAATTGTATTGGGTGTCTTATGATTATAAAACAATTAAATTGGAAAATAGTAACAGAAATATAAGAAGGAAATCTTGACATGTCAGGAACCTAGCATTTCTAAAGAATTTGTAAGTCTGCAGAAGAGGGAACAGAAAGATTGTAAGAGCCAGGGATGGTGGATGACCACAAGGAAACAGAGTTCCCAGGCTTCTGGAAACTTGCTCATATGAATTTAGAGCAATGGTGACAGCATGTACAAGACCCATGAAAACTCCAACCAGAGAAAAACCCAGCACAGAACTGAGGAAATGGGCAAGAAGCCTCAACTTAGCTGAGGAACTGTTGGAATCTGATTGCTGCTAGGTGAGAACGTCTTCTTTAAGGGAGTGACACTAGACAGGCTGACCAGGCTCCAGTAGATGAACTCACACCAAGGGACATCTGGGGACACAAACTTGATTCGATAGGCCTTAACATATGTGACTGAATGCATGAAATCTGATGGGAGGTCATAGAAAGGTGCAGATAGGGAAGGGGATCTAAATAGGATTAAGATGTATTGTATGAAACACACAAAAATTCATTAAAAGGTATATATTGAGAAAAAGAATTCATGAGTCAATAGAAAGAAGAAAAAATTTAAATACATAGAACTGAAGGAAAATGAAAAGCCAAGATAACAAAGTTTATGGGGCACAGGCCAGGCAGTGCAGAAACTGGATTATAGTATAGCATCCCCTGCATATATTAGAAGAGATGCATTAAACCTTAAATGCAATCATCTAAGTTCCCACCTCAAGAACCTAGAATAAGAAGAGCAAATAATGCAAGCAAACAGGACAAAAGCAGCAATAAAAACAGGAACAGAAATCAATGAAAGAAAAGCAACCCAAGAATCAATGGAGCAAATGCTCCTTGTTAAAAAGATCTGTAAAATTAGCAAACCACTAGCAAGACAAAAGAAGAAAAAACAAAGGATAACCAATATCTGGGATCAAAGTATCAAAAGAAAATGAGGGACCACATGAACAATCCTACACAGGTGAATTTGACAGTTTGGATAGGAATCAGGTAACTGGATGAAATGGACGAAGTCCTTGAAAAGCACAGACTGCTGCAACTTAATATCAAACAATAATCTGAGTAATCCTGTGACTGTTAAGAAAATTCACTTCACAGTTTTTAAATCACCACTTTTACTAGTTTACCAGAATTGAAAGAAGTACTAAAATCATCTCTGCCCAATCTTTTCCAAAATAAGAGCTATGGAACATTTCTCAATTAAACTGAAATAACAGCCAACAACAACTAGAAGACAGAGTGTTCAGAAAAAGGAAATAAAAATCACTTATAGAGCAATACTCCTCATTAATGCAGAAGCAAATGTATTTAACAGAATATTAACAGAGCTTGTCAATAGTAAAAGAATTATACATCACAATTAAGTGGGGTTTACTCCAGGGAGTCAGGCTTCTTCAATATGTAAAATAAAATCTATGTTGACTTAGACCACCATGTTAACAAAGAAAGAAAATTCACATGATCTTCTCAATCTGTATTTAAAAATTGACAAAATTGCACACCCATTGATTATCCATGCTGCTAGAAAAATAAGAATAAAATAAAACTTTCCCAATTTGATAAGAGATGTCTTTTTTAAAACCTGTAAGTATGCTGGGTGTGGTGGCACACACCTTTAATCCCCACACTCCACTCTGGAGGCAGAGATAGACAGTGAGATTAAGTTCAGCCTGATCTATAGAGTTCCAGGCTGACTGAGGCTACAGGGAGACCCTGTGTCAAAGAACAAAACAAAACAAAACCTGTAGTAAGTAAACATAGCTAATGTTGAAAGATGGAATGTTAACCTATAAAATCAGAAACAAAACAATTATTCCCACTCCTCTGTTTCCAACTTTTACTAGAATTTATAGCTGAACAAGACAAGGGAATAAAAGACCCAAAAATCAAGTTTCCCCTGTTTTCACATAATATTCACTCTATGAAGATCTCAAGATGTCTACCAAAACAAAGTCCTAAAATTAAAACATGAGTCCACAAGACAATCATATAAAAATTAACTAATTTCCCTATCCTGATAGTGGATACAGGAGTACTGGAATTAAAGATGCAAAACTATTTACAATTACTCAAAATCAGTGAGACTAGCAATCAGACATGTGGCAGGTTTGTTGAAGACTTCAAAATGCTGACGAAAAGAGTTCAAGATTGAAATAAACTGAAAAAAATGTCATGCTTGCTATTGAAAACCCAACAAAATAAATATTTTAGTTCTTCCCAAATTGATGTACAGATTTAATGCCATACTCCTCAAGCTCCAAGGAATATTTTACAGATATAAACAAGATAATTCTAAAATTTAGAAAGGGGTTATAAACTTACAGTGTTCAAAACAATTTTTGAAAAAATAAAAAAGAAATGGGAAGGATCAATGCACCTGATTTCAAGAGTTATTGCTTAGTGTCCATAATCAAGACTACATACCACTGGCATGTAGATCAATGGAGGAGAGAAGAAAATCAGAACACTGACCTGTACAGATGAGCCCCGCTAGAGAAAAAATGATCTTCCAATAACTGGGACTCAATAAATTGGACATCAGTAGAGTGGTATAAAATACTTCAGCCTAAGTCTTACACAAGTATTGACTCATAATGGATCACACATTTCTGTGTGAAACATCAAATTAAGGAAAACCTTGAATAAAATACAGACTAGGGAAGGACTAAGGAAAGAATTCTTAGACTCAAAATTATTTTAGTATAAAAAGCAATTGAGATAAAGAGAAATGGCCATATAGCGGATTGTCTAATTACCTTTCTGTTGCTGTCATAAAACACTCTGACCAAAAGCAACATGGGGAGGAAAGGGTTTATTTGGTTTACACTTCCCTGTCACAGTCCAGGGAAGACAGGGCAGGGACTGAAATGGAAACCACAGGGAAAACCTGCTCACTGGTTCGCTCACAGACTCATGCATAGTTAGCTTTCTCATACAGCCCAGGACCACCTGCCTAGGGATGGTGCCACCCACAGTAGACTGGCCTTTTCTACATCAATTAGCAGTCAAGATAGTGCCTCACAGACACGGCCACAGACCAACCTAATAAAGATATTCAATTGTGACTTTTTTCGGGTGATTCTAAGCTATAGCACATTGACAGTTAATGCTAACTAGGACACTAGACTTACAAAAATCAAAAACTTTTGTTCTATGACGGAGCCTGTGAAGAGAAAAAGAAAACCTTCTAACAGGAAGGATATATCTGCAAATGACACCTGGAAACAACCAGCACAGGTCCCCCAGTGGGTAAATATTAAATAAACTATGGCATTGTGAAAATATTATTTAGCAATATCTTATCACTAAATAAAACGAAAGGAAGAACTTGGCATACAACAACTTGGACACTCCTCTAGAGAAGCTTATTTCCAAAAGCCCGTGTAAATATTTGAGTATATTCATAGAACATTGCCGAAAGATAAAATTATAGAAACAGAGAATCGATTCATTGCCGGGGCTCAAGGAAAGGATGTAGATGGAAAGGAGTAGTTGTAGCTATGGAAAAAACAGCATGAAGGATCCTTGGGATGATAGAAATGCCACTATTCTGACCATGATATTGAATTACAGTTTTGCAAGATGTTTCCAAAGGGAGAAAAATGGGTAAGGGATGTACAAGATCTCCCTGTATTATTTCTTATAGCTGCATGTGAGAAAAAAAAATAGATGTTTTGATAGCTGGCCCCAGAAGGCAAAAGAGGTTGGACTAATGAATTGAAATTAATAGAATCATATTTCAACGTATAAAAGGTTTTCTATATTTAGATCTGTCTTAGAAGGAAATGGTTTGCTTTCTGGTATATCTCCTTCTCTGAGGAGAAGGAGCATTTAAGCACAGGTTGAATGGGGAAAGTGAAGGGGGCTGGTAAGAGAAGGTCAGATAGCCTTTGAAGAGGTTACTGGCCTGAAGCTCTGTGAAGCTGTAAAACAGGTGGAATGAAATTTTAAAAATCACCTATTTCTCCAAATTCTAATCCTTCCTTATTTGTATTTGGGTTTCCACGCTGTATTAGTGACTTTTCTCATTCTTTGACAGAATACCTGATGAAATAACTTAAAGAAGGAAGGGTTTATTTTTGGCTCACAGTTTAAGGTTGTAACCTACTGTGGTGGGGCATGGAGGCAGGAGCTAGTCACATCATCTAATCAAGAAACACAGAAAGACTGGTACTCATCTCACTTCCTCCCTTTTTATGCAGTCTGGAGCCCTATCCCAAGGAATGCTGTTATCCACAATCAGGGTAGGTCTTCCCATCTTAATTAACCTCATCTAGAAAATCCCTCAGAAGCATACACAGAGGTTTGTCTTCATGGTAGTTCTAAATCCTTGAAGTTGACCGCCAAGATTAACTATGACATGTGCCATTGATTCCAGAATGTAGCCATGACTTTACAGTCACTGATCATTCACTATTTATTCCAAAAATATCTATTGCGTGCTGAACTATCATCAGGCACTTTCCAAGCATTGGAGATGCAGCAATGAAGAGTGATCAGTAAGTCATTAAAAATTAATTTTAAAAGTATGTCCTTGGGACAATGAAAAGGTCCCCTTTTATTTACATATTCTTTTTCTAGTTTCTACTGGTTAATGCATTTATAAATGAGTACAATGAAAGAAATTTGTTTAATGTTTTTAGCTTTTAAGATGAAATTTTTTCCTGCACTGAAATCACAGGTAAAATTCAGAAAGAAGATCGAGTTTTTCTCCCCATGAATTGGAAAGTCCTCAGTCAAGCCTTTATTAAAGAATAAATACTGCAGCTGTGACCACGGGAGGGAGAGGGGTTGAAGTTTATACCAAGGTAACAAGAATTGAAGCTTTTATTTATTCCTCCTTCAATAGGACTAGCAGGGGAGGGGGACAGCATATGAACAAAAGTGAAGGCCTCCAGTTAGTTGCTGAGCCCTGTTTACTCCTGCAACAGGTTCTGCTGCCATTGGGATCCTTTATATAAATGTGATGCCTTTTGCTTGAAAAATCTTTAAACCAAGAGAAACTTTTCAATATCCTATCCCACAGTCCCACCTCATACTTCTCTAGGATGGCAAATGGCAAATGGGACATTTCTGAGTATCAAAATCTAACCCCCATGTGGCAACCAAGCAGCTAATGAGGAGCAGTCTGCTTTAATCTAGATCTGTACTCTGGAGAGGGGAATTAAAAGCCAAACAGCCAACAAATATGCAGACTTCAACAAGGTGTGATGTCCAGCAACTAAGAAATGCTCTCTATTAACACTTATGCAAAACACAGATAAGATTTATATTCAGAGAACTTCATCGCAGTGTTTCTCATTGTGATAAATAGAAGCCATCGGTAAGCAAACCAAAAGGGCAGTTACCAAAGCCTATTATATAACCATTAAGCGATGTTAAGTACTTTAATAAGATGATGACATAAAATGGAAAAACATAAAATTACCTATGCATTATGGCTTCAAATGTAATTTATAAGAAAAAAGTAGACAGTCACCACAAAAGAATATATATGTATATAAAAAAAATACTAATGGTGGTTGCTTTGGATAATGGCATCCAATAATAATTCTTCTTATATCAGAGAATTTCCTGTATTTTACAATATTAATAATCAAACATGTCTCAGTTTTAAAATCAGAATAATGTTTTCTGCAAATCTCTTTTCTATCTGCTAATAGATAACCAAATTACCAAAGAAAAGCCCTATATATTATTCTCTCTGGCAAAGAAAGTGAACAATCCTAGGGGACATGTGCATGTAAATTCTTTTTAAAAAAAAAATGCATGGTCTTAATCTGTAGGCTAGATTGGCCTCAAACTAACTGCAATCCTCCTGCTTCAGCTTCCCAAGTGCTGGGATTACAGGCATGTTGCCACCATGCCTGTCAGGACCTGATCATTTGAAACAGGTGTTTGTTCAGATGAGTTCACGGATTTTCTATTGTCTATTAGACTACTTATTTGTTCATTTGTATTTTGTCTAGACTACTCGGTCCTAGACAACAGTCTCCTGTACCTGCACTTTCTCCTGGCAAACTGAATCATTTGTAGTTCTCAGCTGTAAATGTCAGGTTGACTCTGACCCCACTTCAAGGGTGGGCATATGACTACAAGCATGGCTTTCTCCAAGCCAACACGGTAAGTGGGAAGAGCTAAAAAGAGGCGAGCTGGTTCCATCAGATCCATGAGAAGGAATGAGTGTTTGGATGAAAGTATAGAGAGAAAGGAAATTTCTCTTTTCTACTGGAATACTACTTAGGAATATATAATCCTGGAGTTATCTGAGAGCTGGATGTGGAGTGAGAAAATAAAATCAACATGGTAGAAGGTCTACCCAGGAAGAAGGCAGAAAGCCAGCACTGACGCACCTTTTTTCCCCCAAGGTTAGTAAGTGCCTGAAAATAGTACTGCAAATAATACTACGTGGACTGCTCAGTAGAGATAATGAATTAACTGATTTGCCTAAGATAATTTGTTTTTCAATCCCTTGCTACTAAAAATTATCTTAAAAGTATAAATGTATATTAAAAAGCTAGGCACTGAAACAGAGAATACAGATAGAAAACTGAGTATAGAAATCATTTTGGGGGCTGAAGAGATGGTTTAGTGTAAAGGTGCTTGCTGAGCAAGGCTGGTTACCTGAGTTCAAGCCCCAGGACCGACGTCCATGTAGGACTGAACCAGCTTAACAAATTGGGCCTCTGACTTCCACCTGCATGCCATGCCACATGTGTACACACAACGCACACACACACACACACACACACACACACATATACTCATACCATACACTCATACACATACAGGCATATTGCCACATACACATACAATTATAATAAAATTAAAAAAAAATAAACCATCTTAGCTAAGGATCAGATAATGAAGCTATGTGACTTTATAGCAATTGAACGCAAGTAAACTGTAGAGACAAAATTTACACCCTTATTTTTTTTAAATAAGTGCTTTCTCAAGTCTTCCCAGTTTAGGCAAAAATAAATGTGATATCATTCCATCTAAACAGGATACTTTTCAATTTGACATAAATTCTTATGAAAATTCTATAGCAGATACCCAAGACTAAGAAATATATGAAAAAGAATGTAGAAGTTATTGCACCAAGAGTAAGCAACACTAAAATAGTCTTGTGCAACTAACCTCATAAAATAATAAAAGTTCTGATAGCCACTGTTACCCAATTCATTAAAATAATGACTGATACTTAGTTCATCTAACTAACCATAGTTTACCTAACCTTCAACCAAGTGCCCCATAAAGACTTTTGCTTCTAAACACAGAACACTGCCAAGAATATAACATTTACCCTAACCATCAGAAAAAGAAAAGATAACCTACAGAGTCATATATATGCTTGAGTCCATCCAGTAACTACAGCATCAAGTCAATCACATGAACCAGCTTCAAAAATTAAAACAAATGCCTCCAAAAAGAAACGGAACAAAACGCCGTTTTTCATCTTTTGTGGCTAATGGGAGACAGTGATGACTACCAGAGTAGTAGGTAAAAGAAAATCAGTTAAAATGTTAACAGCCTTATAAAGGTAAGTATGAGCTAGAGGAAAAGCTTGTAATGTCTGAAAGTTTCAAACCCGTCTTTTCCCGGTCACCAAGAATTCCCCACAATTACTACCTGGTGCTCATGAGAAAGAGAGAGGAAGCAACACGTCTGGGCAGCACGGCCGTGAAGAATATGATTTATGGTTCAGCAGACAAACTCCGTGTCCTTCCCATTCCTCCTAATCCTTCTCTCCTGTGCCTTCAACTTCTGGGATGAGCAGTGAGTAACAAAGTTCAGCTACTCCTAAGGAGGAAATCCTTTTCCAAGACACAAGCAAAAAAATCTATCAACGTTGGAGAAAGGGAGGGGAAATGCTCTACCACGTACAGTCCTTAGGCTGGGACTCTACCCCTGTGCAAACCTAAATTGAGTAGCCAGCCCAGGAAGCCAGCGTAGGGAGGGGAGGAGCATAAAGATAGACCACTTGCGTGATGCAAGCACATAGAGACGGTTAGAAGTCAAAGGGGTTTCCAGGTAATCTGACACCGGTATCTGTACTGCTCCTCATTTCTGTGCCTCAAAGATCAGAAAATTGAGTTTTACAAAAGTCACACCTAGAGTTTTCTCTGAGAAGGTCAAAATTATCTGTGAAGCTAATTGCTCTGTCTTCTGTATATGGGGGAGAAGGAACAAATTACCCAAGAAAGAATAAGCATGGAGGCGCGCACCTGTCATCCCAGCAACAAAGAGGCAGAAGCAAGCCGTTGGGAAGTTTGAGGAGGGCAGGTGCTACATGAGGAGGCCTCAAGTGAAACAGAACAGAGCAAAACCGGAGCAGGAGCTCGGGAGACCCCTGGGCTCAGGTTCTGGCTCTAACACTTTTTAAATGCCAAATCTTGGCAAATTATGTAGCATTGCCTCCTGTTGTAAAATCGAGATTAAAAATCCAATTGAGACAGGAAAGAAGAGAGACATGAACTACAGGCAGAGGAAATGACTTTCTGAACAGGACCCTGATAACTTGGGCATTAAGACCAACAATTGACAAGTGGAAACTCAGAAAACTAAAAAGCTTCTTCTGTACAACAAAGGACACCATTGTTCTAGTGAAGAGGCAGCCTACAAAAAGAGGAAAAAGTCTTTACCAGCAATACATCTGGCATAGCATTGCAATCTAGATATACAAAGAACTAAAAAACTACACATCAGAAAACAACCCAATTAAAAATTAGGGCAAAGAACTAAACAGAGAGTTCTCAAAAAATGAAACTCAGATGGCTGAGGACTTTTTTAAAACATGTTCAACATCTTTAGCCATCAGGGAAATACAAATAAAAATTACTTTTACTTTGAGATTTCATCTTACCCCAATCAGAATGGATAAAATCAAAAAAGGAAAGAAAAAAATGTTGGCATGGATGTGGAGAAAGAGGAACACATATTCACTGTTGGTGGAAGTGCAAACTGGTGCAGCTATATGGAAATCAGGATGAAGTTTCCTCAAAATTTAGGAATATATGTATCACATGGTCTAGCAATATTACTCTTGGGCCTATACCCAAACATTGCTGGCCATTGCCATTGCTCTTGGTTACCCACCAGAACTTGACAATAAGATCCTATTGCTGAAAACACCACATACTTGAGTCATAGAACATGAATAAATCAACTTGGTACATGCCTGAAAGCTTCATCCCTACTGGCTAGCTTTCATAGTGCTGGAAGGGGCTATACATGCTACTGGAAAAGAAAAGTAATCATCAGCCTTACCCAGCTGTGAGTCCCGTGAGCTACAATAACACTTGGCCTGACAAGATATGCCCACTGGTGCAGTGGTGGCATGAATACTATGGAAGTAACAAATCACTTTCTGATTGGATAAGACCTGATCCACAAGCTGGAACCCATACCTGGCATCATTATCAGGGCCAAGAATCTGTAGCTAGACAGATCATAGACCCTAGGAAAGAACCTACTACAATTATCCTGCCAAATGAACATAGTATTAAACTGACTCCTGATGACTTACTATTATATCCACAGTTTAGTGCATCTGTCAGCCCTCATCAGAACAGTTTCTTTTTGCTGTAGGTTGCTATTAACAGAGAGCACACTGGTCAAAGTGCAGAGAATAAGAAACTGTGGAGTGCTCAGCTCTAAATGGGATGTCTGTATCACACCCCTTCACCCAAGGTTCAGGGACTGTTGCAGAAGAAGGGGTGGAAAGTTTGTAAAAGCCAGAGGCAGTGGATGACTAGAATGAAGTAGTATTTTCCAGACACAGCAGGGTAATTGCACATATGAACTCACGGTGCTTGTGACAGCATGCACAAGACCTGCACAAGTGCAAGCCAGATGAAATCCCAGCATGGAGAAGAGAGATGGACTTGCAGTCCCTTTATGTAGAAATTTCCTTTGAGATAAAATAATAGGATATTAAAAGGGAGGTAAACAATGGGATGTTGTAAGAAGAGCTGAAAAATTCCATTCTGCATGGAAGCTATCCTTAAGCTCAGAGGCAAAAAGAGAGTAGTGGTGCATGTCTGTAGTCCTAACACTCAGGAACAGGAAGATTATGAGTGTGAGGCTCCCATGGGATACAAAGTGAGACCCCTGACTCAAAAAAGAAGGAAGGAAGGGACAGAGGGAGGGAGGAAGGAAGGAAAGAAAAGAGAGAAAGAAAGTGAGGAAAGAAGAAAGAAAGAAAGAAAGAAAGAAAGAAAGAAAGAAAGAAAGAAAGAAAGAAAGAAAGAAAGAAAGAAAAGGGAGGGAGGAAGGAAGGAAAAGAGAGAGAAAGAAAGAGAGAAAGTGAGAGAAAGAAAGAAAGAAAGAAAGAAAGAAAGAAAGAAAGAAAGAAAGAAAGAAAGACCAAGGGTTCGAACCAGCAACCCCCTGGGAGGTGATGATTGGGAATGAGTAAGCATGCCGTTTGCCAGCCCACACCGCCCCCATTACCCGGGGACACTCAGACGCAATGGGGAGTCTAGTCAAGCAGGGACTCATTTATTGCAGGTGTTACAAAGCTTATAAAGGCACCTGGAACTCCCCCCTCCCCCCAAGGGTGTATCATAAGGATGGTCACGTGCTGATCATGTACTCCTCAGCAGTGCAGAAGTATTCTTCAGACTTTCAAAGCAAGCCAGGCTGCAACCCCAGTAACTTCCTTTTGGACCTATGCAAGGTGGCGCCTTTAGGTCCCCACATAGCCCCCTTTTATTTTTATTTTAAGGCCAGACTGTCATCCCCAATGCTTCTGAAACTGGGATTCCAACTGATTTTTTTGAAAATTAAGAACATTAATAGTGAATAAGGCCATACCCAACTGTTGGTGGGGGCTTATTCCCCCTTTTTTGTTTTTGTAATTGAATTTTTAGGTTTTGATGGTTGGTTAT
>NW_008343079.1:941500-968415 GCF_000622305.1 Nannospalax galili
CCCTAAGATGCTGTAAGAAGATAGGGGCTTTTCTCTCTCAAAGGAGTATACGAGTCTGAATCATCAAAGGAGTAATGGGATTCCCATCTAACCGCATATGAGAACCCAATAGCCCTGGAAGAAGATTGACTAGATACAGACTGTCAGAAAAATTCATGGGCTCACTTATCTTTGTTAATGCTAAAACAATGGCCATGAGTTCCTTGAATTGAGCTGAGCCATCACAAGTGTGGACATATCTTTTTGGTTTCTCATCTGCCCCTGGGTATACTACCACTGCAGCTCCAAACCTGCCCCCGTCAGTGAAAACATTATAGGCTTTTACTAACGGCTCCTTGACAAAGAGCCACGGGGCATCCCAACAGAGGGTGCAAAAGGAGGTCATCCATTTATGAGGGCCATAATGACAGTCTAGATTTCCCAGGAACCCTTCCAAGGCTATGGCCACTCGGTTATTATTTCTGCCATTATAGGCTTTTACTAATGGCTCCTTGGCAAAGAGCCGGGGAGCATCCCAACAGAGGGCGCAAAAGGAGGTCACCCATTTATGAGGGCCATAATGACAGTCCAAATTTCCCAGGAACCCTTCCAAGGCTATGGCCACTCAGTTATTATTTCTGCAGAGCCATTCAAAATCCCTAAGCTGATAAGGGATAACAATTTTAACAGGGTCGGCTATATCACGCCCTTTCTCAATCAAGTCAGCCAATTGATCCATGGGTGTATAAACCCGTGGTACGCCTCCCAGAGAGGCATGCACCCATTGAAGGGGCTTCCTGTCCTGCATAAGGATGGATGCCATCAGGGTCTCACCAGAGAGTCTTAGAGCTACATTACATCCTTTCTCAATCAGGTCAGCCAGTTGATCCATGGGTGTATAAACCTGTGGTACGGGCAAGTTGGGCTCGGTCCAGGGCATACTGGACCTCAAGATGTTGAGGAGCCAGGTGAATTAGTTCTGAAGGCTGTTTCCCTACTAGCAATTGAAACAGTGGTCTTAAAGTCTCAGTGGGAATAAGCATCCAGGCTTATAGCCAATTAATTTCTCCTAATAGTTTTTGTAGCTCTCTCAGGGTTACAGTGGACTTGACAGCCAGTTGTGGTTTTAAAGGACTTCTTCCAAAGAGAGTGTAGCTCCCAGAATTTTAAAGGGAGTAATAGTCTGTATTTTATCAGCAGATACATGGTGTCCACCTGTCTGAGTAACCTTATATAACTCTTCTAATTGTTGGGAGCTTGGAGCTCCCAACTTGACAGCAGTTGTGGTTTTAAAGGACTTACTCCTTCCAAAGAGAGTATGGTTCCCAGAATTTTAAAGGGAGTAATAGTCTGTATTTTATCAGCAGATACATGGAGTCTGCCTATCTGTAGACATTTTTGAGTAAACTTATATAACTCTTCTAATTGTTGGGGGCTTGGAGCTGGGCTATTGGCCATACCTTGGGTTAAAACAGTCCATTCATACCTCTCATCAGGTGTTTTAAAGTTGGTGGAAGGTACAGAGACAACAAACTTTTCACAATCCTGGGGTTGTAGAGGGATAGAGAAAAAAAATCTTTAATGTCTATAACTATAAGAAATAAATCTGAGGGAATAGCAGGGATCCAAGGCAGTCCCCTTAAGGGTGTACCCACTAGGGTCATTCTAGCATTGACTTTACGTAAGTCTTGCAACATTCTCCATTTGCTTGAGGCTTTCTTAATAACAAAGACAGGTGTGTTCCATGGACTTACAGAAGGCCAGATGTGGCCCAACAGTAACTGTTCCTGCACAATTTCCTTTAAAGCCTGTAGCTTTGTCTTAGGCAATGGCCACTGCTCCACCCATACCAGCGCCCCAGGGGACCACTGGTTAGGCGGGACCCGAGGGGCAGTGGCCCTTAGAATTGGGGGTGAACCCGATTCTTTTTCTTTGGGTCCCCCCTGTAATTGATATGGCGAGACAACCCTTGAGTTGCTGACTCAGGAAGCCTATCAGACTCTTCAAGATCCAAAAGGTCATCATAAAAGGCCTTGCTATCAGTGGTAATGCAGGCCTGTGCGTCCCCCAAGATATATTGTCCTATGAGGTTGGCAGATAACCCTGCTGCCACCAGGGGTCGCACCGCCCCTTTAGCTCCAACTGCATCCTGCCAAGTGAGCCATTCGAGTCTCCTCTGATGGGGTGTATCCTCCCACACCTAGGATTCGGGGCCCAGAAACTAGGTGCCATCGTGATGGGACTTCCTCCTTTCTAAGAATGGTCCTATCAGCCCCCATGTCCACTAGGCAGCAAAACCTCCTGCCATCTATTTCAAGATCCACCTTGGGCCTTACACCAGGGATCATAGGGACTGTCCAATTCGCCATAGGTTTTTCTCTTCTCCCGACCCCTCCCTGAGGACATTGTAAATGTAGCCGATCATGGGGAAGTCCTTCTTTTGTCAACGGGGCCGGAGGTTGCCCCCCACTTAGTTTAAAGGCTTTCCTTCAATGTCAAATCTGGATTTACAATCCTTTTGCCAATGGAGCCCGTTGTGACACTGGGGACAGGTCATAGATGGGGGTCTTTTTGATACCCCCACCTCCAGGCTTAGGCCAGTTCTCTCACTGAGGGCAATTTCTTTTAATATGGCCAGTCTGGCCACAGCCAAAACATGGGCCTTCTATCCTTCTAGGCCCCAATGTTACCTGCTGACCCAGATTAAGTGAATTAAATGCTTGGGTTAAGGCATGGGTCAGAGCCTCTGTTTGCATCTGTAAGACAGCAGCCATGGCTTTGGTTTGCCCCCTCTGGGTTCCCACCTCCTTGGAGGCAATTATCCATTGTTCCATGGACCTGTCCTTAAGGCCAGCACAGGCTATCTTGTGATCAGCATCCATTCCATCCCATACCAGGAGTTTAGTGAATTGCTCCCTCAATGGGCCTGGGGGTAATTTTCGTTTTAAGCTCTTCTCCACTCTGTCTATAAACTCACAGAGGGGTTCACCAGGCTTTTGATTAATTCCTGCAAAGGGGGATTTGGTAGGGCCCTCATCCAATTTTCTCCAAACATTTAATCCTATGACCCTGACCTGTTCTGTATATGGGGCTGGAATGCCCGACTGTTGCTCCCCTGTGGCATAACGGTCACTTGAACCAGTCAACATCCCAAAAGTAATGGGGACCGGTGGATTGGCACTTGCATTCCTCTTAGCCTGTATCCTACATTCCTCCTTAAAGAGGGCACACCATTTAATATATATAGGGCTAGGAAGGACTGCTTTGGGGAGTTCCAGCCAATCCTTTGTAGTACACTGCTGATGAACCAAGCCTTGGAGGAGAGTATGTACCCAGGGTGATCCCGGGCCATCCTCAGCCACCGCCTTTTTTAATTCCTTTAAATCCTTCGCCTCCCAGGGATACCAGGGGTCAGGGTGCGCCTCCTGGGTTTACATTAATAGGATATGCTTCTACCCGTGGCCTCACAGAAGCCTCCTGAGTGGGGCCAGAATCCTGGAAATACGGATGGTTTTCATGGGTTTCAAGAAGCCCTGAAGCTGGCCAGGGCACACCCGAGGTGCTGCTTATTACTTTGGCCGCTTTTAGTTCCACTTCTGTTGCATTTCTGCATTCTTCCTCAAACCCTTCCCATGATTCCCATGTATCCCCAGTAAAAAACATTAGCCCCAAGTAGCCAGGGAGCCAAATGAATCGCCTCTACCCAAACCTTTTGAGCTACGGGATCTAACAAATCCAATCCCCTGCTTTTAAGCATATCTCTCAGCGCTTTAAGCACTGGGTCTTCAAACTTAAAAGCTGTGTTACCCATTTTTAGGGTCTTGCTTACCCCGAACTTCCTACGATTGGCCCCAATCCATTTCCCTTCTTTCTTACTTCTTTTCTTCTTTTCACCTTCCTTCAAGCACCACGTTGAGAGCCAGTTGCCGGGGGTTCGAACCAGCGACCCCCAGGGAGGTGATGACTGGGAATGAATAAGCACGCCATTCACCAGCCCACGCCACCCCCATTACCCGGGGACACTCAGATGCAACGGGGAGTCTAGTCAAGCAGGGACTCATCTATTGCAGGTGTTACAAAGCTTATAAAGGCACCTGGAACTCCCCACACCCCGCCCCAGGGTGTATCTTAAGGATGGTCACGTGCTGATCATGCACTCCTCAGCAGTGCAGAAGTATTCTTCAGACTTTCAAAGCAAGCCAGGCTGTGCCCCCAGTAACTTCCTTTCAAACCTATGCAAGGTGGGGGCTTTAAGTTCCCACAAAGAAAGAGAGAGCGAGAGAAGGAAAGAGAGAAGGAAAGAGGGAGGGAGGGAGGGAGGGGACAGGAAGAAAAGGAAGGAAGGAAGAGTGTAGCCAGGTATAGCAGCATGCTCCTGTAGTCTCAGATACTTGGGAAGTTGAAGTGAGAGTATTCCTTGAGACCAAGAGTTCTAGATAAACCTGGTAACAGAGCAAGAAACAAAGGGAAATGGAGGAGGAAAAGAAAGGAAAACACATGCTTATTTTTCCAGGAAGAGCCAACAAGCAGAACATGTGAATAGTTAGAGAAAAGGGAAAGTAAAAATTGTTTCTTGGGATTGAATAAAGGAAAAACCTACAGAGTTTTCCTCCAACTGATAGGTCCTTAGGTCCTGGGTGTTTCCAAGGACAATGTGCCATACACTGGGGGTGTACACCATCAATAAAGCATTTATCTAGCACACACAAAAACCTAAGTTCAGTCATCAGTAATGAAAATAAAATATGCTATAAAAATCACCATTTGTCATTAAAAACTGACCTAAGTAACTAGTTATATATTTCAAACTATCTATGTAAACTTAAATTCTTGGGTATTTTTGGAACTGGCCTCCAGTCCTGAAAAGCTCCTCACAGTATCATCTATGTACTGATTTTGAGATTTGAGCATCAAAGTCTTAAAATCCTTCTACCTGGCTCTCCTCCAAAGCTCATGGAGTCTGGAAATAGTAAGTGGGTGAGAGTTTGGGCCAGGACTCTACGTGTATACCCTCCAAAGTCAGAGAGTGTTCTGGCCCAAGAGACATAACCCTCTGCAAAGCACAGGGAGGACATCCTGGACGTTATGTGCTCATCATCCAGAAGACTAGTCTTGGGCAGAGGGTGGAAATAAGGAGGCTGTGTCCTCATCTGCCTTTTATCTCTACCTATGTTGTGGTTTCAGGCAGCTTGCCATGGTTTATAAGATCGGCCTTCAGAAATAGCTGTAGATGATTAAGGTAGGACATCCTAGTCCTCACAGAGCCTTGAAACCGTGATCCATGAGCCAGTCTCTGCCAGGCACATTACCAAGCCACCAACTCCTCTCTTTTACTGGCCTCAATACCCTGTAAATTTTAGTACCAGTTAATTGTTGACCAACACACTTTAATCACTCAACCAAGAGTAGTTCACACAGCACTTATAAATTTCTAGTTCTCAGTTGAATTAATACAGTTAAACAATACTTTATAACCTTGTATAACCTTTGAAGATTGAAGAAAAGGTTCTGTGGTAAGTGTTTTAAAATTCCTTTTATGAGGCTAATCTTAATAGGATGGCTATAAAAAATACAAATAACATTTAGGAAAATGTGAGAAAAGTAGGTTTACTCTATTTCCCCATAGTTGGGATCCTAGTTCTTCGAATCAGCAGTTAATAAATGTGAAATGCTAAACAATAAAAAGGAAATTTCTAGTTCTCATTTAACTTAGAGTCTTAAGATATGCTTTCCTTTCCTTAACTAGAAAAACTCGCAGTGCAGTTGTGGTAGTATATGCCTCAAGTTCAAAAGATTGAGGCAGGAGGACTGTACAGTCAAGATCAGCCTGGGCTACATACCAAGACAAAGAACAGTGGTTCATTGTCTGTCAGATTTGCAAGATTCAAGATGTGCTTCAAAAGATCAAATCAAACATACACAGAGACACACTCGCACAGACACACACACACACACACACACACACACACACACACACAATTCATAGCACCTTGAAAAAAGTCAATAGTATCAAATTTTTCTTTGAAAGTTGCACGGCGATCTTTATGTATCTGTTTAATTATTTCTAATCATAGGAGTGGAAGAAAATCTCAAGAAATCATCTGCATTAAGCCCTGGTTCAAAAAGCAAGACATTTATTTCCTCGGCCTTCTAAGGTAAAGTCAGAGAGGGGACCATGATTTGCTTTAAGATTATAAGAATAAATAATAATGGAAGCAACACCACAGTGCTGATCTCCAGCTTCCTGGTGTGTTTCTGTCAATTACAGCCTGCTGTTTTCCACCACTGACAAGTAAAATAGCACATCTCGAACCTTGCAAATCCAATAGACAATGAACCACTATTTAAAGCTGGTAGCTATAGCCTGCCATTTACTAGCCAGATGAACCTAGGCATGTCACTTTTCCATGCCTCGGTTTCTCTATTGACAAAAGAGAAATGATGGTGTCTTATAGGGTAACCAAGAAATTTAAGTAAATTACTATGTTCAGAGTCTTGGTCTATGCTTGTCCTAAATCAATATCAAAATCTGCTATTTCTGTTACCATCCCCACTCCCAACCTGTTCGTCCTTTCTAGGTGAGAAGGGAGCATCCCCTCCACCAAGTGAACAGACTAGGACACTTAAAGCCATCTGTGGGGGCTGCCAGTCTGCCCACCCCCTTCTTTCTTAACAAAAACCTATACATTACAAATGCCTCTTAGCTTTAACTTCTAAGTATGTTAAATCTTTTCTCTATTTATTGTCCTTTCTTACAAGACAGTAGTAGTTTAACTCTAATCCTCTCAACTAGACCATTTCAAACACCTCCTCACTGACTTGTCTTTCTCCAACCAGCTTTCCTCACCCCCTGCCTTGCATCCCTCCTTGTTTGACATATTCCATTGGTTACTCCATTAAGTAGGTCAGGCTGGCATCTCAACCATTCTGATTAAGCCCAACCGCACCATCAAAGCTTGTAAGAATGGGGTTTAACGGTCTCCTTTCACATATTCACCATCATGGTTCCAGTGCTCATTTCAGAGACCATGGTTTGAGAATCATTAGACAGGATAGAATGTGCAATGTCTTACAAAGCCCTACACACCTCACCCACCCCTAAGAGGAAACTGCCTGTCACCTTTCTCCCAAAGGTTTTCAGTCACTGCCTTGCTCCTTCCTTGTTCCCACAGCTCTGTGTGTCTAACCCATATGATGACACAGTATAGCTTCATTATATTTGTACCCTGTGGTCACAAAAGGCCCCTGTACTGAAAATGACCCTACACTTGCTTTAATGCACTGGTATCACCCTGAAGTTCTTCATAATTGTTGGACAAGAGCCACTTCGTTTCCGTTTTGCTCTAGGCCTTCAAATTATGTACTTGGACTTGTCCACTCAGCTGTGAGCTGTTTCTTGAAAACAGAAGCTGCTTGTTATTCATGCAAGGTCCTCCTTGGTTAGTCCCGAGGACTCAGGGCACAGACTAGAGGTTTCTTAAATATTTGTTAAATTCGTACATGAATGGATGAAAGGATAGAACAAAAGTATCTCATAGAAAAATAGTGTGGTGTGGTTAATTAACTCCAAAGGCTTAGCTGTTTATGCTTGGGGAAAAGAAAAGTTAATTGACAGATTCATGGGATTATTGATCATTTCAAATAAATAACATAAAATTTCCTTGCTTTGTTTTTAAATTACTCAAATCAGTTCTCTTTTTGAACTCCGTTGTCTCTTTGTTTTCAGAATGTAAAATTGTGAATTCATGGAGCTTGCAACACGACAGTTTGTGCCAGGCACTGTGCCCTATTCTGGGGGAGGGGAAGGCCATGCAAAGGTTATTCAAGCAGGCCCCTGTTCCCTAGAAGCAATTAAATCTCACTCCTCAAGGGTTTATATCAAAGATGAGTTGACTTCATGGGAGTTCTGCAGCAGTGAGTAGAGAATAAAGACATCAGACTTGGCCAGTAGCCCAGCTTCCTGAACATTTCAACTGACAAAATGTCTCAGCCTGAACACAATTCCTCCACTATGCAATCTTCAGGCTCACAAGTTAACTTCAGCAAGCATCTTGGAGGTGCTCATGGTGCATAATAAGTAAGTGGCCATGAGGGGTGGGAAGTGTTTTTTGCTCCCGGCCGGCAGGCGTTAGAGAAGAAAAGGAAACACCAACTACTAAAGTGAGCCAAATAATTGGTGATGACAAACGGCCCAACTCATGCTGACACAATAGGGCTTCCAGTGTGGCCCAGACAACACACCACCTGCTGCCACACCAAGTAACTGTGCAGCACTAACTTCTTGCTAGGCTCTCAAAAGTGACCTGGAAGTTCAAAAGAGTCTTGCATTTCCATATTCACTAGTTTTTAGTTTCTCAATATTTAACATAGTTCATTATACTAAATATTGCCAGTAGACCACTGAACATATTGTGCTTATGAGCTCCCTTTTTTTTCCCCCACAAACGTCCTTGGGTATTGCCCACTCATTTGCAGCGTGCATCATGGTAAAACAAAACAAAATCAATCACATTCTTCTACTTAAAAACACCAAATGTTAAATTAAATATTTAACACAATACTAGTTGATATAACATCAATAACAAAATTAAGAGAGCCCAGTTGAAAAACATAAATTCCAACAAACATATAAACATGCTTAATCTCAAGTCAAGGAAATAGAAAAGTAACACAGTCATAATATATCATTTTCATACAGAAAATGAGACAAAGTCAAAAAGGAGTGTTAAGTGTCGGCAACCATGGAGGCAAATACACACACACACACACACACACACACACACACACACACACACGTCACTCATGCATGCACGCACCACACACAAAGATTGCTGCTTAAAGTCTAAATAAGTTTACAATGCAACTTCTGGAGAGCATTATATAGCAATCAAAACTTCAAAGGTTGAGAGGAAGCGGAGTGGACACAGGAGGAGTTGGAGGGGGAATGAGATAGGTAAAAATGATGTAAATATCACACTCATGCACGACATTCTCAAAAAGTAAAAATTTAATTTTAAAAACAAAAGTTTAAATGTATATCTCCTTTGATGAAGCAATGTTATTTCTGAGCCCTTGTTCTAAGGAAATAATCTGATAAATATTCAAAAATGCACAGGCAAAATTGTCCATCACCAACAAAATGAAATTAGAAATAAAATAAGTAAGCAACATGGGAGCGAGAACACAATTCATACAAATACAATTTAAACACTAATGGTTATGAGGTACTACGTCAAAAGGAAAATATATCCATCATATCTTTAGGCATAATAAAAAGGGTAGTTTTCAAAAAGAGAGTACAGATGAATGAGTTCATTCATCATTTTTAAGAATGGACATTTGTGAAGATTTGTACGCATTTTTTAAGAATAGATTGTGAGGGACTGGAGAAATGACTCCTTGGTTAAGAGCATTTGCTACTCTTATTGAGGACTGGGGATTGGTTCCCAGCACCCACATAGCAATTAACAACAGTTTATAACTCCAGTTCCAAGGAATCCAATGTCCTTTCTGGCCTCCACGGGTACTGTACACACATAGTGCACTTACATATGTGCAGGTAAAACACTCATTCACATAAAATAAAAATAAAATGATTTTTAAAAAAGAATAGATTGTAATCTATATTATTGTTGTTTTCCATGATGTATTGTAGAAATAACATATAATATCCAAATTGTATTTGGACATGTATGGCAGGGGAAAGGAGCTAATGAGGAAATAATGTATTCAGTCATTTGCTAGTATTTAACAAGTGGCAGGAGGAGAAGGGAAGGCCTGCTGTGGTATTTACAGAATTCTGTGCTATAAATGCTGCCAGTATTATTCATTTCCAGCTACTGATGTGATGTCACTGAAAAGACAGTTGCACACCATTCTGTTACACAATATTTTCATGGTACAGATGCAACATATGTAATAGTATATAGTATATTTTTTCATTTTATTTTCAACACTAACTTTTTTAATTTTTTTATTATTATTTGATGTGCATGCATGTATTGCCTGCATGAAGGTAAGTGCACCCCTGTCGTGCAATGTTTGCAGAGGACAGAAGAGGCTGTCAGATCCCCCAGAACTGGAATTACGGACAGTTGTTAGCTGCCATGTGGTGGGCTGGGATTCGAACCTGGGTCCTCTGCAAGAACAGCCAGTGTTCTTAACCACTGAGCCAACTCTCCAGCCTAGTATATAGTATATTTTAAGAGTATAGTTAATACTAAAATGTACAAACCACTAGAATGCTGTGATCTTATAAATGCATTTTTAAAAACTTGGAAAAGAGCCATTAATTTGATAATATTAATCCTATTCAGCTGTAAACTGATGAATCACACTTCTTTTATTCTTCGAACCCTATTTATCATCTGAATATTTTCACAACAAACATGTCAGTCTTAAAATACACGTCATCTTTATGATCAGAAAAATAATAAATTATCCTCTTATTTGCTAGAACCTAAGGGGAAATCAGAGACCATTACTTTTCTAAATTTTGCTAAAATAAAACACTTGTCCAGACAGACTGTGATTTTTAATGTGACCAATGCTTGTATCAATTAAACTGCATCATTATTCATTCTATGAGGAAATGAACACTGATATTTCTAAATTATTTCACAAAAAAAGAAAAGAAAAAGAGCAACACCAGGATTTGTATGGATGTGAGCCTCCAGGTAGCCTGATAGTCTCATTTTACAAAGAAACAGTCCCAAGATGGGCATTTTCCCAAAATGAGCCCTACAAGGCAGGTATAAGGTAATCAGAGCCTCTCCATTTAGAAATGGTCTCTATAGAAAACAAAACTGTATATTTCTCTAGCTGTTAATTAATGAAACGATGAGATCATTTTTTGTGGGGCAGTGTTCATTCAAGTGATTAATTATGTAGGTATCAACTCCTCCTTTGTTTAGACAATAATAGCTTATAAGTCTGCAAAATTGTTCCTTCTCAAACATTTTCACATAGATGTTCTCAGTAAATCCTCCTTTGAACTGTGTCAGAGAGGTAGGGTAAAAAGGCCCGCTCATGTTTTATAGATAAAGATACTGGGGCTAATGCAGGCAAGGGGCTAGCCCAGAAGGCTAGCACATGTGCCCTGGACATCTTTTGGAACACTTACAGACGCATCATCTGGGTGAGCCTTCTCTGAAAGTTGCTTTCTTCCCTACCCTTCTTTGTCCTCCCAACAAACTCTCCCTTCCTTTGGTACCTGTCTTATTTTTGCTTAGCCATGTTACTCTCAGGTCTTATTGCTTTAATTCTAGGATGGAAGAACTCCAACCATTTATCAGTCTGAAAATATTTATCTTCTTTAATATGAGGGCTAACACCACCCAGATTGTTATTTTTTCTTGAAAGCCATTTCTGTCTTCAGATGAATTACAGTTGCAAATGTCCAAACTTGTGGTGTTTACTTAGAATCTGTAAACACTTTGGTGTGACACATTTCTATACAATCCTGGTTTTCTAAAAGGAATAAGCCTACAAGTCAGAGAAGACAAACCTATTTGGGAAATACAAATTATACATAACAGAACAGATCGTAGGGAATCTAACACCTGTTATTCTCTTCTGCCTTGAGTTATTACAAGAAAAAATATGTCCTGTTAAGAACATAGTGTTAAAGAGGCTTCTAATGACTTGTTCAGCTGCCTCAGAGAGGCTTCCTCACGCAGCAGAGTGACAAACACAGAAACCCAAAACTGGCCAAGGTACAGAGAAAAAGAGATCGCAGAGTGCTTAACCCTGAATGGGACACACGTATCAAACTTCTGCCTCTAGAGGCTCAGAGCACATTGTGGAAGAGGTGGCAGAAAGATTGTAAGAACCAGAGGTTGTGGAAGACCTCAAGGAAACAGAATTTTCCAGACAGCTAGGAAGTTAGTTATTTGAACTCACAATTGTGACAGCATGCACAAGAACCATGTAAGCTCAAGCCAGATAAAATCCTATCATAGACATGGGGAAGTGGGTAAGAAACCCCAAACCTACCTGAGGAGCTATTGGAAACTAATGGTTGCTGGGAAGGGGAGAGTCAGTCTCTTTTAAGCGTGTGACTCTTGGTAGGTTAACCAAGCTCCAGTGAATGAACCCACACCAAAAGACATTTGGGGACACAAATCTGACTCTATACCTGCCTTTATATATATAATAGAGCATGTGAAATTGGGAGGAGTAAGGGAAGTCTATACAGGGAAGAGACTCCAGATACAATCAAAATATATTATGTGAAATTCACAAAGATTCCCTTTTAAAAAGAAAAAGAAATGCAGTGTCCTCAGAGAAAACTGAAAAGGTACCAATAGACCAAGTTCAGATCCAGAGACAGAGCTACCAACTTCACTTGCCTATGTGACGGCCCAGCTCTTAGACCTACTGACTGACACAACCTAAGGAAAATTCCTTATACATCAGTTTGCCATCTTTAAAATTGAAATTCTAGCATCTACCTCACAGGGTCATGGGAAAAGCTAAATTAGCCATGAAAAGACTTTGTATACCAGAACTCAGTATAAAATGTATGTGTATATATAATATTCATACTTTTGAAGCTCACTAAGTTGAGCGAGAAAAAATAAGCAGCACCAGGCAGTGACCAGGTTCCCGCAGGCAGAACAGGACAGGGCATCGTATGCATACTAATGCTGCAACGACTGGCCAAATTACTCCTCACCAAAAAACAGTGCCCCTTCCCCAGCCAAGGCAGTCAGCTTGGCTTGCAGCTGCATACAAAACCAGGCTCTTCCCCAATGCCTTTGGTGGTGCCGTAATAAAGATGAACTGTTAACAAAATTGCTTTATCTGGGGCAATTTGTTAGGCTAGGAAAGAGGTAGCAGCCGCCTCTTCAGCAAGATCTTCAAGAACTCAGATATGTAACAATGTTTCAAAGACAAATTATAGTATAAATGAGCAGAGGGGGAAAGGAATGTGTGTGTTTATAAATAAGGGAGGAAGGAAAAAGTATCTCTGTAGGAAAAGGGGTCTCTAGATTCTGGTGAGAGCCTCCAAGATAAAGATAAAAAATTCAACTTCAATCTCTCAAGGAAACACTTTGGAGGAAAAGGATTCACAGCCAACATGAGGCCAGAAAGTCATTTCTGAGGACATTTGGGTAGGACTTTGAAGATAATTGTTATGTAATATATAAACCTGAACAAAGCAGGGACATGGTTTTAAAAGCCATCTGAATTAAAGTGCCCCTCATTTCTTTATAATTTTTTCAGCTTTGATAGAAGGGATCTACTCTGGAAGGTCCAAAAATGTTGTTGCTATAGAAACAGGTAAGCAGATTAAACTTGAAAGACCAGTTTTAGAACAAAGAATTTAATAGTCAGGAGTCAAGCAATTAACCAAGAAAACATTTGAAGTAAATATCTTTCAGGTTTGTTATTTGTATATTAATTCCAGGAAGATAAAATGCTATTATAGAATGAGAGCATCACATTTTAACATTTTAATTGCATCATTACCAGCATAAAAGACTGTGCTTACACAATTAGCAGAAAGACCTTATTAAACAGAAGTATGAATCTCAAACTCTCTGTTGATTACATTGTAATTGAGAAATATCACTTTAAATTCAACAAGAACAGAGTCATCTTAGGTTTTCTTACAGTTTCCAGGATAAGAGCACATCTAAAATTAAAGAGACAATGAACTACAGAAAGTTTTCTGTAACCGATCATCTATAATGAGGGAGCTACCAGTAAAATTTTAAAAATAAAAAGAACAAATATGTGCAGGCTGATAATTGTCAGTATTTCATGTGTCTTCCCTGTCAGGCAATCTCAGCAAACAAGGTTTGTGAGAAGGTGAAAGACCCAGCCGCCTGTTGCCTGTTGGTGTTCTGCCTTTCCTAATAATCAGGGAATAGGAATGCTCCTTACCTCAGGGACTTCTGAAATGGAAGTTTTGCACAGACCTTGCCATACTGGTGGAAGCCAAAAACAAGTTATCAAGCAGCCTTGTATGCCTCCCCCATTCTGTTTTATTTTGAAAACAATCTTGATACAAATGAATGCAATATTTTCATTCTACCAAATTTTTGCTGTTAAAAGTTATATTTATGGAACAGAGAGATTGCTTGCCCATTATCTCTTCTCCTGTAACCCCAGAGACTATATGCAGAAAAGTATAAGTGCGCTTATGTGTGTGCATGTGTGGGGCTGGGGAAAGGGTTGGGAAGAGGGGGTCGTAGTTAGAATCTTACCATCTCGTTTTCGTCTCCTTCATTGAGCACAGCATGCTGGCCTCTCTCAAGGTGGTCCCCCATGGAAGCTTACTTCCTGACTCCTGTTCCCTGGCTTTTCTGAGCACACCTCCAAGATGCACAGCCACCTCCGGACTACTAAATGAAAGAGTTAATGATCTTCCAGGTTAAGAACTCCTTGAGCACACACCTTCCCTCAGCAAATGATAATACTTAGGAAAGTGAGCTCCTCCCCCCGGCACCCTGTGCCAGGAGGAATTTTTGGCTGCTCCCCTCTTCTGCATTCTCTCAGAGCAGCTGTCTCAAAGGAGCCGCTCCCATGCCGATCTTTTTGTACCCAACTTACAGAAAAGGACTTGTTGCCTGCCCAAAGGCTGCCAGCGTGAGACATCTGACTGCAAATGCAACAGGACAACGAGGAGTTGGCAGGACCTTCAGGAGGAGCGGGTGCGAGAACTCCCAGGTCGCTGCTTTATTCCCAGGAGCTGAGGGTGTTGGAGACTCACAGAGCTGCGCTTTCATTTCCTTCATTGAAGCCCTGTCCACAGGTTTTCAATACCACCTTCACTCATTTTGCTTGCAGTTGGTACAAATTATTCCTAATCCCCTTCAAAAGGTATTTGTAATCGCACTTTGTTATGCATGCAAAAAATATTCTACTTAATGTGTGTGGAATTGGGCTTACTTTAAAAAAAAAAAACTAAAAAATAAATAAAGGTATAGTCAAACTAGTCTACGTAGTCATATGCTCAGATGTTGGCCGTTAAACTCTTAAAGATGTCTAGAATAAAATACTCAAATAACCAAACAACAAACCCCATTTTTTATTTGCACACAAGTTTTTCAATAAATTGGTTTGAGCATCGGGACTATGTTTAAAAAGTCAAATCACCGTGGTGATGCTGAGGCTGATGTAAGGATTCTAATACATGAATAAGTCTGATATGCAGCTGTTTTTCATTGTAAGAGCTGAAGCTAAGTCTAAGATAGCTGGAGCAAGTCCCAGGGCAGCGGGGAGAAGCACAAATCTATTCTAGCTCTGGAAGAAACACAGATTTCAGCCTCACGTAGGAACTGGGCTTGCTGTGTTATCTTTAACATACAAAAACTGACTTTCTTTGCCAGACAATATCTGACAGGAATGCCCATGGAAAAGAAGGGGAGAATTGTGAATGTGTGCTGCACAGCACTGATGGAGTCACTAGTGTTATTGGACTAGGTGTCCAGTCCGTCAGCCAGTGGCAACAGTGCTTCACGTTTGAAGGGCGTTTACCAGGTAGTCGCTATGCTACCTTGGGATACAACAAGTTGCAGAAACTCCATCAACCTCTATTTTCTCACATGTAAAATAAAGATGATAGTAACAGAGCCCTCCTCCTGAAGCTGTTTTGAGGAACAGTACCTGGGAAAATATTCAATAAAAGATAGTTGATTTTAGGGGCTGGAGAGATGGCTCAGTGGCTAAGAGCACTGACTGCTCTTACAGAGGACCAGGGTTCGATTCCTAGCACCCACATGGCGGCTACGAACTGTTCTTAACTCCAGTTCCAGGGGGGTATGAAGCCCTCTTCTGACCTCTGCAGCATTGCACAACACGGGTGCACTCACATACATGCAGGCAATACACTCATACACATAAAATAAAAATAATCTTTTTTAAAAAGATAGTTGATTTTAATGTTTGCTGTGTCCACACACTGTCCTTCCATTTAAGTACAACTGATGGCCCTGACTTCAACTGTAACACTAAATACATGCATGTGTGTATGTGTGTGTGGTTCTTGGAGTTTCTGAAAATTGTAAGCTGTATTTAACCAAATAATAAAAATTAAATTATCACAAGGTAAAAATATAAAGAGTATGATGCTTCTTTTTAGAGACAGTAAAAAAAATAGTCTGGAATTAGTAATGATACAATTTTGCAAATATATCACAGTTCACTGATTTGTAATTCTTAAAAATAGTGAATTTTAGCCAGGCGTGGTGGCGCAAGCCTTTGATCCCAGCACTGGGGAGGCAGAGGCAGGCAGATCTCTGTGAGTTCAAGGCCAGCCTGGTCTACATAGTGAGTTCCAGGACAGCTGGGGCTACAGGGAGACCCTGTCTCAAAAAGACAAAAAAAATGAATTTTTTAGAAATAAAATTTTTCTTTCATTTAAAGATTTTACTTCAGAAAGGTGAGTTTATATTTTATGCCCATAACAAGCAACCGTTTAGTAGATTTAACAAAGAAAAAAAGGAAAAAAAGATTTCAATTTCATCTCGACTTCTGAGCATTGGTAGATAAAGTGGCAGAACTCTACCAGTTCTGTAGGGCAGGTGAGAGAGCAGGACATTGTTCTCCCTAGAACTGGTGATACTGGCACTGTTTCCTTCTGGCCAGAATCGTGTGTACATTTGGCAGCTAGTACCCCATTGTGGGGCAGAGATATGTGAGTGACTGATTAGGAGCTGCAGGAGAAACCACTGCACACAACCTAACCCAGCAAATGAATCTAGTTTGGGTTGAAGAAAAAAAAACACTCATGTACCACTCAAAAATCATGGCCCAGGGGCTGGAGAGATGGCTCGGTGGTTAAGAACACTGGTTGTTCTTGCAGAAGACCTGGGTTTGAATCCCAGCACCCACATGGCAGCTAGCAACTGTGCGTAACTCCAGTTCCAGAGGATTCGACAGCCTCTTCTGACCTCTGCAGGTGTTGCATGATGCAGGTGCACTTACCTACATGCAGGCAAAACACATATACACATAAAATAAAAATAAAATAAAATATTTTTTCAAAATCATGGCCCGTAGAGCTGAGAAAGGTGTAGTAGTAGGACACTTCTTCAAATCTCTCAGAAGGTCCAAATCCAAGTTGTACCTATGGCAGTAAATTCAGGGACACTGTTTGCCTTCACTTAGTCCTGCTCATCTACAGACAGGCAAGATTCTGTGTGAACACACATTTAGCACACACATCTATGGATGGGCCCCTGGTCTATCATAAGCATGCCATTGCACACAATCTATACAATATGCTGTGTGCCCTATGATGAGCATCTTCAGTTAGCAGATAAGAAAATCCAGGTGCAGAAAACAACGGGTTTTGTCTATACTCAATTAGCAAGTGTCAAAATGAGCAGTTGGACGAGGCAATGCAGCCTTCTCAATCCGTCTTCCTTGTTTATGAAGACAGAGTTATTTCTACAGGTGTGTTTAACACAACCAAAGTGTTCTGCAAGGTGTATTGGGCTTTCATGACTTATGGGATCTGTTTGTGGAGGGAGAATTTGAGAAAGATATAGAAAATAGAAAAAGATTCAGCAGGTGGAGCTGCGGGGTCCAGGACAGGGAGTGAGAACATGGGAGAAAGCATTTAGCAAGGAAGTCAAGGGATCCAGGGTACAGAGAAACACAGTCGGTTCCTCACCTCCACTGCCCATAAGTGCCATATGAAGGGAGAATAGGGGAGCAAGATGTGACAGGAAATATAAATCAAGCCATCCTTTGGAGGTCTTGAATGCCAGATCTGAGTCTGGACTTAACACAATGAACGAGAGTAATCATAGCATATGTGTGTGTGTGTGTGTGTGTGTGTGCATGCGTGTGTGTGTGTGTGTACGTGTGTGTTGTATTGTATTGTAGTTGTTACTCCATCTGCAGAAGCTAAAGCCACTCCATCTTAGTATGTAGTGTATGCATAAAGACAGTTTCCTTTATCTTTCTAAGTTACATCTTCTGTTCCTTTTGGAATGCTGTTTAAGTATGGGGTAAAGTAACCTGAAAGAATGAAATCTGTTGTGGAAACAAGATCAACACCCGAACATAAATTCCAGAATGTATAAAAGTTTCACAAGAGTGACAGGAAACTCAAGAAAGGAGCTGAGCTAGGAAGGCTTTGTGAAAGTTGAGAGCTAGGTCTTCATGTTCCTGGAATATGGAGATGGACAGTTAAAGCACTATTTACCCAGGAGGCTGAGTGGCTCTCTCAAGCCCATTCTGGAGTTGTACACACACATCAATCACTTAGGTCTGAGAGGAAATTTCAAGAGGGAAAGTGGTTTCCATCATTTTCTGATTCACTCTCAATATGTACTTCTTTTAAAATATTCTATCCCAAGTATGGCAGGAAAGGGTAAGAGGAAAAAGAAAAAAATAATTAGCTACCTCTTTGTTGATCTGGTATGTCTTGCTTTCCTTTATTCCAGGAGCAGTTTTCAATCTCTGGAAGCCTATAATAGATGTTAAATAGAAATAATAGCAGTACTTCTGTCTCTGCCAGGTCTGTGAGGATGCTGGCATTTCACTTGAATGGCCTGTTTAGATGGTGTGAAGATAAGTAGTAATAATGTTTCATCATCTATTAATTTCCATCTTTCATCTGACAGGCCCACAGCGTATTACAACATTGCTCCTTGCAACACCTCTGTGAAGAAGGGAGGTGAGGAATAACACTTCCCCATTTGAAAGCTGCAGAAACTGAGTCATAAAGAGGTCACGAGGAGCTGTTCAAGGTCATGCACCCTCAGCATGCAGAACTAGAAGCAAGTGCAATAATTTCTGCTGTGTCATCATTGGCAGTAAGCTGGCTGGAGTGTCCTCCATCTTCATGGCACAAATTTGATATTTGTAAACTTACACACCATGATCTAAACACAAAGGTTTACTGTTATTATTAATTATCCTAATCTTCATTAATATATAGTTTTGGACCATCCCATAACAAGCAAAAATTAGATGTCCCAAAGAGGAATTACCTGCCTCAAGGTGGTGGTGTGAAGTTTAATTGAATTAATTAATGTTTGTAAAACATTTAGCAACTCTCAGATTAAAGGGTCTAATATAAAGATACAAGGCCTCCCCATTAATTACAGAAGAAAAGAGCAAGCTAATCGCTGTCTTTGTTTCTCAGAGGAATTGCTCTCCTCCATCCCTGCTCGGTATTGGGTTCTGACCTGCAAGGTGGCTTGGGATGACGTGTTGCTCCATGTTCAGAAGAACACCACTTGCTTCCTGTTATTTCCAAAACTTAAAAATATAAAGCTGTTCACCAGGAACAAGGAAGTTCCTCTTCTCTGAAGAGTACCTTGTTTGGCAATTGTTAGGATCATTAGTCTCCGGTCATTAAGGACAGTCTGTAAAAACAGAAACCAAGAATCAGTCTTTCTGAAGAACCTCCATGCCAGTGTATTTAATTTTGAGAACTTTTAACTTAAAAATCTGAATACACAAAGCAGTACTTGCTGAGATATGACTAATAAAAATCAGAATCTAATGCCTAGCATGGGCTTCCTCATTCTCGGGTAAAGAAAAAGTTCCAGGGAGACTGTATAATGATTTGTTTTACAATCTGTAAGAGCTAAGTGCACCCAAAGACTCAAGTTTTCTATAATGTGCATGTACCCAGAGCCCTGTGGCTACTCATTTTTTTTGTAAAGGCACTAGCATGAGAATACTTGATACCACCTCTTCTGACTATTTAAAAGAGGTTTTCACTTGCAATGCATTATTTAAGCAGAATATTCCAGAATTGACCAATTGTGCATAGTCATGGAAAAATTATCAAATCATAGGGCAATTCCAGTTATTTAGGCAGCATGCAGAGGGCTTGGAATACAGCATTTACTCATCCCTGGGATAAAAAAAAAAAAATCTACTTTTACGTAACTGAGGAAGTTGCAGGGGTTAACAAAGGAGGTTCAATCGACCAGGCAATTGAAGTATTGGCAGTCTTAGCTTATTGTTTAGTAGAGCAAGTGACCAACATGGAAGGAGATGGGCAGAAGTTGAAGTGTTTCTAACAAGCATTTAGAGTACAGGAATGGGGCAAGTGATTCTCGGAAATACAGACAGGAAGCTGGCTCCACGGTGTCTGTTCTCTAGGGGCCAACCTTCCAGTGAGAAACCTTCGGCCTGGGGCACTATTCTAATTTTAGGTGAGAACAGAGCAAAAGAAAGATGGGTCTTTATTCCTTGGTTGGATGAGGGGATGGGTATCGATGCAGGCTGTCAGAAGCTTGGGAGCAGTAATTTCCACATGGGATCTTAGGTTTGGAGATGAGTCAGGAGCCCAGTTAGCAGAGCACAACCTCTTATCAAACTAGCAGGCACTGTGACTTACTGGGGAATAAGACTGGCTGGATTCATTTTCCCTGATGTGGGCCTGGGGTGACCAGAGAACAGGACTGAAGACGTGGGCAGTGAAGAGTGCCCAAGGCTCACTGGAGAATCAAGAATAAGCACCTGCCAGACACAGAAGAGGGGCAAGGCTGAGGGTCCTTTGGGCCTCCCTATTTGCTGTCCTTCCAAAAGTTCACTGCATGATGCTAGATGCTGGTTTCATTTTCATCAACAAGTGAAGTGGTCACAGAATGGCCAAGTAAATCAATCTATGATATCTTAGGGGGAAAGGAGACTTAAATTAACAACTAATGCAATTTAGAATTCAGAATTTTAAACAACAAATGAGCAAATAAACAAGTAGTAAATGAGCAATTAAACCGAATAGACACTTTAAAATTTTTTTAACGTTTTATTTATTATTTTATGTGTATGAGTGTAATGCCTGCATGTATGTAGGTGCACCCGTGTCATGAAATGCCCACAGAGGTCAGAAAAGGGCTTCAGATTCCCTGGAACTGGAGTTCGGGACAGTTGTTAGCCATCATGTAGATGTTGGGAATTCAAACACAAGTCTGCAAGAGCAGCCAATGCCCTTAACCTCTGAGCCATCTCTCTAGCCCCCCTTTAAATTTTTTAAACATTCACTCATTGTGTGTGTGTATGTGTGTGTGTGCACGCATGCGTGTGTGTACACAAATACATGGAGGTTAGAGGACAGCTTACAAAAGTTAGTTCTCACCTTCTGCACTCTGTACTGTGAATTCCAGGAACTGAACTCAGGGGTCAGGCTTGATGACAAGCACTTTTATCCACTGAGCCACCCCACTATGCCTGAACAGATACTTTTGGGTTTTCTTAATTTAATATTTCACTAATGTTTTAGGTTAGCATGTGAACTAATGGCTTTCATCATGGTGTTTTCCTAATATGTGCCAACAGACCCTCTGTTTCTTTTTGTTTTTTTGATTTATCTTTATTTTATGTGTATGAATATTTTGCACACGTGTATATAAGTGCATCACATATGTTCAGTGCCCATGAAGGTCACAAGAGGGTGTTAGATCCCCTGGAACGGAAGTTACAAATAGTTGTTAGCCACCAGGTGGGTGCTGGGAACCAAACCTGAGTCCTCTGCAAGATCAGCCTGTGCTCTTAACTGCTGAGCCGTCTCCAGCCCCTAGACTCTCATCTTCAATCCTCCTCCTTTCGCTGTCCTCTCCCATGCCCTCCTTCCTTTCTTCTAGTAATTCCCCATTTTTTGCTTTCTTTCTTTCTTTCTTTCTTTCTTTCTTATTCTTTCTTTTTTTCTTTTTTTCTTTCTTTCTTTCTGTCTTTTTACATTTAAAAACATTAGTGCCATTTAATATATGTGAGAAGGCTTGATCCATGCTGGGTAAAGGCTTTCCAGTGTGTATACCCTCAGGTCACTCATATACCTCAGCAACCCCTCAGTAATCTCTGTAAGTAAGTTCAGTAAATTCATTGGTTCCCCAGGAAAACTTTAATCAAGTTTGACACTAGAACTTTAAAAGGGGATAAGCATTGCTTAGTACCCCTAGGAAAAGAATTATCACAAAAGATGGAAAATTTATTTGTTAATGTTATTATGTCTCATAATTATTTAAAAAAAGAAAATGAAAATGTAAAAGGTGTTAAAAGGATAGGGGAATGAAGATATTTTCCAAAATAAAAAAAAATGAAAAAACCTAAGCAGGTGATGAAGGTCTGTGTAGGTTTGTTATGATATATAAAGGATGAAACAAAAATAATATACACACAATCTTAAAATTTCTAGTTTAGTCAACTAGTTTAAGGAACAAAATATATTTCTGGTCAAGGTTTATCAGAGGACGTTTGGTTTTTGCCCAAGCTTTATCTACATAGCACATGGTAATTAAAAGTACCAGACTGGTGGAACTAACCTTCTTGGATATTTAACATCCATACTATGATGCCTATACTAATATGGTCAGAGGGACTTAAAGGACAGTTTTTGCTCCTTGCAGGTCAACTAAGTTCCAGGGGACTATGGAGCATCTTTCAAAATGTCCTGTAACTGTGGTGAGTCACCTGTCCTCTTCTTCAGGAAGGCCTTGGAGACCCTACGAGATGGACTTGAACCAGTGTCCAGTCTACAAAGAGGAGGGTCAACTCAGAGGAAACATCTCATTCATGCTTCCAAGTGAAGCCATCCACGGTCGAGCAGGACCTTAGACTTATCTTCACATAGATGGAACTGGTAAAAGAAAGAAGCCAGGAGCTCCTCCCAAGCCCATGTGACCCCTAGAAACAGATCCTCAAAAGACCTTAAAAGTAAAAATAAAATTGGTTTATTTGTGCCAACTGTATGGTCTTAAACAACCAAAAGGAAAGTATAATGAAGAGTAAAGTGATCAGTATATTTCTTTAAGAGTTCAAGGGATTATACTTCCCAAACACTAGGCTTAAGTCCATATAAAATGTTATTTAGACAATTATTTCTCATTGATGATTTTGTTTTTATTCAGAAAGTACTGCTCAGATGTAAGACTTAAAACCTTGGTCTGAAATACTGTAGTGCCACCTGTAACTAAGGGAGACAACCCACTAGTGTTCTAAATAATGGCTAAATTTTCTCCCCCAATCTAGAAGCCTTTGAGAGGGAACTGACACTGATTCTAGCCACTCCAACAGCTATCAAAGTGCCTGAAAACAAAACCCGAGTCCATCATTCTCAAGTCCAGCCTTGGCAGACAAAAGAAAAATGAGGAGGAACCCAATAGAGAGATGCTTTTGGAAGCTCTCATCAAGAAATCCCAATGGACTCTGATATGAACATTTGAAATTTTCCCTGTTTTGACTTTTTTCTGGTGCCCTGTCTAGAACTTGTAATGCTAACTACTCTTGCCTTTACTTTTCCTTCACATCTCCTAGGCACCAGTCAAGGACTTTCTTTTCTCCCAACAGATAAGAGTTATGTGATTTGGGAGTCTTTTACATAGACCCATTAAAAGGGTACCCCAATTGCCTCACCCTGCATCCCTGTTCAGCATGGAAGAAGCCAGCAGCGGTCTAAGTCCCAATTCCCTATCAGCAATTTGGGTAACCTCTTCAGAGAATGGTGTGATAAGAATAGGAGGTAGGAATTGGCTATGCAGTTAGGGTAAAAAGACCCCAAAGAAAAGTAGCCAGTTTCTTGACTAAATATCAAAATGTCTTTGGGCCTATGACTCTGTTCCAAAGGCCAAAAATGACAAAAATATTTGGGAGGTCTTGTCTAACCCCTAAAAGATTTTAGGGTTACCTCATCAGAGGGGAGAATGTTAGACCAGCAAAAAGTCCCATAAAAAAAGAGAAAGAGTACACGAAGTTGTGAGAAAAAAGTGATGGGGAGATGTGGGAGAATCTGAGGACTAAAGCATTTCTGCTCTTATTGCATGTGTTCTATTACTATTTCTATTTCCCAACCTCCCTTAACTTCTCTCACATGATCCCTTTTCTAGTTTTGTGGCCTGCATACACACATAAATAAAAACATATAAACATACATATATAATTTTGTGTTTAGCGTGAACAGATACTTTTCAAATAAAGCAGTACAAATAACCAATAAATATAAGAAAAATGTTCAACATCCTTAGTCATGAGGGAAATGCAAATCAAAACTACTCTGAGTTTCCATCTCACCTCAGTCACAATAGCCATAATCAAGAAAACAAAAGCAGTAAATGTTGGAGCAGGTAAAAAGAGAAAGAATCCTTACACACTGTTGATGATAATGTCAACCCACCCACTACAGAAATCATTATTGAAGTTACTCAAAAATTTAAAAAGGGACTGGTTCAGTAGTTAAGAGCACTGACTGCTTTCCTTAAGAGAGGACCCACATTCAATTCCCAGCATCCACATGGCGGCTAACAACCAGCTGTAACTCCAGTTCCAGGAGATCTGATGCCCTCTTCTGACAGCCATGGACATTGCATGACACAGGTGCACATACCTAAATGCAGGTAATACACTTATACACATAAAATAAAAATAATATAAAATACTTTTTAAAATTTTTAAAAAGAGAGCTTCCATGAAATTCAGCTATACCATTTCTGGGTATATTGCCAAAAGAATTAAGCCAGCTTGCTCTAAAGATACCTTCATACCCATGTTTACCAACACATTATTTATAATTGTCACCTTCTGGAATCATTCTAGGTGCCAATCAATGGATACTGGCTAGGTGTGGTGGCACATGCCTATAACCTCAGCACTTGGGAGGCTGAGGAAGGAAAGTATAAACTCAGTAAAAACCTGGCTAAATGATAAGATCCTACCTCAACAAAGGAAAGGAAAGAAGAAAATTATATAATTATGGGAAGCAGGAGTTTTGATCACCAGTAAAGAAGAATGAGATTTCATCATTTACAGAAAACTGGAAAATCACAAAGACAAATATTGCATTTTTTTGTCTCATCTAGGGAATTTAGGGAAGAAAAGAAAGTAAAAGGAGGATGAGACAGGAGGTGAATTTGATTGAAGTATCAGCCTGAATGGGAAAGTCCTAATGGAAACAACTTGCTTTTTTAATTTAAAAAATTAACTTTTTATTGTTTGAGAAGGAAACCTCTCTTAAAGGGAATATACACTAGGTCTCTGCTTCCTTGGGTCTGCACGACTTGCAGGCCTCTCTCCAACCCGCAGGCCTCTCTCTCCGGGGTAAGTCGCACCTTCTGCTCCTTGACTCCCCCAACCTCATTCACCCTCCCATCTCCCCTGGCCGTCTCTCCTCCTAGCCTGGGTCCAGTACCATTCCTTGTCTTGGTGCCCCAGACACCTGGGGAACCACCACTGCTTCCTGATCCTTTGCACCCAGAGCAACTTCAGTTCCTTCTTGGTCCCCAGGAGCCCTCTGGGCCTGGCCCCACCCTCACCTCCCTCTGCTTCCCTGGGCCTGCAGAACCCACCAGCCTCTGTCCTGGATGTCAGGGCCGACCTTTCCTCTTCCTGATCCTTTGCATCCAGACCAATCCAGCTCCTCAGAAAAGTCCCAGGAGCCCTCTGGGCTGCTTCCCGACCCCATCTTCCTTTGCATCTCTGGATGGCATGGCCACCAGCTGCCCTAGACCAGCATCTTTCCTGGGCCCTGCTCCCAGGCCAGTCCAACCCCCAAATTCTTGAGGCCAAAATCTTTCCTGAACAGATCCAGACCTCACAAGAGAGCCTGAGAGCATCTGATCCTCATCTGACTTGGGCCTCTGTGGGAACTCCTGAAGACAAAAGCAATCTGGCCACTCCAATATAAAATCAAAAGAGAGAACCAGAAGCTTAGAAGAACCAGCTTTTCATGCCCAAAAAGTAAACCACAAAGACACATAAAGTTCACACAAAGAAGCAAACCTAAACTTGAAGGGTTGAATCTCACACAAGAATCAGAAACTACAAAAAAAATCCACACGTCAAAATCACAGAGAAAAAATAATCACATGAAAAATGAAAATAACATATCCCCACCAAATACCAATAGTCCTCTAGAAGAGTACGATGACACCGCCCAGAGATAATGCAGGACATGGATCTCAAAAGAACAGTTATAAACATGATAGAAGAATTCAGTGAATTTAAAGAACACACAAACAAAGAATTCAAAGAACTGAGGGAGGATAGGGATAACCTTCTGAATAAATTCAGAAAAGGGTTAGAAATACTGAAGAATACTCAGGCTGAAATGAAGAAGGAAGTGAAACGCTCAGTATGCCAATTAGAAATGACAGGAGAAAGCCTCACCAATAGGATGAATGAAATGGAAAACAGAGTATCAAGACTGGAAGATAAAGTGGATGAACTAGACCACTCAAGCAAAGATTATGAAAAACTTTAAAAATTCACAAGAATGGAATATGCAGGAATTGTGTGACACCATAAAAAGACCAAACTTATGAATCATAGGCATACAGGAAGGAGAAGAATCCCAAGATAATGGCATGGACCGGATCTTCAACAGATTCATGGAAGAAAATTTCACAAAATTAAAGAAAGACATGCCCATACAAATACAAGAAGCATACAGAACACCAAACAGACAGGACCAGAAAAGAAACTCTCCATGGCACATCATAGTAAAAACACTACATATACAAAACAAAGAGAAAATACTGAAAGCTGTAAAAGAGAAACAACAAGTCACATATAAATGAAAACCCATTAGGATTATAGATGACTTTTCAGTACAAACTATGAAAGCCAGAAGAGCCTGGAAAAAGCATTCACAATTTTAAATGACCACAGATGCCAACCCAAACTACTATACCCAGCCAAAATGTCTATTATAGTTGAAGGGAAAGAAAAATCTTCCATGACATAAATAGGCTGAAGGAATTCATGTCCAAAAAAACAGCCCTTCAGAGAGTTTTAGAAGCAATACGAAGAGCTGAAGAAAGGAATGACAATACCCAAGGAGTTGCAGAAATTCAATGAAGGTATAACTGTGGAAAAGTACAGCTACATCACAAATGGAAGAAATTCAATGAAGGTATAATGGCAGAAAAGTACAGCTATATCAAGAATGTAAACAGAAACAAAAATGACAGGATTCAATACCCATTTTTCATTAACAACTTTAAATATTAACGGACTGAACTCCCCAG
>NW_008343079.1:968723-968908 GCF_000622305.1 Nannospalax galili
AGCAGTTTAAGACCCAGATTAACCCCAACTCATTAATAGTAGGTGATTTCAATACCCCACAGTCTCCATTAGATAGATCAACAGGGCAGATAGTTAACAGAGGGACATCTGAATTAAACAATACCATATATCAAATGGACTTAACAGATATCTACCGAGTATTCCACCCAAACACACAAATATAC
>NW_008343079.1:969022-970149 GCF_000622305.1 Nannospalax galili
GCAATAAAGCTTACAATCAACACTGGAAGAAGCCCTAATCACCACATGAACACATGGAGATTAAACAACACACTCCTGAATGATGGCTGGGTCAAAAGAGAAATTAAGAAATAAAAGTATTCCTGGAACTAAATGAAAAGGACAATACAACACAACAAAACCTCTGGGACAGGCTGAAAACAGTCCTTAGAGGGAAGATTATAGCTTTAAGTGCTACATTAAAAAATTGGAAAGAATACAAATAAATGAGTTAATGTTGCAACTCAACACACTTGAAAAGCAACAGCAAACGAAACCCAAACCAAGCAGACAAGAATAAATAACAAAAATCAAGGCCGAAATTAATGAAATTGAAACAAAGGAAACAATACAAAGAATCAACAAATCCAAGAGCTGGTTCTTTGAAAAGATAAACAAGATTGACTGACTGCTAGCCCAGTTAACCAAAAGAAAGAAAGAGCACCTCCAAATCAACAAAATCAGTGATGAAGAAACATTATAAGGGGTAATACTTTAAAAACCTATATGCTACTAAATTTGAAAACCTAAAAGAAATGGATGGATATCTCAAGGCATGAGAACCACCAAAACTAAACCAAGAAGAGATTAACAGCTTAAACAGACCCATAACACAAAAAGAAATTGAAACCGTAATACGAAACCTCCCAACTAAAAAAAGCCCAGGACCAGATGGATTTACAGCAGAATTCTATCAGACATTTAAAGAAGATCTATATCCAATACTACTTGATTTATTCAAAAAGACAGAAGTGGAGGGAGAACTTCCAAATTCCTTCCATGAAGACAGCATCACTCTAATACCAAAGCCAGGCAAAGATATAACCAAAAAAGAAAACTATAGACCCATATCCTTAATGAACATGGATGTGAAAATTCTCAACAAGACACTTGCAAACTGCATACAGACACACATCAAAAAGATCATCCACCATGACCAAGTCACCTTTATCCCAGAAGTGCAGGGATGGTTCAATATAAGTAAGTCAATAAACCTCATAAATCATATAAATGGGCTCAAAGACAAGAACCACATGGTCATCTCAATAGATACAGAGAAGGCCTTTGACAAAATTCAACATGCATTTATGTTCAAAGTCCTAGAGAGA
>NW_008343079.1:970564-970893 GCF_000622305.1 Nannospalax galili
AATAGACACCAAAAAAAAAATAAAATACCTTGGAATAAACCTGACCAAAGACATTAAAGAACTCTACAAAGAAAATTTTAACTCTTTAAAGAAAGAAATTGAGGAAGACATCAGAAGATGGAAGAGACCCCCCTGCTCATGGATTGGAAGAATTAATATTGTGAAAATGACCATCCTACCAAAAGTCACATATAGATTCAATGCAATGCCAATCAAAATCCCCATGACATTTTTCACAGAATTGGAAAAAGCTTTCCTAAGATTCATATGAAAGCACAAAATACCTCGGATAGCCAAAACAACCCTGAGGGCTAAGAGCAATGCCGGGG
>NW_008343079.1:972650-973536 GCF_000622305.1 Nannospalax galili
ACAATTAGCAGGCAACAACTGTCTGTAACTCTAGTTCTAGGGGACTGATGCCCTCTTCTAACGTCTGTGGGTATTGCACGACACAGGTGCACTTACACACATGCAGGTAATACACTCATACACATAAAATAAAAATAAAAATAAATAAGCTAAAATGATCTTTAAAAAATAGTTTAAATCCATAGCATACAAAAATTATCAAGGGAGAAATGGGGAAAATGGGGATACTTAAATGGGAAGGTCAGGGAGGAAAGATAAGACAGGGAGAGAAAGAAGAGACATAAATAGTGCCTAGCTAATATAAAAAACCAAAGGGAATCATGTTAGTTCAAAACCCTACTGAAAAATTTACATATACACGAGTCCATGAATATACCTGAAGACTACGTAACAAGAAACAGTGCCAGATAGGAGATACCTTCTTTTGAGTTGTTGGCCAGGGTGGCCAAAGGAACTCCCAGATAGTAACCCAGCATATCCTCAACTGGGAAAATGAACAGCAGACCCCAATCTTATCTAAAGGAATATTGACAACTGATTACCGCTAGAGGAGGAACAGCTGACCCTCCTAAAACAAAGACCTCTAGATAGGCTGACTAGATTCGCCAGATGGGCAAGTAGTGGGGAACAGCTGGAGATGCCGACAACACAGCAGACAGTAGCATGAATATCAGAGTATAAGGGCTCTAGTTGGGGGAGGGAGGCTGTGGGAGGGTGCCATCTGGGAAGTGGGTGTACAGTTGAATAAGATGGTTTGGTATGTTCTGTGTGATATACACACACAAAGAAAAATATCAACAAATTTTTTAATGTATTATATTTGAGGAGGAAGCATGGAAATTTATGTCATGTTAATTAGTAGAGGTGATAAACATTACCATTGACA
>NW_008343079.1:974187-1052105 GCF_000622305.1 Nannospalax galili
GGAGATCTTTTTTAAATGTTAAAACCTCATTTAATTTTATGTCTTATAGGGTTTATACTGAGTACAGTATTGTATAACTGTAATAATTCAAGTGTAAACCTAAAAATTTACAGCCAATTTTCAAAGAGATCCATCTTAGCTCAGGAAATTGTTATTGAATATGTCAATGCTGTCATAATGAAATGCTTCTTCTAAGCATGTAGTTATTAAATAAATAATTAACTGGGAAAAAAATAAAGAGCAAAGGTAAGACCAGTTTTAAAAAAAAAAAAAAAACTAAAGTTTCAAAGGTATCGGAGGTGCAGTGACTGCGAACAGCACTTTCTTAGAGTGAGTAGAAAGACCAGTGTTCAGTACCTAGAGCGTGGCCAACAGCAATAATTGTGGTCAATTATTTAAATTTTCATAGGTAGCCACTGTATATTCCATCCTCCTGTCACCTTTAAATGGGGGTTGATTAAATATAAAAGCAACAGAATATGTGAAAACTGTCCAAGTTTAGAAAGTGTAGAAAGCAAAAACCCAGAGGACTTTAATTATATTATTAGTCATAAAAATAATGAAAACCATGAAATACTGTGTCTCATGTCTGTGAAAAATTGCTTTTGAGAAACTTCGAATTATTTAATGATTATTACCTGTACAATTCAATGCGTGTGTAACAAAAACTGATATAAAACAATATTTATAATTCAATGTCCTAGGATGTGACTATGCGGGACAAAGTAATGTACTCTATTGAAAAATGAAAAAATAATAATAATAATAAAATGCTATATATTTAACAACAAAAAAATGAATTTTTCTGTGTGAAACTGTGTGTTTTAATAATGAAATGGAGATCTTTTTAAAGGATATATAGAGATTAGAAATGCGTGTGCATCTTAGTGACAATTGTATTGAAAATGAATTTTTCTGTATGAAACTGTGTATTTTAATAGTGAAATGGAGATCTTTTTTAAAGTTTAAAACCTCATTTAAGTTTATATCTTATAGGGGTTATATGGAGTACAATATTGTATAACTGTATTAATTCAACTGTAACCCTAAAAATTTACAGCCAATTTTGAAAGAGATGCATCTTAGCTTAAGCATGTGGTTATTAAATAAATAATTTTTTTTAAAAAGGAATATACACTAATAAAAAGAAAAGTATTATAAACACAATATATATAATTGAAAGGAGAAAATTAAAAAGTTTTGTCACACTTTCTTAAGCACACCTGGCTTATTAAAGTGTTATCTGAAAAGTGTCATCCTATGAGTGTACAAAAAAGGCCTGACTGCTCCAGAGGCTTGGCCACCCTGACCTCGCTGCCTGGTCAGGCCCTGCTAGGGCCACTGTTGGCTGCCAGCTGCAGGCCTGCTCCCAGAATCAGTCTTTGAAGGTTGTTTTGTTTAGTTGTTTGGGGTTTTGTTCGGTTTAGTTTGGTTTTGGTGTGTGTGTGTGTGTGTGTGTGTGTGTGTGTGTGTGTGTGTGATATGTATGTCCATTTATTGTGCTTGTACTATGTGTGCAAGTGCACTTACATATGTGTGTGTGTGTGGATTCGGAGGCTAGAGATAATTGTTGGGTGTCTTTCTCAAACACTCTTCACCTTCCTTTTTGAGACATCATCTCTCATTCCACCTGGAGCTTATCAGTTTCTCTAAGCTCTGGCCATGGAGCTCTAGCGATCCACTTTCTGCCTCCCCAGCACATGAATTATAGGTGAGTATACTACACACAGCTTCTTTTTTATGTTAAGCTTATTTAAAATTCCTTTTACTCGATGAGTATGGGGATTTTCTCCCCAAGTGTTCAAAAGTCTTATTAAGCCAAGGTATTTCAATAGTATACATAAATATTTAACTTTTTAAATTTATTCTACTGACTTTTGTTGTTATTTTAGTTGCTTTGAGACAGAGTCTTCTGTAGTCCAGGAGTGTATCTTCTTAGGATATGCACTGAGAAAAAGAGAATCCTTGCTATACAGCCGAAGCCGGCCTTGAACTCCTGATACTCCTGCTTCCACCTTCTGAATACCAGAATTATAGGCATATACCACCATGAACTGCTTATTCCACTGACTGGGTATCTGAATTCAGGTCCCCCTTCTTATGTAAGAAGCACTTTACCAACTGAGCTATCTTCCAGTCCCCGGATTGTATTTGTGTGTGTGTGTGTGTATGTGTGTGTGTAGCAAAAGTTATGTGGCGTTTGTCAGACTGGAGAACTATCCATATGCTAAATTACTTGGTCAAAATTCCAGAGTGAGATGAAAAACTGGTAAGCGAAGCTCAGCTGTGCCTTCTGAAATGCGTTACAGGAACTTGTGAAAGCATCTGTCTGGAGGAACAGGACTTTCAGAAGCATAGGTTTGTCATCTCCAGCTGTCTAACTTCTCACCACATCAGACATATTGATGCTGACCCAGCGATCCAAGGAGAGGAGCTAGGGGAAGCAGACGAAAGCTGCTGCCCAGTGGTTGGGGGTGTGGATACCAGCCATGTGATCGTGTGATAATTTCACAGATGTGTGGATAATACACTTTACACTTGGTGTGTGAGAACTTTGTTGCATGTCTATTATACATCTGTGAAACAGAAAAGACAACTAGGTTTAATGGCAGACGGTTTGGCTTCAGCTATTGTCTTGCCACTTACTATCATATGATACTGGACAAATTTCTTAACTTTTAATAAGCTTTCCAGAACCAGTGTGACGTGAGGTGGGATGGTGCATGTGAGGCAGAATGGACGGCAACCACTGTGCACTCTGACTTCTGTGATGTTCTCAGCTTTTGAGGGTCTTTGTATAAGCCTATTGAACATAGGAGGGAAGTCATAAGGCCCCAAGGTACTGGTATTTTAGAAAGGGCATCAGAGAGTGTTGGAAAGAAGGAGAATCACAGCCAACTTCTGAAAGTTTCACTGCCTGAGACAACCCCAGCTGATCAAATGAAAATATCTGGGAGCAGCTGGGTATGGAGGTGTATGCCTTCAATTCCAGCACTTGGGAAGCAGTGGCAGGTGGATCTCTGTGAGTTTAAACCTGATGTACAAATCGAGTTCCACAACAACCAAGGCTATATAGTGAGGCCCTATCGCAAAGAAAAATGAACAAAAAACCCAAGAGCAAGATGAGATTGCATTAGAAGTGTTTAAAGATTCGCAGACCTGGAGGAATGGCTCAGCAGTTGAGAGCACTGGCTGCTCTCTCAGAAGCCCCGGATTCAGTTCCCAGCACCCATACGGTGGCTAACAATGGTCCATAACTCCAGTTCCAGGGGAATCTGTCGCCTTCTTCTGTCCTCTGTGGGCATTACACAACGTGGGTACTCTTACATACATACAAGCAATACACTCATAAAATAAAAATAATAAGGGGCTGGAGAGATGGTTCAGTGGTTAAGAGACTCACTTCTCTTGGAGAGGTTCAATTCCCAGCTGGGTTCAATTCTCAGCACCCACATGGTAGCTAACAACCATGAGTAACTCCAGTTTCAGGGGACCTGATGCCCTCTTCTGACTTTTATGGGCACTGCATGACACGAATGCACTTACACACATGCATGCAATACACTCATACAGATAAAATAAAAATAATAAATAAATAAAATTAATAAATAGAAAATAAAAATAATAAAATATTTTAAAGATTGGCTCCCATCCAGTGGCCCACTCTATCCATGAAATACCACAGTCATCCTCCTTTCTCTGTACCTAGTGTCCCTGCAGAGGGCTCCTTCAACAGTCAGCACTGACACCTAGCAGTCAGGAGCCTGCATAAATTACACCTTATGTAGGGGTGGGGGGATCAAATATTTTGGCATGAGAACTTTCTATTCTTGGTCTCCCACTGTGAGATCTGCAACAAGTCACTGCTCTGAGCAGCTGCTGAATGAGCTATAACTGAGCTGCTATTATTTACTCCGCCCCTGAGATGTTCCAAAGTTTGAGTCCTACTCAGCACAGAAGCAAGTGGTCCACGAATGCCAGGTTACAGGCTGTCATGCAAATCATGGGGGTTAACAGAGGAAAAATGAACAGGTGTAGAGCGTAGTGCCAATGTGCTCAACTCACAAACTTGTGTAGTTGCTGGAAGGACAAGGTCAAAGAGTTTGATTTCTCTCTGGATGGTAGACATGCTTTTCATTTCCTTGTTTGAGAGCATCTATCTATAGAGCCCAGGTGACCTCCAACTGCAGTCTTCCTGCTTTTGCTTCCCGGGTGCTGGGACTCTAGCCAAGCACACTCCATTCAGCTCAAACACACTTTAGATAATGGTTTCCTGGAAGTGATCTGCTTGCCTTTGTTCTCCTGACCTACTCCTTTCTTCTCTAGTCCTAAATTCCAGCTTCACTTCCTGAAACTTAATAGCTCAGAGATTATCCTTAATTATGGCTCACTAGGGTTTACTTTGCTTTGATCATTTTAGGCCCCGTGTTGCAACAGATGGTCTCCAGTATACTCAGTCTTCATATCTAAATCGTCAGGTGTCTGAGTAGGCACTGGCTTGCCTCCATATGCACTGTACCCATGGCCCTTCTAGTCCTGTTTTCTGCCTTCAGTATTCTGTGACTCCTCATGCCTGTGCAGCCTAGAACATTTCTGCTAGGCCCCTACAGGCCATGGGAGACATGGGCATCAGCAGAACCTTATGCCCCTTTCTCTCTGTTTTCCAAACCTACACACCCAGGCCCTCACACACTAGCATGAGATTTGATCACACATGGCCCCTTGTCTTATCCCAGAAGTCACTCACAAAACCTAGTATTGTCATTCACAGTGTTTTCAATTAAAATGTTTGAGTCTTAAAGTATTTGATGTTATATTAAAAATGAAAGTAAATTTTCTCAAATACTATTTGTTATTATTCACCAAATAGCATGTACTTAGAAATATCACACCTAATAGGAATGTTGAACATTATCAATCACTGCTGTAAGTTGACACAATGAGTCGTCATATTTGAGGCAAGCACTCTTATTTTAACCACTTTATTCTACTTCTAGAAATCATCTTCAATATATTTAAAAATCTATGTATATAAGAATTTATTGCAGCATTGTACAGATTGAATATATCCTATGACAGAACATTATAGTCACTAAACGCCAAGTTTTCCTGGAATATCAAATAAGGTGAAATGATAAAATGCTAAATGAAAAACAATGTATGAAATTATTACATGCAAAATTAAATGTAATTTATTGGATATATGGTCCATTAGTGGATGAGAGAGAGAGAAAGGGAGAGAGAAATGTGCAGCAAAACTGTTAGTGGTGACAGCTGAATGGGGAATTTGTTATTTTCTTCACCTGTCTACGTCATCTAATTCTCACAATAAATTTGCTTTCATGTTATCATCACAGAAATATATAAAAATATATTTTATTATAGTATAATTTCTTTACATTGTGCTTATCATCTACTACAGCCTAAACCCTTGGTTTGTCCTCCTGAAGAGAGTCACAATCTCTTTGATCGAGCCCACGAGCTACATATTAATATTATTCCCAAAGTCAAAGAGTCCAAAATGTAAAATAGTTTATTCTAATTGTTCAGAAAGTATCCAAATTGAAAAATCTATGGAGTTCAACTTGGTGACAGGAAGTAAATCCTCATTAAGTTTCTTGAACTACCCTGAGAAGCAGGAATGTAACTAACGTGCTCTAGAACCTCTGTTTTTCAACCAGAATGCTGTCCTCTTCCGGGATTTCTCATCTCTGTGTTGATCTTTGCTTCTCTCTTTCCCACTGCCCCCATGCCTCCCAAACATGATGGGCCCTGGTTCTGTTTGAAGTCAGCCTGAGGTCTTCTTCTAACAGACTCTGATCTGGTGAGCAGCACCATGTAAGTTCCTGAGTCTGCAGTGACACCCTCTGTTAAACAGGGCCTCTTGAAACTCCTCCACTTCCCTCTAACTGCCAAAGACTTCAGCAAGCTATTGATTCCAGGAGAAAAGCTGCTTTTTTCTTTGGGAGAGAAAAAATGAAAATAGGAAACCTGTCATCCAATTGCAGACAATAATGGGCAATCGTGTGCTTTAGCCATTATTTCTGCACATAATAAAGCACGGATTTGTAGGCACCCCAAATATAGGCTTGAGGCCAGCTTCCATAGGTGGCCAGGGGAATCCATGTGAAGTTGACTGCAAAGGTCGTTTATCTGCTAAGCAAGGCTGATAGCTGTCAGGACTGTTGCAAGAATTTAAAAATACACTTAAGTGTGTGTACGTGTACAAAAAAACTAGCATTCTCATCTATATTTCTGGAGGAAACAAGGCTCCCTGGGAAAATGGTCACCATCCGAACTAGGAGAGCAAATAGAAAAGACGAGCCTCTTGTGAACACAAGAAAATTCTAAAAAATTAATGAGATTTGTCACCGAGTACATGAGTAACTAAAAGAGTTTCCGATAGACAAAGACAGAGCAATTTGAACCTCAAACTTGTAAGCAGTTGTATTAAATTATATAATTCAAAGTAGAAAACAAATGTTTGTAGTTTTTCATATGAATAAATTATAGGATAATTGAACAAATGAGAGAAAAAAATATCCATGGAGAATCCAAATAATACATGGAATACTGATGCCTGAAGGAGGGTTACATGCCTCCCATTTTTAAGTGTAGGTTTTCACAATAATTCCTTCCAATCAGCACATATGGAAAGAGAGAGTGTTGTGGCTTAAATATGAAGTGTCCCCCGGAAGCACAAGGCTGAAGCCTTGCCAGTTGCTGGCAATACTGAGGGAGGATTAGATCATTAATTCCTAGTGACTGGGTTGCAAGGAAGTGAGGCTTCATTGGAGGAAGTAGGTCACTGGAGCCATGCCTTCGAAGGGTGTATCTTTGTACCTGGATGGACTGCTTTTCCCCTCCCACCTCTCTTTTTGACTGCCATGAGGTGGGCAACTTTGCCCTCCGTCCACCATGATTCTTTGTCTCACCACAGCCCATAGCAATGGAGTCAGTCAACCGCAGACTGAAGTCTCTGAAACTGTGAGCCTTATGTTTCCTCTTTTTGAGCTGATTTGCTCAAGCATTTTTCACTGCAACAAAAAGTAGCTAACACTGGGAGGGCATCCTCAACACCAGGGGAAGAGAACAGCATGCTCCCTCTAGAGTCTTCCTCCAATAACCCATCTTTCCACCTAGGAACAAGACAAGCATTACACAAATTTCAAGCAGAGCATTCTGAAGGAGACTAGATCAGTGCCCCTCAAACTGCCAAGGCTCTCAAAAACAAGAAAAGGTTAAGAAATCGTCATAGCCAAGAAGGAACTAAGCCTATACGATAATTTAATGCAACATGGTTTTCTCATGTGATCATATAAAGGGCATTAAATTAAGGAAATCTGAAAACTTATGAGCTTTAGTTAAAACAAATTATCAATATTGACTCAATCAATTGTGATAAATCTATGACACTATCTTCATATTTTTTCCTTAAACCTAAAAATATTCTGTGAGTAAAAGTTCACTGTAAAAAATTATATATAAAATATGCTTTGTGCGCTGTGGGGCAGGTTCCGTGGGTAAAAGTAACTGGCTATGAAAGCTTGACAACCTGAGTTTGATCCCCAGAACCCATGTAAAGAATCAGATGTGATGGCACACCTCTGTAACCCCAGGACTACATTAAGATAGGAAATAGAGAAAGGGGAGTCTGCTGAAAACTTGCAGGCCAGCTAGCCTGCAGAACGCAATGCAGGGCAAAAACGAGACATCCTACTGCGAGACAAGGAAAAGAGAGGATCAACTCCTGAAAAGTTGTCCTTGACTTCTACATGTATACCAAAGTGCACACACATGCCTATACATACATGCATATAATCACATACACACACAGAGTTTTTCAAATGTTATAAACTGTAGAATATAAATCTTTCATTATTTTCACTGTTTTGAAACAAGTTATTGACAGACTATTGTTAGTAAAACGTATTTCTTGTTTATCACATGTTAGTTATGACATGTTAGTGAAGTCTCAATATATTTCTACTGATTTTTAACATTTTCATATTTGGAAATGGGAAATTATTTGAATATTAGTGAAGAGAATGCATGGACAAAGAATTGGATTATAGGCCTCATATAACCCTAATCTTCACCTTTGTTATTATCCTTACCCTCAACTCGACTTAACCTCCTAGTACACCCTGTTCTTTAACAAAGGCCCTGAAATGAGAAGACTTTGACACAATAAAGCTTGCATCCTGGTTAGCACTTTATGGTCAAGGGAAACCGTTTTATCTCCTTAAGTTTCAAGTTCATCATTGGGACTAAACAGTATGCTGAATTAAATGAGATATTTTATATATAGATATTCTTGGCACAGTAACCACTATATATAAACTCTCCATGAGTTTATTATCACTAAAGGAGTACAAAATTTGGCCAGACATAGTTGAAAAAGCAAAGCATAAAATATATCCATGAGTCCAAAGTAATGTAAAAAAATGAGTGAATAGATAAATGTGGGAAGAATAAGTAAATCTGTACAGAATTCCAGATAAACTATGCAAACAGCACCCCTGTGAGGAGGATTGCACAGCTCTTTATTTCTTAGTGTGCTGTGTGTAGGGACCTCCTTCCAAAGAATACAAGATGGGATATAGGTCAGAAGAAAACCCTGACAAATGTTGCTCAATTAGGTGATCAAGGTTCAAGTCAAAATTACTATGTCATAGCCGAGCATGGTGGCAGCTGGGCGTGGTGGTGCAGGCCTGCAGCCCCAGCACTTGGGAAGCAGAGGCAGGCGGATCTCTGTGAGTTCAAGGCCAGCCTGGTCTACGTAGTGAGTTCCAGGACAGCTCGGGCTACAGGGTGACCCTGTCTCAAAAAGACAAAAGAAAAAAAAAATTACTATGTCATGCTGCCAACATGATGTCATAAGAACAGCCTTTTGTTTGGGGTGATCTTCCTCCCTAAATCAGTAACCCCATCTAACCAGGTGAAAAAATCAGACCAGTACAGATTGAAGGACAGTGCATAAAGTGCCTGAGAAAGCCCCTCAAAGTCATCAAGACCAGCAGAAACGCCGAAATTCTGAGAAAGCACCACGATCTTGGGGACCCAAAGAGAACATGACAATTCAGTGTGATGTGGTGTACTGGATGGGCATTTGGTTTAAAAGTCAGGAAGTCCAAACTGGGCTTTAGTTAACACTACTGTATCAAGATGGACTCGCTAGTTGTGACAACTGTGCCATACTCATGTGAGATTTAACGAAAGGAAAAATTGGGCTTGGAACACATGGGAACTCTCTGGACTATATAATTAAAAGAAAAAAACTAAAACTATTCTAAAATTTATTAAAATGCAGTGTGAATATGATACATTTAGTACATTAATTGGTAACTACATAACTTGAAATTTACAGCCACCCTTTCTTTGCTTATCCGCTTGTTTAAACATTTGAAGATGGCCAATGGCAATGTCAACATTTAGGTTTAGATTGAGGCTATAAACTGACTCAGGTTCTTACCAAACAAACCTTGGGTTACTGAGACAACCCTGCCTCCTAGTGGCTTTATGTTCGATTTACATCTCCCGGCAAAGAACATCCCTCAGGGTTCCCAGAGCCTCTGATCTGTTAGGAACCTGCTGCATTTTTCCCCGAGTGCAGACCTTACTCTCCTCGGTGACCCCTAAGAAACCAGCCTGTGTATGTAAGGGAGGGGTTCCCAGAGCCTCTGATCTGTTAGGAACCTGCTGCATTTTTCCCGAGTGCGGACCTTACTCTCCTCGGTGACCCCTAAGAAACCAGCCTGTGTATGTAAGGGAGCCTGCCAGTGGAATGCCCCAGCTTACCAGCAGAGCAGTTTAACATTGTGAATGGTAAGTCAACAAATAGATTCTTCTTTCTCTGTACTTTTTCCTACAACACTCTTTTGAGGTAACTTTTCTCCTTTTCTTTGTTTCCTGATATCTCACCTCCTCATTCTTAAAGGTCCAATTCAAAACTCACAGACTATCTAAAAGTACCGATAACCTATTACATGTGATCATTAACAAACCAATATGTTTCTTTGAACTCGTTAAAGTATACAGAGCTGAGGAGATGGTTCGTGGGAAGAATAGCTGGGACACAATCATAAGGACCTGAGTTCAAGTCCCCAGAACCTGCATAAAAATTGTGCATGAATGTGTGTGCCTGTGACCCCAGCGTTGGAGAACAGAATCAGGTAGATCCTGTGAGCTTGCTGGCCAGTCAAGATGAAGCAGTAGGCTCCAGGTCCAGCAAGAGACCCTGTCTTAAGAGAATAAGGCAGAAAATGCCAGAGCAGTGCACCCAGTGCCCTCCTCTGGCCTCCATGGTGTGCGCATGGTCAAATGCACCCCCACCCACACACACACTAGAAATAAATATAATTTAAGTGCAAAATAGAAATTGTATTGTCTATACAACTCACTGGTGGGAGTGGTAGCCCTATGCTCTTGTCCTGAGGCACATGGAAAAGGGACTCCCAGCAGTCATTCTCACATCTCATGCACAGGCTTGCTTCCAAGCCCACCATTTATCAGATCTCCCCTTGCGATGTAGCACCCAAAGGCTAGACCTCCCAATAACCTTTTCTTCATGTTAAGATAACCTACCTTTACAGGACTGGAGAGATGACTCAGCAGTTAAGAGCAGAGGACCCAGGTTCAATTCCCAGCACCTACGAGGTGGCTAACAACTATCCATAACTCCAGTTCCAGGGAATCAGATGCCCTCTTCTGACCTCCAGGGGAATTGCATGATATAGGTGCGCTTATGGACATGCAGGCAATACATTCATACACAGAAAACAAAATTAATAAATAAAATATGTTTTAAATAATAACCTACCTTTATTACTGCTCTAATGGAACAGTCCTAAGAGTGGGAAACACACTTCAATCTCTTTTCATTTCTCTGTACAGAGTATGTATTTTAATGGAATAGGTATGGCACTCGGACCACAAACTTGGCTATATAATAAATATTTCTTCAAATTAATTGATTATTAACCCAGAGCCCTCATTCAGTAGATTTCTGGAAAATTCAACTGCTGCTATTTTCTTGGTTCTCCCACTTACTCATTATAGAGTGTGTGATGTTACAAATTTAGGGGTCAATCTGACTGGATTAATATCCAAATAGGGGGCTGTAAAGATGGCCTGCGTGTAAAAGCACTTTCTGCTCCTGTAAAGGATGTGAGTTCAGTTACTAACACCCACATCTGGTGATTCACAACTGCCTGTAACTCCAGTTCCGGGGGATCTGATGACCTCCTCTGTCCTTTGCAGGTACCTGTGCTCATATGTACACACCCACACACAAACACATATTCATGCACATAATTTAAAATAAAGATAAATTATTTTTAAAAATAAAGGGGAAACTGAAATTTGCTGGTAAATGAATGGAAGTAGAAACTGTTATACTAAGTGAAACTGTGTACCGTTTGCTTCAGAAAAACAATGTATGTTCTTCCTCATTAGTGAATCCTAGCACCAACTCTCTATATGTATGTATCCTGGTGTAACTTGCAGAAGCCAGGAAATGGAACAGAACCAAGGAAGTAAAGGGAAAGAAGGAACTTGAGAGAGAGGAACAGCAGGAGACAAGTGTTACCAAGGGGGAAATGGGGCTATTTAAATGGGAGAGGGAAGAGGAGGGTTATACAAAGAACTATGGGGTTAAAGGGGAGAAAGGAGCTCAGAGAGGAGTACCATAGGATGCAGGTATTATCAAGGGTGAAATGGGGAAAATATGGGTATTTAACTAGGGAGGGAAGCAGGGTGTTAGGGAGAGAGAGAAGAGGTAAATAATGCCTAGATGGTATAAAAAGCCAGAGGGAAATATTTTACTTCAAAAGTCTACTGAAAAATTACACATAGAATATCTCCACATGAAGCCCATGTGTATAGTTGAAGGCCATGTAACAAGAAACAGTGCCAGACAGGAGAAATATCCCTTCGAGTTGTTGACCAGATTAGTACAAGAGACTCCCAAAATTACTCAGGCTATTGCCATAGCCCTTGGTTGCCTCCCAGAACTTGAAGTTAAGACCCTGTAGCTGAAGACAGGACACACTTTAGACACAGGACTTGGAGCAACGGAGTTGGAACTGACTTGGAGGTGACCTCCTTGAAGACTAACTCTATAATTTTGGAGAACACTATGCAATCTGGTAAGGGAGAACATCAATCAAATGTGCAGCCCCAGGTTTAAGGCCCAATAACCACAATTACCGGCACAGCAAACTATATTGGGGCAGTGACACTTTTATCTTGGGGGTAGTCAACAGCTACCTAATTGAACTTAAAGCCCACTCAATGGGAGGAAAACTCATGTGTGTTACTGTAAATCTAGCCAAATACACAGGGTTGGAGAGGTGATAGAGCTTTAAGAAAACCCCAAGGCTGCCACATTCCAGACAAATGTAATTTCTTACTATGTGCTAAATATGGATCCTTATATTTACAGACAAGCATGCCAGCCACCACTCATCGAAGTGTCTTTTGCAACAGGCAGAGCCTATTACAGGGTTCCACAACTGGTCACACACAAATAATAAGTGTCTGGAAATGCTTAATCCTAGGTGACACATCTGTAATGGAACCTCTACACCCAAGGCTCACAGAACATAGTAGAACAAGGAGTAGAGAGAATACTAATGCATCTCTCAAATCTCATAAGCAAAACTCCCTCATTCAGCAGGGGGCAATGAACACAAAGGATCACAAATGGCCAAAGCATAGAGAATAAGTTTGCAAAATGTGGGTCCTTGGCTAGGACTCCTATATTAAGCTCCACCCACCCAGGGTTCAGGGACCATTGCAGAAGAGGGGGTGAAAAGACTGTAGGAGGCAGGGGAGGAAGTACATGACCATATGGAAATAGAGTCTTACAGACTCCTGGGACCTTGAGCATATGAAATTACAGCAATGATGACAACATGCATAAGACCCATACAAACTCAAGTAGACAAAAACCCAGCATAGAATTGTAGAAATCTGGAGCAGGCCCCAATCTTAGATGAAGAACTATTGGGCAGCTGATTACTGCTGGGTGAGGAAGAGCTGATCGTCTTTGAGGGAGTGACTCTAGATAGGCTGACTAGACCCCAGTTAGTGAACTTGCACTGAGGAATGTCTGGGGACACTAACTTGACTTGATAGACCTTAAAATAAATGACAGAATGCACAAAATCCAGTGGGTAGGGGGGTGGTCTATGGGAGGTGCCAATGGGGAAGGGAGTATAAAGATGATTAAGATGTTGTATATGGAATACACAAAAATTCAATAAAAAAATTTTAAACCTACATGAAAAAAATAAAATAAAAATATGCCCAAATAGCTAGTAAACAGTATATCAGATTTATAGGTTAGAGTATTTTCAGAATTGGCACTGGAGTCAATGGACCCTCATCAATGACCACCATTTAATCCCCTGAGGGTTTGAATAAACCAAAAAGGAAGAGGAAAGGCAAATTCTCTCTACTCCCAACCCATCCCTCCTGTACTTCCTCTTCCACCTCTCTCTCTCTCTCTCTCTCTCTCTCTCTCTTTCTCTCTCTCTCCCTCTCCATCTCCCTCTCTCTCTCTCTTTCACTCTTCCTCTTTCCTAATTCCTTCCCTCTCCCCACCGTCTCCTCTTTCTTTCTCTCCCCTTCTCCCTCCCTCTCTTCTCCTGCCTTGAGACATCAGAACTCCAAGCTTCACTACTTTGAAACTCTGGGGTTTGCACCAACCACCCTCTCTAGGTTTTTGGGCAACACCATTGTCCTCTCAGTTTCTGGGGATTGGAGGAATAGCCTGAGCAACACTCCTGGCTCCCCAGGAACTCCAGCTTACAAGTGGCCTGTTGTGGATCCCTCTATCTCCTGAATCTAGAGAGCCAGTGCTCCTAATAACCCCCTTTCACTATATATATAGAGAGAGAGACAGAGAGAGAGAGACAGAGAGAGAGAGAATGAGAGACAGCCATCTATATTTATATTATCTCCTAGTGATTTTGTTTCTCTGAAAACCCCTGACCAATAAAGAGAGTAAAAGCAAACTTCATGATGCTTTATAAACATGTAGAAAGCAGTTAAAAACTAATCTAACACTATAAGACCAATTATAAACATAGATGCTGATATATAAGATATATAACCAGAGGAAAGATCTTCTTCTTAGGGAATAAAAGCAATATTCATCCTATTCTTAGTCTAGCTAACACTTAGAGCAATGGAGAGAGGCCGTTTCACAAACCCCCCATGGTTTCCATGTTTCCAACTTGTGGTTATATTAGCCGTATAGTAAGTGTGGTCAGCAGTATATAAGCAAAAATGAAGTAAATAATTCCCATCATGCCTCCCAAAAAATCACTGTTGACAATCCTCCATGGTGGCCAAAGAGACTTTGGAAGCCATAGTATTTGTGAAGGTGTGTGTATGTAGCTAGAGGCAACTGTGTCCTCCAGTGTCCTGCCTTCTGATGAGCCTCCTTTGAGTGGCAAAGCCAGGTGAAAGGGAACAACACTGTGCTATGACTAAGACCCTGAGATTTGAGAGTTTCTTTGCTAGAACAACAATCCCATCCTATTTCAGTAAATACAATTATGAATTCCATGCTATAAATTCGCCACTGCTCACATGTATTAAATCATTATATGATGAGATACTCATCTCAGCAAAATCTTTTCATAGTAATGTAAATATATAGAAATCCAAGCCTAAAATTAAGCCTCCAAATTTATAGCACACATCCAGTATTTATTATTTCTTCATTCTCTCTAAATCTGATTCATTCTCTAAGAAGGAAGAAAATGACAAGCCAGGTGTAGTAAAGAAAACCAAGAAATAATAGCTCTAATTTCCTCTGTATAAATACATAAAGCCCATCCTGCTTATTAGGAACTTCTCAGAGAACACGACTATAGCTCAGTGATAGGTGTGCTTGCCTGGAATGTACAAGGTTCTGGATTCACTTCCCAGCACTGCAAACAAACAAAACAACTACAAGAAGTCCAATCTCCTCTCCTGCTTGCATAAGCAGGTAATCCAACACTGAAAGCATATTCATTTTGCCTTTTCTAAATGCAAGTACCATAGTGGCTTAGATGGGTCTCTGTGCTGGGCAGTGTTTGTAAGATGCAAGTAAAGCTGCACTACTCATCTTGGCCTTTTCCACCATCAAGAAATTCAAGACCATTCAGACGATGATGGAGCAGGAAGACCTTCAAGGACAAGACAATGAGCAGCAAGAAGGAGGCTGTCACTCTAACCTGTGTGCTGAGAACAGACAAGCAAGCAGGAAAGGAACTTGTAACACACAGATACTGCTAAGGAGAATCCCAGACAGAATTGCTCAAGGGCCAATAAATGTCTTATTTATTGTATGGGTTAAATTTTGTAATAGGAAGAAGATAAAAGATACGTTTTCAGTCTAAAATGGAACAAAGAGGGAAAGCTAAAAATGTAGAGGAAAAGTACCTCCACTGTGGGAGAACCTTGGAGGAAGAAGTAGTTCTAGAGGCTCAGGCATGACATTGGCCTAAAAAAAGAATTGGATCATTGCATGCAATACCAAATAAGTAGGTAACTCAAGAACAGAAAAAAAGTAAATAACAAAAGTTCTCAGAGAAGGAAAAGTTAAAATACATAAAGAAAGGTAGTGGTGTGTTGCTCAGAGTGGTATGCTGATTCATGTTCAACCAATGATTCCACAAGAAAAAGTCTAGGTACTGCATAATTTCATTATCAATTTTACAAATACATGCTTCATTATCACCACCTATTTCAACAGAGAAGTTGCCAACATCGTTGACCTATGGGATTAGTTCTGCCATGAATACTGTTTGATATTTTCCTAAACACTGGGTAAGGGAAGAAAACAACAAACACAGACGTGAACACTTAAAGGAAGATACAAAAGACTTTCTTGTTGAATCAGAGAGCGGGTTTTAAGTATTCAGAGAGCATTTTCTCAGTCTTTATGTGCTACTCACAATGCAACACTTCTAAGTTTAATAGGCTTTTTGTCATTTTTCCATTATTTTAATGAGATAACCAACAAATAGCAAATTAAGCACTGATTTATAGTGTGCTGATGTCTACGGAAGAAATGCACAGTAGCAGCACACCACTGTGTAGCAATTCCACTGAGAGATGTAAATAACTATGCATGCAGAAAACATCTCTGTTTGAATTTTTAATTAATTTTATGGCTATGAGAGTTTTGCTTCCATGTATGTAAGCACACCATTTGCATGCAATACCTCAGAAGTTAGAAGATCCCCTGGAACTGGAGTTACAGATGGTTGTTAGCCTCCACGTGGGTGCTGGGAACCGAACCTGGGTCCTCTGCAAGAGTAACCAGTGCTCTTAACTGTTGAGCCTTCTCTCCAGGCCCCGAAAAGAGCTCTTAATAATTGAGTCACAAGTAATCTCAGAAATGCCACATTCCTAGTGTTTACAATTCTATGACTCTGGTAGGTTTTCTGTTTCTGATTCTGCATAGGGGGTAGAAATATTTTTAGGAGCCTGACTATTCTAGGAGTCCCAGAAGGGTCACAGTGTCCTCCCTCAGGTCCAGGAATCTCTACTTTCCAACTTTTACTTCCTTGGGGATCTCTCTTCTACTCCAGGTCTCCTAACACTGTGACTAAGCTTTCGTGGAAGACCAGATCAGATTTTAATTCCACACACTTCTTCTGGTAGCATGCCAGAAGTAAGGGAATTTTAAAATCTGAGTACCTTTCCAATGTGAGAAGAAAAGAGGAATTTGGAAAAAACAACAAATTTGATGTTCAAAAATTTATTCCATCTCAGTACTTTGTATGGCTAAGACCAAGCTTCAGTTTGAATCTTTGTAATAGAGACACATTTTTTTCAGTTAAGAAGATATTGAAAAGCAGTCTTCAGTGTCACTTTTTCTAATTGATTATTAAAATACCCATGAAGATGCAAAAACTATGAAAATGTGTAACAATGACAAAAACTTTTAATCAGAACTATAGAAGAATGAATACTAAGTATGAAACCCATGGAGAAATACCAGAATTATCATTATTGAGAAACACAGCCATTGCTACATAAAATAAATCGTCTCACTGAGAAAACCAGGACATTTTAAAAGATGAGTTCTCTGAAGGACAGAAGCATAACATGTAGGAGAACAGAAGCATAATATGTAGGAGAACGGGAGAATAACATGTAAAAGGTAACAGCACACCTAGAACACTAAGTGTGATCACTAATCACAGTGGTCATGGTATCCATCAGAACAGCAGGGTCCAAAGGATGATCGTACCCATGAGCTCATTACATGTGCATTTATTTTCTGTATAGATAAGAAAAAATTAGGCAGTGTGTTGATAACTTGACCTTTAAGATACTGGCACCAAAAGCAGCACAGAAATAGAAATAATTCAAGATACACAGTGAAAGGATACATTTTACAACTGCTCAGAAATCAGGAAAAGACTTTTTTTAAGTACCAGCTACAGAAGATAAAATTTAGGATGTGAAACATTGCATAGAAAAGGAGACAAAACGATGAAAATCACAAAGAAGAAAATGATAAAGAGGACAAAGATTAATGGTGTAATCTCAAAACTCTATTTCCAGATATGGGGGGATTAAATAATACATCCCTTCCTCCTTTTTTCCCTCCCACCATGCTTCTTATATCAAGAGAGAACACAAGCAAAGGAATTTAAGTGGGGCTGTGGAATATACAGAATAATGCCATTCAGGAAAAATTCTGAAATCCAAACCCCCTGACCTGTGGATACAGCACAGTAGAATTTGAGTGGCTGGTCAGTTTATCTTAAAATAAGAAAATTATCCTTGATTGCTTATATGGCCTCAATCAAATAATAGGGTTGATTATACATGGAAGATGGAGGAGGACAGTGTCAGGATTGACCACCTGTCAGTCATTGCCAACTTTGAAGGCAGAAATGAGTTACAAAAAAAAAGTATGCAGTCTCTAGCAACAACAACAACAACAACAACAAAGCAAAACAGCAAACAAAACAAAAATCAAGAAGAAATGGTTTCCTAAAGACTCCAATGTGAAACTAGCTCTATGGAAACCTTTCTTTAATCACAGTGAGGTTCATTTTGTACTCTGACATTCAGAACTATATCTCAAACTGGAACCAATTCTGCAGCATACATAAGGCTTTTTATATCTTGTCTTTAATTTAAAATGTTTATAATGAAAACAAGAGAAAAATGTCCTGAACTCTCATGCATCTACTGCCCAGCTCTATAATTATCAATATATTTTCATTTATTTCTTCTCACCTCAATGCACTTCCCATTCTCTTCACTAAATTTTTTCATGTAGACAACTTATATAAAGTATAAATATATGTCTGAAATTTGAAATACACAAACCTCTTACATTTTGACAAATGGCTATTCTCATGTAACTCATAGTCCTGTCATAACAACAGAAATTTTCCATCTCCCTATGACCCCATTTTTTTTGCTTCGTTTTCACTCTCTACACCAATTTCTCCCTATTACAGAACATATAAATGAAGTCACACAGTGTATCATCTATTGGTTTTGGCATGTGTCAGACCCGCTCATGTCAAATGTATCCTTATGGTGCATTCTTGTCTACAGCAGCATATTATCTCATTGTGTTTACGTGATCTTTCATTTTATTGTTCTTGGACATTTAGCTCCAATTTGAAGCTACTGCAAATATAATTCTATGAACATTTTTATACAAGCCTTTTCATAGAATTATGTTCCTATTTCTCTTACATAAAACCTTAGAATAAAATTGTTTGACCAATGGAGTAGTGGGCGCATGCTCTACTTGGTTGAAAGGGCCAAGCATTTTTCCAAAGTGCATGTAACATTGTTTATTCCCACCAATAGTGCCTGACAGTTCTGTTTGCTCCACATCCTTGCCAAACTGGTAATGTCCATCTTTTTTATTTTTGCAGTTTTAATGGTGATATTGTGGTTTTATTTTTCATTTCCTTGATAAATAATAATATTGAGCACTTTGTGTTCTCTGGGGATACGTATGTATTCCTTTGTGCAATGACTGAACTTTTTGCCCATTTGTGATTGGATTGTCTTACCACTATGATGAAATTATCAGAGGGAGGCTTTTTAAAGAAAAGAGCCTTATTTGGGCTCATAGTTCTGATCCAAGGTTGAGGCTGCATCTGATGATAGCCTTCTTGCTGGAAGATTCCTGAGGCAGTGTAGGACATGACAGGAGACAGGAAGCACACATTATTGTCTCCTCTGATTGTTCTCTTCTTATAAAGGCCCCAGTGTTCAACCACAGGGCCCTATGGAGTCCTCTTGACTCCACTGAGTATACTTCCCAAAGGCCCTACATCTTAATACTATAGTTGTAATATGTTTCCATCCTCTTCATTCCTCAAAAATGGGGATTAAATTTAAACATTTGAGTCCCTGAAAGATACACATAAATCCATAGCAAACAAATTCTTATATATTCTTAGATATGAGTCCTTTGTTAGGTATATATACTAAAATACTTTCTTCTCATTTGAGGTTTCCTTATTCATTTTCTCTGTGTGTTATTTCATAATTTTAGTTGGATGAAGTCTGAATAATGAATTTTTAAAATTTTATCATATTCCTTTCCATGGCTTAAGGAATTTTTGCCTACTTCCAGGCAAATGATATATTTTATTTAATAAACTTTATAGTTCTTACTTTTACTCCTTATGTCCCAGCTAATACAATTTTTGTCTATACCTGCCAATTTTTGTACATGGTATAAATGAATGTTAGATATTGCATGCAGTGTGTGTGTGTGTGTGTGTGTGTGTGTGTGTGTGTCTGTGTGTGTGTTATATTTTTTCCATATAGGTCTTCAGTTGTTCTAGCACCATTCAGAAAAAAGCCCTTGTTTCTCCATCAAATTGTTTTGGTGCTTTTTGTCATAAATCAGTTAACTGCATGTATTTTTTGACATAAATCAGTTAACTTCATGTATTTTTTGTCATAAATCAGTTAACTGCATGTTACTTTTAGCTGTGACCAAAATATCTGAGACTTATTTTACCTCAGGATTTCTATGGTCTCAGACAAAACAGCATAGTGGCAGGTGATGAGGAGGCAGAGTGGAACAGTAAGAGGAAGGGGCTGCAGCAATGACACAATCCCTGTGACTCCACACCTTCCAACCAGGCCCCATCTTCCACAGCTCCACCATCTCCCATGAGTCCATTCTAATTTTGAATCCATCAAAGAGTTAAAATACTCATTGTATCAGAGTCCTCATGAGACAATTTCTCTAGAAACTCACAGACATCCTTAGAGGTGTGCTGTCCTATCTCCTAGGCACTTCTCAAACTAATAAAGTTGATAGAATTAGCTACCACCCTGCATAAATTTAAATCTATTTCTGAGTCCTGTATTTATTCTTATACCTACCACACTGTTTCAATCATGGTTGTTTTATAGTAAGTTTTGAGGTTGTGTAGTTGTTAATGCTCCAGTTTAGGATATTTTAACATTTTTGGTGCTTATATTCCCAAATAAGTTTTTTAGAATAGTTTGTCAATTTCTATAGTAAGTGCCTACAGTGTTTATAACATATAGATGGGGGCTGAGAAGGTGGCTCTATGGTTAAGAATACTTAATACCCTTTCAGAGAACCTGAGTGCATTCTCAGTACCCATGTTACATGGCTCACTACTGACTGTAACTCCAGTTCCAGGAGATCTGGCACCCTCTTCTGGTCTCCTCAGGTACCTGCACACATTTGGCATACATTCACACAGGCACAAACACATATACATACACATAAGTTAAAATAGAATAATTTTTAATAGAGAGACTAAGTTGAGAAAAGATGGTATCCTAACAATTTTGAGTCTTATCAAATCTCTGGTGTTCACGGGAGGTGGCTTATAAATATTTGCTGATTATGATTGGAACATACTTTTCTGAGCACTGCGGAGAATTTGATGATGATGGTGCGAATATGTGTAACTCCAGCTGCTTCTGTCTCCAGGAAACCACAGAGGAAGAATACAAAGTCAGGGACCTTAGATACCTTCTGTGTTAGTTACTTTTCTGTTGCTGTGATAAAACACTATGACCAAGGCAATTTATAGAAGGAAGAGTTTATTTGGGCTATGGTTCCAGAGGAATAAGAGTCCATCGTGGTAGGGAGGCTTGGCAGCTAGCAGCAGTCACAGAGGCAGGGACTGGAAGCTGAGAGCTCACATCTTCAGAGGCAAACTCAAGCAGAGAGAGCATGAACTGGAAGTAGGCAAGGCTATGAGCTCTTGTGGTATACTTCCTCCAGCAACACTATACCTACTAGAGATTCCATGATATCCTCAAAGAGGGGAATCGAATGTTTAAATATTTGAGCCTATGGGGGATATTCTCATTCAAACAACCACAACGTCAAAGAAGAATCTTTAAAAATGGATTTGTAAAACTTTAAATGCACATTCCATGAACAAATGCAAATATTTCAGTTTCCAATAGCATTTCCTTACTCCTTTTCTAAATATTCCTAATTCATTGGATAACTGAACAGTGTTGTTTTGCACGACAAGATAAATGTTTTGAGAGTTTTAACTGAGTTTCTCAATTCCCAACTGAACCTAATAATTTAGCTTAAGATAGTAAAATTACTTCATGATTCAGAGGTCAGAAGATACATTTGATGTCTTTGTATATATTAAATAATATATGAGTTACCAAAGATAAAAATAATTCTCCCTCTCACTAAGGATCCACTTTGTCCTTTCGTCACTCAGGCTATTAAATTATTTTCCTGGATCAGGTATGTAACATGAATAACACAGAAATATTTATTGTTTAATATCATAGTAAAATATATTCTTTCAATATCACATGATTTACTTGCATCTTATATTCATCTGGGGGAAAGTTCTCATTGCTTTAGAAACAGCTGACCCTCTAAGTATATCCATTAATTGCTTTTGATAGAAATAGTGGTTTCCTTTCCCTTTGGTTTTCCTAGAAAAAACAAAACCACAATCACAGCAGTTGGTGTTTGACTTCAGAAAGGAATAGGAAACACTACTTGACTCCTTGTTACAGGAAATTTTTATCAGCATAGAGCTTACTGTTGTCTGATATTCTAAGAGTTACTAGACAAAACAAGGGTGTTTTAATGTAAAATTTGTTATAAAATAGCAGCAACTAGTCCAAAATTATTTTACACTAAGTAGCCAAACAAATCCGTGGCCTGAATTTGGACCAATGGTGGCAGTTTGATTCTATAATAGTTTGCCTATTTTCCTACACTACCATAGACAGATGTACCTCAACTTATAATGGGGTTATATCCTGTAAACTCAACCTAATTTGAAAATATCCAGTGAAAATGCACTTGCTACGCATAGCCTACCTACCTTCTTATCATAACCTAGCCTACCTTAAATATGCTCTGAACATGAACATTAGCCTAGAGCTAGCAAAAGCACCTAACACAAAGCCTAATCTGCATAGTGTACAATACAGAATACTACACAGAAAGTGTAAAATGGGCTACTCATATTAAGTACTTGAAGCATGGATTCCACTAAATTCACACCTTTGGCACCATTGTGAAGTCAACAAATAATAATAATAAAGCCATTACAAATTAGGGACAATCTGTTTCAGAGATTATTCCCTATTAAGGATATAAAGGGCTAACTCACAGGCTTTTGTGACTAGTATGAATATAATTCACTTAACTAGCTCCTATCTATGGACAGTTATGCTGATTCCAATATTTTGCTATCTCATATAATAGTATGCATAAACCACATGTGGAACTAATTCGATTGTCCCAGACTAGAAGAGGAATTGCAAAAAAGGACTTTGAAAATGTGAAGAAAACCCACACATGAAAGGGAATGTTATTTGGTTTCTCTTTTTTGTTTTTACCTAAAACAATTACAAAGTAACAGTAACAAATCCATTTTTGTACAGCCCTACAGTTCTAGAAAGAGCTACAGATTGTACTGGTTAGTATAGCAGGTTCCTGTTTGGAATTGTCCTTGAAACAGTCATCACAATAAATAAATTCCCAGGGTCCTGCAATAGGAAAGTTTACTATCAAGCAACTGGGTTTATACTTAGTGGTATTGTAAGTAGATACACCCAGATTTATGATTCTGACAAGTAAGGGAAATGAGTTTTGTTCATTTATTTTGTGTGTATGTGATAGGGGAAAGGGATTTGTCTCTGAAGTGAGATAAGTGAGATGGGGCACAAGAACCTTTGATTTTAGTTACCACTAATGCCACTATAGGTGTCATAACTTTTCACAGGCCACAATCCTTTTATGAGCTCCAGATTCCTTTAAACAATTGTTGAGTTGAAAATGCAGAGGTATTTAGAGTATTACAACTAATTTGAATCAGTAGAGAGAAAAACGCAGATACAGAAGAGAATATATACTAGATGTCCAAGACTGGGCTGGGACTTTCTAACAACCGTTTGTAACTCCATTTCCAGGGGACCCAACGCCCTCTTCTGGCCTCAGTGGGCATCGCATGACACGGGTGCACCTACAAACACGCAAGCAAAAGTCACACGCATAAATTCGTTTTTTTTTAATTCATAAGAAAGCCAGTCAAAGATGGAATGAATAAAATCATTTGTTCCTTCATAAACTGCATGTGCTTATTCCAAACCTGTAGCTGCCTTAAACGTCTGAAGTCCCTTTCAGATTTGATCTCAGACATTTTATGATACTTAAGCTATGCACCTCCTGCCTCTCAACATAGTTCCAAAGATACGAAAGTGCTTTAAACAGATCTTATTAAATTGGCTGCTGCCCCTAAGCAATTCGTTACTGTAGATTTCATTCCCTCCATTAGAGTATTACAACTAATTTGAATCAGTAGAGAGAAAAACGCAGATACAGAAGAGAATATATACTAGATGTCCAAGACTGGGCTGGGACTTTCTAACAACCGTTTGTAACTCCATTTCCAGGGGACCCAACGCCCTCTTCTGGCCTCAGTGGGCATCGCATGACACGGGTGCACCTACAAACACGCAAGCAAAAGTCACACGCATAAATTCGTTTTTTTTTTTAATTCATAAGAAAGCCAGTCAAAGATGGAATGAATAAAATCATTTGTTCCTTCATAAACTGCATGTGCTTATTCCAAACCTGTAGCTGCCTTAAACGTCTGAAGTCCCTTTCAGATTTGATCTCAGACATTTTATGATACTTAAGCTATGCACCTCCTGCCTCTCAACATAGTTCCAAAGATACGAAAGTGCTTTAAACAGATCTTATTAAATTGGCTGCTACCCCTAAGCAATTCGTTACTGTAGATTTCATTCCCTCCACTCTGCCCAACTCTTGACCTCTTTCACTTAACCTTAACCAGGGAAGTTCGTATTCAGAATTCCAGCCCGGAAACTTTGGGGGGCGGGTTGGGGCGGGGCAGAGGGAGTTGGAATATTCTTGGCCCTTTCAGAGGCTCGGGGCGCATGCGCGAGTCCTGGGGCCCGTTTGCGCCACCTCCCTAGTGTTCCCGGGTGCTTATTTCAGTGACGGACTGACTACGGGTGCCCCGCGGCTCTTGCGGAACTCCATGCGCCATTGGGAGGACCCGGCGGCTGCTCTGTGCCCTTGTTGCTGAGGGCCTCTTCCTGGGTCATTGCTGGAGCAGGAGCCGGACTGGGGCCCACACGGGGCTCCCACGTGGCCGGCTCGGCGCTTGTGGGTCCTCTGAGCTGGCGGGATGTGGCGAGTACGGCGGGCCGCCGTGGCCTGGTAAGTGCGGCCTGCGACCTGGCCGGGTTATTTCTAGTTCTGGAGAGCGGATTGTCCATCACTTCCTGAATGTGCAGATGACCCTCTGGCCAGACCGAGGGTTCTTGGAGAATCTCTGCAAATCCTTGAGCACCGGAGTGACTGGAGCACCGACTGGGTTACCTGCGGAGCTGGCTCCCGAACCGGCGGGTGACCCTGATCCTGTCCAACTTGAAGATTTTGGAGTCTCTCCGTCTTGGCCCATCATTGTTGTCCCTGTCCTTGTGATCTCGCTGTTGTCGCTGTCTCTGGTTGCTGCTGCTTTGTTTTCTCCCTCTCTGGCCTGGCTCTGTGTCACTATCTGTGCATTTTGTTTAACTCTTCCGGCTCTACGCCATATGTACTTTGCACTTGCAGCTGCTTGGGCTCTTCTGGATGAAAGGGCTGCTGCCTATTTCCCTAAACCCTGTAAGACATAAAATTGAATGAGTTTTTAACCTTTCAAAAAAGATCTCCATTTCATTTTAAAATATACTGTTTCCTACAGACTCATTTTTTAAAATATGTTTATTTTTATTTTATATGTATGAGTGTATTGCCTGCATGTGTGTGAGTGCACCCGTGTCGTGCAATGCCACCAGGAGGTCAGAAGAGGGCTTCAGATTCCCCTGGAACTGGAGTTAAGGGCAGTTCGTAGCCACCATGTGGGTGCTGGGAATTGAACTCGGGTCCTCTGGAAAAGGGGTCAGTGCTCTTAACCGCTGAGCCATCTCTCCAGCCCCAGAAAGACTAATTTTTAATGCTACTAACACTTTGATGTTTGCACATGCGTCTCTAATCTCAATGTATCTGATTATTACCAGTCACAGTTACACTGGGATCCTTGGCATCTAAGTATGGATATAAAGTCATCAGGTAGATTTCAATGGTAATGTTTATCGCCTCTAATTAACATGAAGTAAATTTTTATGCTTCCTCAAATATAACTCATTTTTTAAATTTGTTGATTTTTGTGTGTATGTATCATATAGAACATCCCAAACAATCTTACTCATCTATATACCCACTTCCCAAATGGCACCCTCCCATAGCAACACACCCCCCCCACCGGAGCCCATATACTCTGGTATCCGTGTTACTGTCCACTGTGTTGTTGGTGCCCCCCAGCCATTCCCCAATGCCCGTCCATCCACTGAATTTAGTCAGCCTACCTAGAAATCCTTGTTTTAGGAAGATCAGCTGTTCCTCATCTAACAGCAATCAGTTGTCAATAGTCCTTTAGATAAGATTGGGGTCTGCTGTTCATTTTCCCAGTTCTATGCTGGGTTACATGCCCATACATACATCCCCCTGGACAAAAAGACCAGTGACCAGCCTCCTTGGAATACAGTAAATATTTGTATAAAAGTAATGAAAAAAATACATATTAGAGAATTCTATATAGGAAAGAGATACAGTAGGTGAGCAGTAGAGGATTTGGGGAAATTTGCTCTGCGTCATTTGATTTTTAGCTTTCTTTGAATAAAGAAGTCTGGTTTTCTCTTGACAGAAGATTTTAGGATCTTGACTTTGTTCTTTGTCTTAAGTTTCTTGAGGCTTTGTCCACCTGTGGGTTTTCTTTTTCATTACTCATCTGGGTTAGCACCCAGTGAGACTTTCTTTAAAAAGATCCCTTTCTTCAGCTTTGAGAATTTTTGTCTTCTCATAACTTTATTCCTTTGATTGTACCTGTTCTATTCTTTCTATAGACACCTTTTAAATGACTATAACAGTATTTGATTGATCCTTTATGTCCTTGATTTCCAAAATACAGTCTGTACCCTTCATCTGTTTTTTAACATATGTACATACCACTCAATATGTTTATGTGCATACTTACCTTACATTTTTATGTATGTACTTGTGCACTAATTGTTTACATTAAGTGCTTACCTTAAAGGGTTTTTTTTTTTTTTTTTTTTAATGCCCTGCTTCCACAAATGACATGGACACACTGGGAAAAATAAAATTACTTGACTGATACGTAAATGTAAAATTACTTGACTGATAGGTAAATGCAAGTTAAAAAGCTAAAAGCAGCCAGGTGTGGTGATGCACACCTTTAATCCCAGCACTTGGGAGGCAGAGGCAGGCAGAACTTTGTGAGTTAAAGGCCAGCCAGTCTGGCCTACATAGCAAATTCCAGGCCAGCTAAGGCTACAGGGAGACCCTGTCTCAAAAAAGACCAGAAAGAAAGAAAGAAAGAGAGAGAGAGAGAGAGAGAGAGAGAGAGGGAGAGGGAGAGGGAGAGGGAGAGGGAGAGATAATATCTCTTGAGAGAGAAGGAAGGAAGGAAGGAAGGAAGGAAGGAAGGATGGAAGGAAGGAAGGAAGGAAGGAAGGAAGGAAAGCTAAAATCCTGAAACCAAGTACAATATTGCACACCTGTGTTCTTAGTGCTTCAGAACAGAAGGCTGAGACAAGAGCCTTGCTTGGAATTCAAGGCCAGCCTGGGCTACATAGCAAGTATCAGGTCAGCAAGGGTTAAAGACACACACACACACACACACACACACACACACACACACACAAACAACAAAGCTGTAGCTAAATCATTGAAGGCCAGGTTTCTGTATCTGGAGGAAGCTAAATATGACATGAACTCCCCTCTTTTTCTCAACTCATTGTAAAAAATAAGAAGTCTCCTTGGAAAGACGTTATATATAAAAGATTAGTTAATATTTTCTCTAAGCTATATGATTAACTGTTGTAAAGAAAGGGAAAATGTTTATAGTGAGCTCAGTTGGAAGCCAGGTCATAAAACTACATATAGTATTTCATATGTATATATATCATAATATATTTCATAATATATCTGAGTAATCACAATAAAAATAGAAACTCTATTGAAAATCAGACCCCACAACCATACACACAAACTGCTTTGAGCTTTGTACTCTTTTCCTCAAGCCCAGTGGATCATTTTTGTGTACCCCATGGATGCATTCCACTTCTCCCTCCACTTGTTTGGATACTAGATCTTTTCATCACAGCTTTTGTTTTCTACATTTTTTTTTTCTTCTACATCCTAGAAAATGTCCTTAATTTATTTTCTGGTTTTGATAGACAGGCCATTGCAACTTTAATTTCCACAAATTACTTTTTAGTATTTACTAAGCTCTTTTTTAAATGCTTAAATCTATAAACCTTGTATTCCCTGATTGATATTTTGAACATGCTGTTATTTTAATGTTTGCAATATTTTCAGGAATCCTAAGAACATTTAGTGATGATTTCATATCTACTTTTTTCAGGACTAGGAATGTTGTTTATCTTTTCATATTTTTTAATTTTATTTTGGGGGAATTTCATATGTTAGTACTGTATTTTCATTATTTCTCCTTCTCCCCCCTCTAACTTCTTCCATATCCCCCCAATCTCTCTCAATTTTGTGTCCTCTTTTTTAATTATTATTGTTACATGTACATACATAGATTATTTATCTTGATCATCATGTTAAGAACTGCTGGTTTGCTAAGGAGTCTGGTTCTGACATTTAAGCACGAAGGACCAATGTTTGATATAGGAGCTTTGTTCATGCTACTCCCTAATGAAAGGGGTGATTGTGTGGACTGTGCTTTTGCTATATTGACTGTATCAACTAGCAGCCTTTTTTAGGCCTTTTATGGAGTGGGCAGGTGATCCAAGCCTGTTAGAAATGCTAGTGTTGTTGGAGACTCACCCTAGGAAGCCTCCTCCATGCACAAACATGCACTTGGGATCCTTAGTTCTTCCCTGGCAGGTTGTTCAGCCTCCAGAGGCAATTTCTGCCCTTAACATGCACCTGAATTGAGTGGGTTAGAAAATTGAAAGGCAACTTTTTCTCAGGTGGTTCTTCAATAAATCTCAATTACTTCTTTTCACCCTCTTACCTGTGTATGAGGAATGCCTTGCTGTGAAAAGTAGCCCTCCCCTAGGTGAGCCTTTCTTTTAAAGTCTTTTGAACTGGAAGCTCTAGAAGTAATTCTGAAAGATGCCTTTAAGTACAAGGATTTGCTTTGAGTCAGTTATTCTAGAGGACTTATTGAAGAGCACTCTGCTTCTAGTCACTTACCTTGAGTGCTCTGTACCTTCCCCCCTATGAATTGCTCTCAAATAGAAATGTTTAAGGATTTAAAAGAAAAGAGGGAGAAAATAAAGACAAACACCATAGGATTGTGCTCATTGCTGGAGTTCATCTAGGTGGATACATATTTAGATTAGATCCTTTCTGAAAAGTGGAAATGACCTATTGAAGGTTAAAGGGTTATTCACTCATTCATACATTAGTGGAGTTAAGTGCAAGTCAATATTGACGTGATATTACTTATAGCCCTTACTCTGGCTAACCTTTGCTGTGTTTTTTTTCAGACCCTAAGCTGAGAAGGAGTATAGCACAGTTAAGAAACTGGGTGGAAAGTGGTGTGGGTGGAGCTTGGAGACAGGAGAGACAGGAGCCAGACTGCAGAGCTTCACAGAGCAGGCGTTCGGATTTTATTCTATATTCAGGGGAGGTACAGTTATGTGATAGTGGTCAGATTTGTATTCAGAAGAGTGCTTCACTAATCATAAGAACACAGGAGGGGCATTAAGAATGATTCCCAAGGGCCAGCGAGGGGGTTCAGTGGGTAAAGTGCCTGGCGGAGCCTGACAACCTGAGTTCAATCCCTGAAACCCACATCATGGAAGGAGAAAACCAATTCCTGCAAGTTGTCCTCTGACATTTACACTCACACTGTGGCATGCAGGCAACCACCCACACACAAAATAAATGAGATATAATTAAAGTTAATTTTTTAAGGAATGATTCCCAAATCTGTGGCTCTTTAAAGGAGCCAAGACCATAGTTTGGCATACCTTTTTGACGAGGTGATGCTGAATAGGCAGTTGGGCACAAGTGTCCAGCACTAGACAGAAATTTGAGGAACACGAGTATGCCAGTGGTAACTGAGGAAGTGGGTATTGGTAAGATTGCCTAGGGAGAGTGAAAAGGGATTACATCTAAGCTTTGATGACCTAGCAGTTAAAAAGTGGTTAAGGAGGAGGAGACTGAAAGGGGGTGGCCAGTGAGGTGCGGTGAAACTCTAGACTTCCCAGGGAAGTAAAGTTGCAAATGAGGAGTTGTCAACACTGTTTCCCTTTGCTGAGAAAAAGTGAGAATTGGCAAACTGCCCATTGGATGGCTTTGGTGCCTTCAGTAAGAGCTTCCACTGAAAGGACAAAAAAGAATCAGATCGGTTTGGCTTTTAATAAAGTAGCTAGGATAGGGAAACTGGAATTTGAGATGTTTTCCCCTTTTTAGGATGAGAGTGGCTATATTTATGATTCCTAAAGGGGGGCGGGGCTACCAAATGCAGTTGCCTTTAATGGGAGGAGCACTTATAATCTTGGGGGGTGGGGAGGACGGGTGTAGATATAACAGGTATAACAGAAGTCCTGTTACCTAACACTTCCGTAACACCTCCTTTCATTACTGCCTAGTCTTAGTCTGCTCAAGAGTGGTCAGTGACTGCTTCGTACCTACAGAGTTCAGGCTCCAGGCTCCGTAGTTTATCCTTAGCCCACTTGCTTGATTTTACCTCCCACTGTGAACTCATGTGCTCCTTGTTGGGATGGAGGCAATTTGAAGGAAAGCTGGGAATTTAGGGGTTTTTTAATGCCATTCTGAAGTCAGGAGAACGTAATCCCTTGATTAGTAAAAGACGGGGACTTGCCTGTTATAAGATAATGGAAGTTATGGCTCATCTAGAGGATAAAGTTACAGAATGGCTACCAACTTTTAAAAAAGAAAGTGTTTTGTGACCAGAGGGAACTTTGACATGTAGACTTAGAAAGGAACACTATGCCTATAATCTGGCAGTGTGTATTTTCTCCTATTAATAAATCCTGTTTGCTTCAGGAATCCTGAGTTGGAGGGTTACCAAAGTCTTGAATCAGAGCAAGGCTCTTTGTCTCCTAAGGGTTCCAGAGGAGATGGCAGATACCACAGCCCCCTTTCTAGGACCACATCTGTTCATACATCTACTACTTTCCAAGCTCCTGCCCAGCATTATCTCTTGTGAAAAGAATTTGACCTTTCCTGTAAGACTGAACCTTGTTTCAGCCCCTTTTGTGCCATTAGGAAACAGAAAAGTTTTAAGTAGACAAATTTATAAGAGACTATGTTGGTCATGTTGGATTTTTCTGACTTATCTAACATTTGTGAAACCTAGGATAATGTCTTCCACATAGTAGGAACACAAGACTATTACCCCTCACCCCACTGCCCTTTACAACATTTTCTCTCTGTCCCCTAATTCCTTTTCCTTGAGAAATTTTCAGGCTCATGTACTAAATGAATTAAAAACCACTTATTGGGGCTGGAGAGATGGCTCAGCGGTTAAGAACATTGGCTGTTCTTATAGAAGACCTGGGTTTGAATCCCAGCACCCACATGGCAGCTAACAACTGTCCGTAACTCCAGTTCCAAGGGATCCAACAGCCTCTTCTGTCCTCCTCAGGCATTGCACAACACAAGTGCACTTATCTACATGCAGGCAATACACACATATACATGAAAATAATAATGAATAAAGTACTTTTTAAAAAACACTTAGAATCAGTGTGTTAACTAGGTTCAGGCCTGTGTGGCTCTTGTTAGTAACCATTCATTCTCTGTGGGGAGAACAGGGTAGAGCTCAGGACTTGGCATGTACCTTTACATCCTTTCTCTTTAGGGCTGCTTCGTTCGTTTAATTTTCCTGGGGAACCAGGTTCTTGAGATGGGATTAATTAACTTCATTTCTATCTCTGGGCTAATTTGGGGTTGAGAGACAGAAGAGTATCCATTTTCAGCTGCTGGAATTAATTAAATTTGCATGTTTTTTTTAGCTGTTGCTTACAGTGCATATCAGATGGTAAAATAAGTATCTGCCTTTTCCCTCTTTGACTCAGTTCTTTGCACCATTTTCACAGCCTATATATACTAACTTAACAGAGTCTGGAGTCCCCTGCCTGGGTTTGTACTCTACCTTTATTCCTTGTGTCATGTCACCTTGAGCAAGTTGTATTTTTGTCTGTGCCACATTTTTCTCTTCCATAAAATGGGGCTGATCTAAGTGTTTTCTTGTTAGAATTATCAGCAGAATTGAAAGACATGACATGTGGCAAACTATTGTGTGGTAGGTCTTGGGTCAGTTTGCATGTGTGTTTTCCCCTAGGCTATAGCTCTTTTATGTCTCTTCCATGCCTTCTTACTGTCTCTCATCTTTCTCCCATTCTTGTTTTATTTTTCAGTGGGGTCTGCCAATCCTTGGTGAAACACAACTCTGGAATTAAAGGAACCTTACCATTCCAAAAATTACATCTGGTTTCACGAAGTATTTATAATTCACGTCATCCCACCTTAAAGCTTCAAAGACCTCAATTGAGGACATCCTTTCAGCAGTTCTCTTCTCTAACTAACCTTCCTTTACGGAAATTGAAACTTTCTCCAATTAAATATGGCTACCAGCCCCACAGGAACTTTTGGCCAGCAAGGTTAGCAGCGAGGCTCTTAAAACTTCGATATATCATACTGGGGTCTGCTGTTGGAGGTGGATATACAGCCAAAAAAGTGAGTTAGCTTTCCTGATGGTTTTCTGATTATTACAAATTATTTTAAAATTTTATAACATAAGAAGAAAGATAAGAGTCATTTTCTTAATGTAATGAAATAATTCAGTGTTTAGCCATTCTGTGTATTTGCTGTGTCTTAGGCTGTTTCAGTGGTGCCATTTGATATTAATTATAATTAAAAGAGGAAGGATGGTCTAGAGGGAGGAAGTCTGCTTTGGGAGGAGGAACACTTGTTTGGTTTTGAGATTTGCCATTACTGGTGCAGAAGGGAAGGTTGGTAACATGTTCACAGGGCAGCTGCTTGGCAGCCATGGGCCAGAGGAAAGGGGGTCTTCCTTTTGCTACTTTGTGTTGCTTAAGCCAACATGAAACCTGTTTGAAATAGGACTATGTTTTTACATTTTCCCTGTTTGGTAGAAGAGTTTATTTACATGTTATATACTTACCTCCTAATTTGTTTTTAACAGACCCAGGGGCACATAAATCTCTTCCTTAAAAGTTCTGTACTAATACATTTTCCTCATAGATCATTTTAATTAGCATAATTTCTCTTTATATTTCTATATGGCATTCAGAATACCCAGTTGACATACATTCTTATCTTTTAGACTTTTGATGAGTGGAAAGATATGATACCAGACCTTAGTGACTATAAGTGGATTGTGCCTGACTTTGTGTGGGAAATTGATGAGTATATTGATTTGGGTATGTATTATAACACTAAAATATTCTCCAAACTTTCTTCTGGGAATAGAAATAGTTGTATTGGGGTAGTTTCTTAACTTTTGAGTCTTAATATAGGTTTTATTTTAGTAATCAAAGTAATAGATGATCAAAGAAACTTTTTAATTTTTATTGCATTTATTTATATATGGGGGGAGCATATGCCACATTAAGCTATTATGTAGGCAGGACAGCTTACAGTAGTTCTCTCTTTTGTATTTAAAAGGGACCCTCTGGGTCCTGGGGATTGCATTCAAGTCAGCAGGCTTGGCAGCAAACATTTTACCCATTGAGCCATTTCACCAACTCAAAGAGAAAATTTTTATGAAAATAAGCATCCAACAGTTGATCATTCCACAGCTGCTGCTGCCCGTAGGGGGTTACTTTCCTCTGATCTTACTTATTATGTATATATAGCTGATAGTTTAGTTCCTTATTTTGAAATTATTTAGTCATACGTACATAAACCTTAGGGCCTTGTGTTTTGTACTAGCATAATTTCTCAGCATTTCCATGCTACTAGCAACCTTTCAAAACCTCATTTTCAGCATTGTGTAAGGTTGCCTATAACATGTTACTATGAACCGTCTAACCTAGCTCCTTTTGATTGGACACCTTGGTTACTTCTATTTTCTGGAGCAAAGTCCCTTAAAAGTCTTTTAGTTTGCACAGTGATTTGATCCCCTAGACACTGCCCCTACTTTTTAATGGTAGGTAAGAACAGGATACATTTAATAACTAATTGTTGGTGACGTGATGAACTTAAAATTTTTTTGAAATAATTTTTTCTCCTTTTTAAAGGCGTCATCTAATTTTATATCTTAGTTCCATATGGAGGTGAATTAATCTGTAAGCACTTCATCACAGTGCTTCTTAAAGATAAAACTGTGCTGTGTTGACAAAGGTATTTTTAGGAAAAGTACAATTTCAAACATATATGTGTATATATATATATATATTTTTTTTTCAAATATGTACATGTATTTGTGAGTACTATGCAACTGAAAGCATTTGCTGGCATCTCAGTGTAGTAGCTGAGCATCTGGATTCTGAGCTAGCTTGCCTGATCATGGACCCTGGCATCCTCCCTTCCTCATGTGTACCCCAGTCTTTCATCTAAGAATGGAGTTGACAGTGGGAGGTATTTTGAAGAGCTGGTTTGAGGTTTAAGCAAGTTAATGCTTTTATAGCCCTAAGATGTTTGGTATACTCCTACTTTGAGACTGTTTATGACTATTTTTCTGTGTTTGGGTCTTCTCCAGAGAAAATCAGAAAAGCCCTTCCTAATTCAGAAGACCTTGCAAAGTTAGCACCAGACCTTGACAAGATTGTTGAGAGCCTCAGCTTGTTGAAGGACTTTTTTACCACAGGTAAGGAAGGATTGTTTTGTTGCACAATGCTTTTAATCTTTAATCCAATAAAGTGAAAATTTATTTTTTTTAATGTATGCTTAGTTTTTAGTCAGTGAGGGGAAAAATATGGCTTATTCTTGACAAGTAGATGAGACTACCTATATATTTGCTTTTCACAATTGGTTAGAGCCAGTATGGTGACTTAAAATTATTACGAGTCATAATGAGTAAAATTTATGTTTTATTCTGGCGTATTTGCTCAGTTCTTGCCCTTTTATAAGTCTGAGATCTCAGACATCTTTGCGCATTCTTATTAAATTTTACTTTGTTATTTCCCCTTTTGCTGATTTTTCACAGGTCACAAATTGGTTAGTGAAGTCATAGAAGCTTCTGACCTACTTCTCTTGTTAGGTGTGTAACCAGACATTTTTGCTGACTTTAACATGCCTCTTAAATGCTTCTAATACACTAGTTGCAAATAAAATTGCAAACCAAATTTGTAATCCTGCTTATACTGATCTTTCAAACCCCAGACCTTTATTTGGCAAACATATCCTTTCAGTTGAAATAATAAAAGAATTGCTTTTATGATAAAACAGAAATTCCTAAATACACGATTTAAAGTTACCCAAAATATTTTCTTGAAAAAGATTGTTTTTGTCAATTGACATGAAAAGTGATTTTAGTTTGTCTCATCTGCCCAGTCTTAGTTGACATCTTAAATTTACTTTGTATAATATGCATTGTCTGATGGCAGTGGTATTTGGCCAAACTGTAAGTACTCCTATATAAAATAATCCTTATGAAATATTGTCATTTTTATCATAATTTTTAAATTTTTGAATTAATTGTCATTTTCTTAAAATAAAAAGTAATTTATTCTTTGAACATAGGTTGCTCTAAAATCCTATTTGTTTGTGATTTTTTTTTTTTTGAGATAGGTTCTCACTATTCAGCCCAGCCTCAGTCTCCTAGGTGCTGAGTGCTGGGCTTGCAGATGTGCACTGGGCCTTTTGGGGGTTGTTTTTGTTTGTCTTTCAATTTGCAGTGTTGGGGGTCCAATGCTTACTAGGCAAGCACTCCGCCATTGAGCTATATCTTCGGCTTATCCGCACCCCAAACATCCCATTTACTTTTTAATTGATTGTATGTAATTTGGAATTTATTTTAGACTATTGACATCACTGGAGAGTTTAAATTATGTGTTTTTATCTTTAAGGTTCACCTGGAGAAACAGCATTTAGAGCAACTGATCATGGATCTGAAAGTGACAAGCATTATAAAAAGGTCAGTGTAAAATGAAATTCTTCTCATAAGATAGTCTTGAAAGAGTTAAAAGATTATTTTTTTTTACCTCTTGAAAGATTTGAAAATGATCAACATTACTTAGTAAAAATGTGTATTTACTAAGTAAAAAATGCAAGTAGTTAATGCACCATTCCTTTGATTATATAACCAAAGAAGCCTATTTCCTTCAGATACATTCTGTAAAATAATCATTCAAGGATTACTGCCTCCCCCCCCCCACCCAAAGAGGTTTTGTTGTAAATGTTTGTGGAAAAAGCTGGTGTAAACAATTTAAGTATGCCTCTCTTGGGACTTCACAGATCAGCATATACTCACGCATGTTCTAAATCTCCAAGAGGATGCAGATGTCCAGGGCAAACTGAGTTTGTCAACAAAACCCACTTTCTCAAGGATAGCAGTTTTATTAAACTAGGTTTACAGATGATCCCATGATTCTTTTAAACTTCTTTTATAACTTTATGATCAATTAAAAATAAGAAAATATATTTACATTTAATTCATCTGTGTAATGTGTAATTTATATAAATTTACATAAATTTGATCGTTTTATATGAAAAATATGTTGACACCTCTGCGTCTCTTCATAGTTTTACTTTTTTCTTTTTTTTCCAATATATATTTTTTATTGAAATTTTGAGCATTTCATATAATACATCTTAATCACATATAGACCCTTCTACCCGTACCCTTCTCCCGTAGCCCTCCCACCAGACATGCATTGTCACATATATTAAGGCCTATCAAGTCAAGTTTGTGTCCGCAGATGTCCTCTGATGTGAGTCCATCCACTAGATGTATTGCTTTATTTTTTTAATTTGCTCCTTTGCTCGTTGGGCAATAAGTGTCCCTTGGCCACTTGTTTAAAACTTTTTCTTAATTTATGGTAACTGTTTTGCCCATTAAAAGCTTACCAGTTGGAGGCCTGGTATAGTGATGCATGCCTTTAATCAGCATTCAGGATGCAGAGGCACATGCATCTCTGGATTCAAAGCCAGCCAGGGTTACGTAGTGAGACCCTGTCTCAAAGGCAAAACCAACCAAACAAAAAACTTACCAGTTGGGGATGGAGAGATGGCTCTGCAGTTAAGAGCACATACTGTTCTTGTAGAAGACCTGAGTTCAGTTACTATCACCCACATAGGGTAGCTCACAGCTACCCGTAACTCCAGCTCCAGGGAATCATACCCTCTCTTCTCTTCTGGCTTTCCTGAGAACCTGCACATTCCCACGCATATTCACATAATTTAAAAAAATAAAAAATTTTAAAAGCCAAAAACCTTACCAAGTATTGTTCCAATGATTTATTTAAATATCGAATCTAGAATTGTGGTGCTTTTATTATGGGTTAAATCAAATTGTAGTAATATTAACATGGTAAAAATATCTCTAGTCCCAGCTAATGGTTTTCAATTCTGTTGATGCATATTGGTGTTCTAAGTTTTGACTGTTGCCTGTGATGCTTGAGAATGGTAAGCTACACAGACATGATGCAGATAAGCTGGCATGCTTTTTTTATAAAAATAATATTTCTTATTTATTATTTTTATTTTATGTGTATGCATGTATTGCCTGCGTGTAGGGTAAGTGCACCCGTGTCGTGCAATGCCTGTGAGGACAGAAAAGACTGTCTGATCCCCTGGAACTGGAGTTACATCCCCTGGAACTGGGGTTAAGAACAGTTGTTAGCTGCCATGTGGCTGTTGGGATTCAAACCCAGGTCTTCTGCAAGAACAGTCAGTGTTCTTATCTGCTGAGCTATCTCTCTAGCCTATTACTTCTTTTTAACTATGCATGGAAGCAGGGCATGGTGCCCCACACCCTTTGTCTCAGCACTCATGAGGCAGAGGCAGGCCGATCTCTGTGAGTTCAAGGCCAGGTTGGTCTACAGAGCAAGTTCCAGGCCAGCTGGGGCTACAGAAGAGACCCTGTCTCAAAAAGACCAAATAAAATATAAAATAATAAATGAAATGAAATAATAAAATAATAAAACCTGGAACTGGAGTTACAGACAGTTGTTAGCTGCCATTTGCGTGCTGGGATTTGAACCCCAGTCTTCTGCAAGAACAGCCAGTGTTCTTAACCACTGAGCCATCTCTCCAGCCCCAAGCTGGCATGCTTTTAAGAACCTTTCCTACAAAGTAATTCTTGAATGGCAGTGTTCAAGGAGAGACCTTAGCATTTTTGAAATCACTCAGACATCAGTTTTGAAGATTGGGTGTTCATCAGTTGCGTGCTGGGATTTGAACCCCAGTCTTCTGCAAGAACAGCCAGTGTTCTTAACCACTGAGCCATCTCTCCAGCCCCAAGCTGGCATGCTTTTAAGAACCTTTCCTACAAAGTAATTCTTGAATGGCAGTGTTCAAGGAGAGACCTTAGCATTTTTGAAATCACTCAGACATCAGTTTTGAAGATTGGGTGTTCATCAGAAGTGTTAGTATGGCATCCAGAGGTTCACTGATTACCTTTTGATTCAGTCTTGGGTCAATCAAGATAGATTTCAGATCTACCCCTATACCACCCTGAATGTGCCTGATTTCATCTAAAATAGTATTCAGGATTTGAAGAGATCATCCTTGAATTTAATGGTTGTCAGGTTCCTGGTTGTGGATTCTGGCTAGACTTCACTGGAAATACAAAATTAAATGCAAATCAATTATTTAAAGTAGTAATAATTAGAATACATTTCTACAACTTGAACTAAAATTAAAATTTGGCCTTTTAATATAAAAACATACCTGGAAAAGTTGTCAAGTAGAGGTGTAGTTATGACCATTCAAAGTCAACTGAAGTGAAAGTGAAAGGAGTTCAGGAGACACAGGTTCAGATAGTTTGACCTGAGTCAGAATGGGCACCATGATGAGGTGATGACCTGTGGTTTCTGTCTTGAGCTTGCTAGACTTGTGTCTGAGGACATTATAATGGAGAGCTTCAGGAAGTCTGCAGAAGGTGTATATTTCGACATTACACTGCACAAGCTGAGTAATCACATTTGTGTGGTTTTTACCTGAACTTATAACCATTTAGATTGTGACACTATGGTGTGTGATCAACTAGTTCTGACATGTATCTTCAATTAATAAACATTGACAAAACTAGTAAAGTTCCTTTTAGCTTGGACTACTTTATTGATTGGTATATAGTAATATCACTATAGTAATGACTGTTAACTGAAAGTTTAAATTTTGGAAAAAAAAATAGTTTAAATTTTGTGTCCACTGGAGGAAAATATTGATATGAACTTCATAAAATCCCTGAGACTAGAGAACTTAAAATTTATGAAGCAAAATTGGTAGTTGGAGGGGTGAGCTTATTTTAATGAATTGGAAGTTTCCTGTTATTTGTAAGTTAGCAGATTTCTATATCAGCTGTAATATATGTAGCAACAAGACCACTAATGTATCCTCTTTGAGATTCTGTAAGATTATGGTGTTCCCATGAAAACTGATGGGCTAAGTAAGACATTTTCTTTTCTGTTTTATCATGTTTCTTTTTGGTCATAAGCTTCTCACTGAAGTAAGGAATATGATCATTTCAGAATAACTTGCAAATTTATAAATTATAGAAGACCCAAATTGTAAAAAAGTAGCATTATTTTAAATGTTCTTACTAAATGACAATGCATGAACATTCTTCCCACATGTCCCTCTGATGTTTTGTTAGGTCTCCCAGCTAGATCACCCTCCTCCTTTTCCTTCCGCTTGTCTAGTTTCCACTCGCCTAGTCCGTGTCACCTTCATGGTCTTTCATAGCCATTTTACAACTATAGACCATGTTCTTCACGGAGTTGAACGCACCGACCTTGATGCTTAGAGCATTTGCCATGTGCAAAACACTACTTCAGCTTGCGTTCGTAACTGTGTAACAGACTTTCTGTCACTAATTTCTGTCCTCAGAGCACCTAGAGTAGTGTGGAACTCTTTGAAAAAATAGTTTGTTGTTTTGACTCAGTAAAAAAGTGACTAACTTAAAATATGTAAATTTGAGGTGTGATGGCTCAGCAAGTAAAGGCATCTGCCACCAAGCCTAACAACCTGGACCTGTCAGACTCATACACTGGGAAAGAGCTGACTCCCATAAATTTCCCTCTGACCTCCAAATGCACTCAGTGGCACACACTTATGCATGTACAAACACACAAAAAGTAAAGATAATTATAATTTGAAACTTTTTAATTTAAAAAAATATAAAATTGGTGGGCTCTTACTACCTGTAAATTGTTCTTTGCCTTTGTGTTTTCTAACAGCTGAGCCCACACAGCTGTAAAGTTCTTTATGCCATTGATACTCTGAGTTGGAACTTAGCAATGTTGCTTATGTAGGATTTACATTTCTAAGGTTTCTTATGCAAGAAATCATGTGGTAACTGGACAAAATTAAATTCTCAGAACCACAGATTTGGGGAATTCTTGTTTCCTGAACAGCTAGCAGCTAGCACTTGTAGGTAAGATAGATTCTTAGGCAAAATCCACACCACATGTACTTAGTGGATGGGAAGCTGAGTGACCAGAAGAAAAATCAGGAAAAAAGCCATGAGGAAAGATGGAACAGCCACACAGACTTGCACTGTATTGCCTAAGAACATTCATACTGAGTGTTTATGTCATTCAAGAAACAGTCAATGGTTTTATGTAATATATGCATATATAGAATAATTATACTGTTTCAGATAGCCATTTAGAAACAAAATTTAATAGAAATTTTAATACTGATAATTATTAATAGTTGGTTTATCTCTTTAAAATATTTGTAGAAATTGTCCAAATAGTAAAATATAGTTTGCTATTTCTTGATTGGCACAAATTAAATAATCCAAAGCGGGAAGACCTATTTCCTTTTGATAACCAATAATAAATTTTGCATCTGGCCATAAATACTTTGAGTAATATATTACTTGGAGAGGGAAGATAGGAAAATAGGGTTTTTTTGCTAAACAAATACATTGTTCAAACTTTGGAAAGTAGTACTTAGGAATACTTGCTTAAATGAGGAAAATACTGTCATTTTCATAAGATTCTTTCGTTAGCAAACAATTCCTTGCTGGGCCAGATCTTAAATATTTTATTTAGGCTTGCAGTCTCTAATGTCACCTGCCCTACTCAGCCTGCCCACCAAAGGTTGCCTACTCTGGCTCTAGTAATTTAGATATGCCTGCTATTGTACTGTCCTCTTTTAAATAAATATTGGACCTAATAGATCAAAGGCTCTTTGAAAATAGCATCACCAGCTTATTGGGTGGTAGCAGTGCAGACTTTGGAATCACAGATCCTGCTTTTCCTGATTTCTAAACTGTAACCTTGGACAAGTTATTTAGCTTCTCTAAGTTCCTGGTTTCCTCTGTTAGAAAAGGAGAAACTTACTTAAGGTGGTTGTGAGGATTGTGTAAAGTCCTAAATAAACGTGGGCTGTTAAAAGAAGGGGGATGACAGTAGTGATAGGTACTTTCTGTGAATTACTTTGTATTAACAGTATATTAACATTATTTGATTAATTTCTTCCCCTCACAGCCATGAAATATTCTGGAGATTGTGAAAAATAGGAAAATGGTTTGTAGGGTTGACTTGTACCTTTTAAACAATTTAAATTTGATTCTAAAAACTGCAGATGATTACTAGGTAAAACCAAGTTGTGTTTTGAACCATTCAAGTGCCAACATGTGCCAAACCTACTCGACCTGGGTGGCAATAACACATCTCAAATATGTCAGGCCTTGTTTAAGGTGAACAGAGTGCTTGCACAGTGGCACACGTCTGCAGCACCAGGTACTCAGAATGTTTGCTTGCAAACCCAGGCCTTTGAGACCTGCCTGGGCAACAGAGGAAGATGCTATTTCAAAAGAAATCAAAGATGTAGATACTGTCCTTGCCTTAACTAAAATTTTTAAATAGTAGTATTTAAAATGTATTCTCATATAAGTGATTATAATTATCTTAGTCTGTTCAAGCTTTTATAACAAAAATGCCATAAATTTGATAGATTATAAATAACAAATGTATTTCTCATTGTTCTGGAATTGGTAAATACAAGATCAAGGTGCCAGCAGATTTGGTGTCTGCTGAGGACTGTCTGTAACATGATAAAGGGCTAGGCAGCTCCTTGGGCCCCTTTTACAAGAGCACTTACTCCTAGAGCCCCTGTGACGACCTCACCACCGTGCAAAGGCCCTCATTTTGCAATACCATCATCTTGGGGTTAGGTTTCACTATGAATTTGTGGAAGCAACTATTTAGATCACAGCATACTATTTCAAGTTTATCAGACTCTTTTTCACATAATGTCATTAAATCTTAAATTAGCATAACATTTCAGTTGATAGTTTGGACTCTAATTTTCTTGATCTGATGCTGTCTTTTTTTTTAACTATGAGCATTGTACACAAAATATGAGACAGAATTGTAGTATCGAACTGACAATGGCCAGAATGTGTTAAAGAATGTGTCTTCTGTAATTATTAATAATTATTATTTATTGTTATTTTTTATAATTTCTATATTTTATATATAGTATCTTTAAAATGATTATTATGCAGTATTTCTTGAGAGAAGGAAGTTCCAGCTCAGATAATATTTTCCGACAAGGTATATTTTGTACATCTGAGGACCGAGTTTTCTCCATTTGTTCCCTTTTGTCTTCTCCCCTGAGATGAGGACGCTATAGAGCTTGTGTTTTGAGTGAGATTTGATGTTTAAAATTGGGGAAAGGTAATCTTAAGATGTATAGCAGAGTATAAATAGCTTTTTCTGTGTCTAATTCTTTGTTTTCTCCTACTTTTTTTTAGGAGGTAACAGTTAATTTCACCTATCTTCACATAACAGTGCTTCAGTAACAGACTTGGAAGGAAAGTGAGGTGTCACTAGAGAATATGTTTTATAATCTAATACATATTAGAGTATTTACTATTCAGTTGTATTTAGATATAAGCAATGATTTAGGAAGGGGAATTAAGCTGTTAGTTAAAACGCTTTGGCATTTTATAAATTTGAGGGTTAGTGGTATGTCACCATTAGCAGGTATTTACTCCAGGCATGTCCAACTTTCTGACATTGTGACGCAGGTTGTCATCTACAGAGTTCACGCTTGAGAACTGTGCAGTTGAATTATTTTAAAAAGCGCAGAGACATAACATTAAGTAAGTTTCTGATTTTATGTTGGGCCACATGCTGCCCATGAACCTTGGGTTGGACACACGTAGAAAATAACATAGAAAACCTTCTTTAAAGGTAATTGTTTGAGTAATCTAAATACTTGGATGATTAAGAGAAATAATGATTAAGATAAATGAGCAAATGGATAAGAGTGTTAAATTACTTTGTGTTGTATGATAGAAAGAAACAGTATAAAAATGACAGAAATTATCGGAACAATGAAGATAGTTGACCTTGATTTCTTTGGTAAATTTGTCAGTGACCATAAAACTAACATATCTGTCTTTAAAGACAAGTACATTTTTAGCCTGGAAACAAATGTTGAAATTTCATATGTCTATGGAAAAATCAACTGGTTTCATCCTTTGATTTGCTATAAATCAATCTGTTTTATTCATTATCTGACACTGGTAGTAATCATGTTCTAAAGTATCAAAAATAAGAATGAAATAACAAAAACAAAAATTATATATTAATCTTTTACAATTTAAAATGCTTTACTGTAATACTAACCTCTCACTTATTTGGGGGAAACCTTTTATGTTTGCCTAAGTTCTTGGGTTCTGTAAAGTAAATTAAGCCTCTGGATGAACCTGCAAATTAAATTTTGAATGTACTATTAACAAGCATTTTTACTATAAGAGGCATTCTGATTATACAAAACATTTTATTATTTTTTTAAAAATTGATGCTGGTGCTAGAGAGATGGCTCAGCTGTTAAGAACGCTGGCTGCTCTTGCAGAAGACCCAGGTACACCATATGGCAGCTGACAGCTGCCCTTAACTTCCAGGGGATCTGATGACCTCTTCTAGTCTCCATGGGCATTGAATGCACGAGTACACACATAACATAGGTAAAGCACTCATTCACATAAAAAAATAAGTAAAATCTTAAAAATCTATTACTTAATTATTAGCTCTCCTTTTTTAATATTTTATTTATTATTTTTATTTTATGTATATGAGTGTTATGCCTTCATGTAGGTAAGTGCACCTGTGTTGTGCAGTGCTCATGGAGAACAGAAGAGGCTGTTGGATCCCCTGGAACTGAAGTTACGGACGTTGTTAGCTGCCATGTGGGTGCTGGGATTCGAACCTGGGCCTTCTGCAAGAGCAGTCAGTGTTCTTAACCACTGAGCCGTCTCTCCAGCCCCCCATCTTTATTTTTATGACTTGGTAAAAACTAGCTGTACTTCCACATTCTTTTACAAATTAGTTGTTCATTGAAACTTCACCCTTTTAGGTTTTCTGATTGAGAAAACATTGATCTTCTATCACTAATGATTTGTAGTTTTGTTTTCCTTCATTTATTTTCAAGTTGATTATCTCATAGACCAGCAAGTTAAATATTGCAAAGAGCGCTTCCTTAGCTCAGTAGGCAGCACATGTCAGTTTCATAAAATACTGCACAGAAAATGGCATTTTAGTATTCTGCCATGTGTAAATGCAGTATATTAACAGTTATACCAACTTAACATTTCATAATTGAGTTGACTAATTTTAGGAGTAGAAAAACTGAATAGGACCAAACTGGCTTTTGTTTTTAATTTTCACAATAACTATATTGTCTTATTTTATGGGTTTATATTTTAGTAGTTGATATATGCTCAGTTATATTTTCAAAGTCTACTATTTTTTTTTTTGCCAAAACAGCTCATAAAAAGTGAAAATGCAAACTGCTGATTTAATGTTATATGAAATTCAAGTAGAACCTAAAACATTTTTAACTTAGAAAATAGAACCTTAAATTTTAATCTAATAAGCTTGTGTGCAAAGGCACATGGAATATATGAATTAACATAAAGCCTTGATTAACTTGGTGCTTGAGTTTTGAAAGGCTATGATTGGTAACTGAAGAAATCATGTCAAGGAAAAATATTTAGTGACAATTACATAAGTAAAGAAGTAGTTATCCTCCAATCAGTCCTTTGGGAATTAGAATATTTAGACCTGTAAGGTCAACAATGTTTAAAAAAAAAAAAAAAAAAATGTTAGTTTTCATGTTTCAAGTCAGCAGCATATATCAGCGCATGTTGGCAGTTGTGTAGTAAGGGTTTTATGGAACAGTCCAGTGACCCAGTGAGCTGCCATGCTGTCGTCCTTGAGCATCTCAGTCTAGGTTTTCTTGTGTGCACATACCGTGTGTGTGTGTGTGTGTGTGTGTGGCTGGCTGGCTGGCTTAGTCAGCAGTTATTGCACTTTGAGTTTCACTTTTTAGACCATGCTGTTTTATTTTGCTGAGACACCTATTTTACTGAGGGGAAAATGGAAATGCAGTGCAGAGCCCAGTTGTGTGGTGGCTCTATAGGTGGCATGAATTTCCATTTTTGTTTTAAGCTATCCATTCCTCCCTGTCTTGCATCTGTTCTCTGTTGTACCCTTTGGTTTAACATTGTTTTCCTCCCCAATTTTCCTCTTCTCCTCATTGTAAACTCATGGCAGGGTCTGCTTGGTGAGCTCATTCTCTTACAACAGCAAATTCAAGAGCATGAAGAGGAAGCACGCAGAACCGCTGGCCAGTATAGCGCAAGCTATGCCCAACAGAAGCGCAAGGTGATGGATGGTTTAAGGGGGCTACTGATGTGTCACACTAATCAGCCATTTCTGCCAAGATCATGTCGCCTTAATTTATCAAGGACTCCAGTTATAAGCAAAAATTTTGAACAAAGTAAATATAAAAAAAATCTCTTGTGAGTTCAAGGCCAGCCTTACATCATACCCCTAGAGTGGGTAGTTCTGACAAAGCCCAAATGTAAGTTCAAGCATAGCAAATTGGATTCTGAAGATTAGGTAATCTGTGAGAGCCCGTGTATTTGTATTTAAAATGAAACTAAATTTGTTTATGTGATCCAGTTATTGAGTCATCCAAATTGGTTATTAATGCAATCAAAAAATCCTTAAAATGTGCTTTTAACTATTAAGTCAAAATCCTACTGTATCAGTCTCTAAGTTTGTAGTCTATGCAGACTTTTAGATCAAAGTGAAGCAAGTGCCATAATTATACAGTTACATGCAGATCTTAAAATAAGCTAATTATCTCACATCTACTGGATCAGAGTTTTGAAGTTATGTAAAGACCTTATTTGGGAAAAAAGGTAGCTTCTTTCTAGGTTCTGATACCTAAATCAGTATTAGAGACGATTGAAGGCAGTGATTCTACTGGCTAACGTGGTGGTGGTTAATGCTTGAGAGTGCTTATCATAATTCATCTAGTTTTTCGGTGTCATTTCCTGGCTTTTCTCAATTCCATGGCTGTGGGATCAACAAATGTGTTGCAGTTTTGATAAATGAAAAACATAGGTAGTAAAAAGAAAAGTTGTTTTGTCTATGTGGCTAAAGTAGACATCTTCAAATGAGGAAGGACTTACTTTGAAAAGTCTCTATTCTGAATCCTGTGAGTATATAATTTACATATTTTAAGAAGTTGGGTGCCGATTACTGAGCCAGCTTTGTTACAGAAAGAAATGGGCGGAGTTGGCATGTTCTGAAATGTTACTTAAAAATGTGAATATAGTGCCAATTACAATTTGTTCTTAACTTTTTTAATATTAAGATTGAAATGAGTCCCATCTATTTGCCATTTTAAGATTCTAAACTACAGTTTAAGAATAGCAACATGCTTGTGAATCTGGCAGTTTCAGGGATATTAGTAATAAACGCAGATTCATTTTCTGAGTTACCAAACATTAATATTCAATTTAGGCCTGCTTTACTGATCTGTCTTCAGACTTAAGGTTATCATTCCTATGCCCATTTATTTGGTTATTTGCTTAACCCTTTAGTTCACCTCTTCTGCCATTTGTAAAATAGAGTGATGCAGCTGTACCTACACTGTTTTGTTTATTAAGGTGCTCTTAATAGGACCCCAAATAGGACTTGCTCCAAAGGTATCTTTGCAGTTACCTTGTATGAAAATCAGTGGGACTTTTAAGAATTATTTATGTACAGCTGGGCATGGTGGCGCATGCCCTTAAGCTCAGCACTCAGGAGGTAGAGGCAGGCAGATCTCTGTGAGTTGAAGGCCAGCCTGTTCTGCATAGCGAGTTCCAGGTCAGCTGGGGCTACAGGGAGACCCTGTCTCAAAAAGACCGAAAAAAAAAAAAAATTATCTATTCTCTTCTATAATGGCACCATTCTCCTTACTTTCCCGAAGGACCAATTCCTTATTGTGTCTTCCCCTCCTGCCCGCTAGTACAGAGGTGACTTTTCAGCTCCCTCAGGGGTGAAGGGCAGGCAGATCGCTGTGAGTTGAAGGCCAGCCTGTTCTGCATAGCGAGTTCCAGGTCAGCTGGGGCTACAGGGAGACCCTGTCTCAAAAAGACCGAAAAAAAAAAAAATTATCTATTCTCTTCTATAATGGCACCATTCTCCTTACTTTCCCGAAGGACCAATTCCTTATTGTGTCTTCCCCTCCTGCCCGGTAGTACAGAGGTGACTTTTCAGCTTTTCACATTCATGACCAAAATCCTTATTTATGAGATTTATCATTCTGGGCATTTGAGGTTACTCAAGGCTCAAAATAACCACAAATACTTTTTTCCTTAAATAATTATTTTGTCCTTACTTTCTTGAAAATATAGTCAGTTCATCGTTTTTTTATTTTTTTGCTAGAAGCAACTAAGATTTTCTGTATTTTTCTAAGCAAAAGAGTTCAGAGGCAGTAGGTTAAAACTTCCTTTGATAGTTTTGCCGCCTATGAATATGTATTGCATACAAAGAAATTTTCCCAATGATTCTCTTATATTTGTTTTTCAGTATTTCAGAATGACCACAATGACTTAATAGGAAGGAATACTTAAAATTTTGAAATCAGGTTTTGTGAGGAGCTAGTAAAGATTTTTCTCTTTCACTTTAGCTTGTTTCTGCGGAAGATTCCACTCTTTCCCCATCAGTTTCACAGCCCTGGATTTGTAGAAAAGCTCTGGTTTCAAGACCATTGATTTCATTTCTGTCAAAAACTAAATGTAGTAAACAACAGAACATGAGCCTCATGTTGGAAGCAGCTGAATTTCACCAGTCAAGCCATCAAAAGAAAATATGCCCAAGCTGGTAGTTAAAACTATAATAAGATAATGGGTAAAGTGCTTGCCCCTCAACCATGAGGTCCTGAGTTCCATCACCAGAACCTATATAAAAATGCCATGTGTGGTACACATGCTTATAATCCCTGGGGCTTACTGGCCGGCCAGCCTACTCTAATTGGTGAGCTCTAGGGCAGTGAGAAGTCCCATCTCAAAAGAAGTAGATGGCATTCCTGAAGACGACATTGATCTAATCCTCTGGCTTCCACATGAATGCACACACATGTGCATACATGCACACATTTAAAAAGAGCTTCAATAAAAAACATACTGCATATAGCCCATGCCCGTTTTCTAAGAAAATGTGCTTGTTTTGTAAACCTAAAAGTTTTCATCCCATATCTTAGAAAAGAAATGATTATTTTTGCTCTGCCACCTGACTTTTAATATAGCATGAATTTTGATGCTCCATTAAGTGAAGCAGCTAAGAAGTATGCCTTTAAATTCTATTTGAGTTCCTCACAATTGTGCCCAAAGAACAAATGATAACTTTGAATATTCTTAAAATACTAATTTATAAAAAGCTTTCTAGCTTGCTTACTAAATACTAGTATTTAAATCAAGATTGTAATAGTCTGATAACCATATATCCTTTTATGTAACCTTTTGTTTTATCAACTACTGAGTTAGCATTTTATGGTCCTTGGCCTAGAATAAATATTTTAATGTTTTTATTTAACTATATTAGTTTCTTAATTATTGCCCCAGGTGCTGAGTAATGTTGATTTTTCTTTTTTTTTTTTTTAGTAATTTGGGACATGTTGCATGAAACCACTCAATTCACATTTAAAACTAAGTTGAAAGTAATACTATTTATATATTTTATAGTAATCAGTTATAGTTGGATGAATATTTATTAAAGTAGATCAAGGTACCTTTAAAAATGAAATGGGAATTCAGTTTGCTTAATAGCTTTCTATGATCATCCTGTTACAGAATGATTGCATGCCATGTGATCATAATATGGAGTTACTGGTTTCTTCTTTGGCCTTTGGATTTTGTTTTTTGGGTTGTGGGCTCTTCCACCTGCCTGGCTCCTCACATTTTAAGAGCCTTAATAAGTCTTGTCCAATCTACACAAATACACGTAGTCAGAATGAAAACAGAAATTCTGCCTGCCAGTCTCTGCTTACTACCCAGGGTTGGAGAAACAAAGTCTGTATTATATTGTCCTTTTTCTCTCATTACTAAATCATTTTGAGAGATTTTCAAGCTTAGAGTTTTTTAAGGGAGAACATGTACCTATCATTTCTAGTAAGTATTATTATTATTATTATTATTGTTGTTAGAATATGAGAAATTTTTGAAAAATTCTTTGGAACTACGAACTAAAATCTGAAAGTAACATTTTATAGCATGGACAAGAGTTATTAATGTCTATCTCAATAAAATCATTTAAAGTCTGAGAAAGACAACTTCTGTATCTTACCCAGCAGTCAGTGCACAGTTATATGAATTTGTCATTAGTGACATTTTCATCCTAATCAATCATTATATTTTGTGTTTAGAATTTTATTGTGACTACTTTAAAACGTGTTATGCAATAAAAGTTTGGGTTTTAAAAATAGTTTTAGAACTATTAATATCATTTGAAAGAGTTTACACAATACCTGTGAATTTTATTATTTTTTATATTGAAATCAGTTTTAATTTCTTGGTTTCATTTCTACAGATATATTTGCTTTAAGTTAGGTGGTCTTGCATTGAAATTGAATTTAAAAACAGGCCTCTGGCTCCGCTTAAATCTCTGAAGATGCAAGTTGTTCTTTGCATTTATTAAGCATGACCCTAAGGTACAGGAATCAATTTTTTTTTATTAAAAAATACACTATAACCAGTGAGCTTTTTCAGTCCCAAAACATACTCTAGAGAGATAGCAATGCTTTATTGCTCTAAGCATCTAAATCCCTTCCTTTAGTACAAAACAACCTCTTAATATAGTAAACACAGATGTTCATCTCTTAGTTTTCTAACAAGCCTTTCATAACGAACGACTAGAATGGTAATGGGAAAATGACTTCTTAATGTTTTTATTTCATAGTATGAGGTTTTGATGAGCTCTTTTTATTGATGAATACGAATATTTTTCTTGAACACTTGATTTAAAATTTATCTTAAATGTATATATAAATACAGTCGTTTTAACGGTTAATGCTTCTTTAAAATTTTAGGTTATTGTACATTTTATATAATTCTAAATATGCTCTACTAAAAATTCATTTTAAATATTTAGGTGTCCGACAAAGAAAAAATTGACCAGCTTCAAGAAGAGCTTCTGCATACTCAGGTAATTCTAATGAGTAAGAAAAAAATCTAGTGCTTTTTCTTTATGAGATGCTAGGGATTGAACTCAGGACACTACACGTGCAAAGCAAGCACCCTGACACTAAGCTGTGTCCCCAGCCCCAGCGACTTTTTCTTTCTTCAAGTATTGCTTATTGTGTTTGCTTTGTTTGGGAGTTTGGGGTGTTTTTTTGTTTTGTTTTGTTTTTGGGGTTTTTTTTTTTTTTTTTTTTTTTTTTTTTTGGGGTTTTTTTTTTTTTTTTTTTTTTTTTGATATAGGGTCTTACTTTGTAGACCAAGTCAGCCTCAGACTTAGAGATCTACCTTCCTCTGCTTCCTGAATGCTGGGGATTAAAGCTTAAGCCCCCAGGCTCAACTGGGGGTTTGTTTGTTTGGTTGGTTGGTATTTTTGAGACAGGGTCTCCCTGTAGCCCTAGCTGGCCTAGAACTCACTAGGTAGACCAGACTGGCCTTAAACTCACAGAAATTCTCCTGCCTCTGCCTGCAGAGTGCTGGAATCAAAGGCATGCACTACATGCCTGGTGGTTTATTTTATTTTTTAATTAGGTTTATATGTTTGTGACCATGTGTGGCTGTGCATGTGTGAGTGCAGGTGCCTGTGGAATCCAGACGAGGCCTTTGGATCCCCTGGAGCTGGAGCTACAGGCAGTTTTAAGTTGCCCATTGTGGGTGCTAGGAACCAAACTTGGGTTGTCCAAAATAGCAGCAAGTGCCCTTAATTACTGAGCCATCTCCCCAGCCCTGAGTAACTACCTTTAGTATAAGACTTCCCTAGTACTGTAACAGCAGTTATTCTATATAAATAAAAATATCTAATAATTAAGACTTATTTTTAAAAATAAGGAGATGAAATTAAACTGGTGTAGTATCGGGGCTGGAGAGATGGCTCACCAGTTAAGAACATTGACTATTCTTTCAGAAGACCCAGGTTCGAATCCCAGCACCCATATGGCAGCTAACAACTGTCCGTAATTCCAGTTCCAGGGGATCTGACAGTCTCTTCTGTCCTCTGTGGGCATCGCACGACACGGTTGCACTTACCTACATGCAGGCAATACACACATACACATAAAATAAAAATAATAATAATAATAAAACAACTAGTGTAGTATGTGTTGATGTTTCTATGATCTGTTCTTTTGGTCTCCTCTCTATATATTAGAATCACCTGTGCTTTGTCTGCCTTAGGTTTTTCTGCTATGAGTGGAGAGTCATTCAGCTCCACACAGGGAGTACTCTAGCTTCTGCCCAGCCCACAGTTCCCTTGCTGTATACTCAGTAAACTAATCTTTTTTTAAGTCACTAGTCTCTAAGAGCTTGTTAGAAATACAGATTTTTTTTTTGACAATAACAAAAAAGAGGAATATACTTGCACAAAATAAGTTTGATCTTATGGATATATGTAGAACTGGCCACATATTTAGAGATTTTTTTTTAATATTTCATAGTTTATATCCAAGGTGGGGAAATAGAGTAACTTACAAAGGCGAACACCCAATTTATTTTTGATATAGGGTCTTGCTGTGTAGCTGACCTGCAGCTTAAAATCTTCCTACCTCAGCTTCCTGAATGCTGGGATGATAGGCCTGCTCACCAATAAACCCAGCCACGATCTTTGTTTTTAAAGCCCAAAAGATAATTACAATATATCTTAAAGTTTGAGAATTATTTGTTCTAGGCAAACATGTCCAGCTTTTTGACATTGCAACACAACGTGGTTATCTGCACAGTTCATACTTGAGAACTGCATAATCAGGTTACAAAAAGAAATCACAAAATATTCATTCTATTTTACGTATGTTTGTAATTTTGGGTTAGGCTGCATCCAAAGCTGAGCTCAGGCTAGACGTGCCCATTAGCCTGGTTGCACTTCTCTGCAGGATGCCTGCAAGTTGATACTTGTACCAAAGGAAAAACAAATGTAGATTTCCCCAAATAGATTCCGTGTTTACAAAGAAATGAGCCAGTGGAAATCCACCCTGCAGTTTGTATGACTGTAGCTATTAACCACTGGGCATTGTATGGAGGATGTATAATATAATAAACCATGGAGTTATCTCTGTCTGCATTGGTGATGCTCAGTAGAAAGAAATATGCAGGCCAAATTTTTTTTGTTTTCATTTAAAAAAGGGAAGCAAATGAGAATTTTAATAGTATATTTTATTTAACCCAATATGTCCCAAATTAGTATCATTTCAATATATAACAGATATTAATAAAGCACTTTTTGTTTCAGTATGCCTTGATTTAAACAGGCCACGTTTCAAGTAGTTGTGTGTGACTAGTAGCTGCTATCTTAAACAGCAGAGATATACTAGAATCTTCCTGTATTATTACTGGGTATAAACAAATGTATGAAATATGCTTATCATACAGCTGATGCTATAGTTCTACTTGGCTGACACTATGTAGTTTGTATATTTTTTCTTTAATTTGACCTTATTTGGACATTCTGTGAGGATACGACTATGATTTCCTATCATTTACTTTGTTCTCAGGAGTTTTAAACTTAAAACAATTTTTTTAATATTTTATTTATATTTTTATTTTATGTGTATGAGTGTATTGCCTGCATGTATGTGAGTGCACCCATGTCATGCAATGCCTTGGAGGTCAGAAGAGGGCTTCAGATTCCCCTGGAACTGAAGTTAAGGATGGTTCGTAGCTGCCAAGTGAGTGCTGGGAATCGAACCCAGGTCCTCTGAAATAGCAGTTAGTGCTCTTAACCACTGAGCCATCCCTCCAGCCCCCAATCTGGTGCTTTTAAAACTTAAAACAGTTTTAAGAAATGTTTTCCATTATGAACACTGTGATGTATGTTGTACAAACACAAATTCCGCTGATTATAGAGTAATCCTTTTTAAATTTTATTTTATGTGTGTGAATATTTTGCCTGCATGTGTATAAGTGCACTGTGTCATGCAGTGCCCTGCAGAAGCTAGAAGAGGGTGTTGGATCCCTAGAACTGGAGTTAAGGATGGTTGTTAGCTGCCGTGTGGGTACTGGGAACCAAACCTGACATCTTTGCGAGAGCAGCCAGTGCACTTAACTGCTGAACCATCTTTCCATCCCTGGAGAGTAATTCTTAATAATTATCTGTACAGACTAGATGACCAATTTGAAGGGCTCAACTTGAGAAGAAAAGTGTGTTGCTATTCAGCTACTTTGACAGAATAACCCTAAACATACTGATCTTTAAAATTTGTGTTCATATCAGTATTTTATATACTAACATAATTCCTCTAGACATGAGCATTTGATAGAACATGGAAGAGTCTGAGCACCTGACTCGAGACCTATTTTCAGATGCCCTTTCCCCTGCCACATAAGCAACATGACTTTAAGATAGGCTGTCACATATCCCAAACCTTAAACTCCCCATCTACAAACACTAAACATGAGAGTGGAGTTTCTGTGAAGGCTGAGCCACATGAAATGCACGAAGCACTTGTCACACAATGCACACATTGGTGTTGCTGGCTATTCATCCATCTTCTTGAAAATGATGTGGGGATGAAAAGAATTTGGATTTTGGCCAAATGGCCCTAAACTGAAGACTTAATTAAATCATAGGAAATATTGCTTTTTAGTGTATAATTCAGAACTTTAAGTTTTCACATTAATAGTATTTCTAAATAATTCTTCAGTGTAAGTAGCAAATAATTTTTCTCAAGTTAAATACTAAATCATGATAGAAAATTATGGATTTTGCTGTTTGCGTGACATCATCATGGCTGATTTTATTTTCTTAACATTGTCATAGAATATTTTTAAATGTGGTAATTTGTTGTATGTAGTCAAGTCTTACAACATGGAAGATTTTAATTAGACTCTTTTTTACATAGTTCTGTATACTATTTTGTTGCAGTTAAAGTATCAGAGAATCTTGGAACGTTTAGAAAAAGAGAACAAAGAATTGAGAAAATTAGTATTGCAGAAAGATGACAAAGGCATCCATCATAGAAAACTTAAGGTACTTTAAATTTATCTTAATTTGTTAATTCTCAGAACTTTAACACTTAATATTGTGTGTTCGTTGATAAAAATGTTTAAGAAACCGTAAAATGTTTTATCATCTTTTTCTTTCCAGCCCTATCTGTCAACAATTCACAAACTGTAATTTCTAAAAATTCATCTTATATTGTGCCCATAAAATTCAATATTTTTATGAGAATTTTCTTATAAAACTTTTTTTTTGTCTTTTTGAGACAGGGTCTCCCTGTAGCCCCAGCTGTCCTGGAACTCACTATGTAGACCAGGCTGGCCTTGAACTCACAGAGATCTGTCTGCGTCTGCCTCCTGAGTGCTAAAATTAAAGGCATGCACCACCATGCCCAGCTGAACCAATTTATTTTAATAAAATATCTAGTTTATCTTTAAGCTTAGTTTCTGTATCTATCAAATTAAGTTTATTAGTTTGATGGACACTTAAATAAGACATCACCATTCATTTCCTTATATGTACATCCAGGGAGTGATAAAGCCACTGTCTTCAGTTTAAAAAAAAAAAAAAATGTTTATTTTCTAAGGAGAGGTTTCAGTCAATTAATTAAGTCACACTGTTCATAGAGACCCAAGCCAAATGTGTCAAGTTGAAGTGATTGTTTTAACTTTAAAGTTAAATCTGAGACTTACAAGCAAAGTTTCAGAATAAGTAAATAGTTGCTGCAGCATAGCAGACTCTGTCATGACACATACCTCCTGTAAACGAGGTCCAGTGATGTCTCTTTAGTTTAGCCAACATGCATTAGTAGCTCTGATTCTAACTTGTAACCACACGAAACATAAATAGCCTGGTTATATTTATATTTACTTGGCCACTGAGCAAAGGTCATGTCCAAGTGTTACAAAATGTTGTTACCTTACAGTGGTTTCTTTCTCCCCCTCATAAAATGGAAAGGTAGTAAAATGTTCTTGTTAATTTTAGCTAGATGTGGTGGCAGTTGGTGCCATTTATTTATTTCTAGGTATTAAGAGACTAAAGGATCAATTCTTAAAGTCTCATATTGTTCCTACCTTGACATTAAAACTTACCCTTCATTAGTAAATGTTCAGTGTTACCCTTTGCTTCCCGACCTAGGTCTTTGTTTGTTTGGGCTAGGTCTTCGTTTGTTTGACCGCCAGATATTTTCCTTGAAGCTTGTTATATACAGGATGCCATACTCAATCCTGGTCTGCTGAGAGAACCAATCTAGGGTGTCTGCCCTGGATGCTCACATTGTAGCCTGCCGGTTGTCAGAGGATGCTTTGCCACACACTGCTGCTATGCAGGGTCCCCCTGACAGTGCTCTAACTGTCATCAGACTCTCACTTGGACATGCTTTCTTCCCTTTCTCCTCACTCTGCCATGTGCTTTCCTGCTTTGTACCCTTTCCCCTTTCTGTCACTCCACACAGCCTAGACGCCACAGAGTCGTTTGCTTGTCAGTAAGTTGAGCACTTGATCCTTTCTTTGGCATTTCATAGTAGCTCATTAGTATTAATGACTTTTCTCTTTTACTAGATTAGAAAATTTTAAGTTAATAAATTTTATTAAATCAGTGTATTTCCAAATAAACTGAAGAAAAAATGGAATTTTATCCTGTACTTTTTTTACTATGAAATGTATTTACATACTGCAAAAGGCAGTGTAAATTTGAATTTATCAACCTTTTTTTACTTGTTATGTCTGCTTTGACTGTTTTTTATTGATTTTTTAAAATTTTACAGAAATCTTTGATTGATATGTATTCTGAAGTTCTTGATGTCCTCTCTGATTATGATGCCAGTTATAACACACAAGACCATCTACCAAGGGTAAGGGAAATTCATAAACAGTGAGCTTGCTCATTAGCAAGAAAGTACTTTAAGCTTCTCAAAAATTATGTGTTCAGGGCCTCAAACCTTCTAGGCATACTCTACTTATGTAATCATGATTACTATATTAAATACTGAGTATTGGTTGGTTCTTTAGTTTGGAGGTTATATAAGTAAATATGTGTTACTTATGTTTATGTGTTTTGAAAGATTATATATATTATCTATTTGGTGTTATAAATTCATTTTATTTATATAATGTTAAAACTACTCAAATGACAAATTAAACATTAATGAAATTTGATCTAACTGAATCTGAAGTATGTTTGTACAATGTAAATCAACTATGGAAAAGATTTGTAGAAAGTTATTAATGATCTGGTTTTGGAAATAACTTTTAATTAGCACCATTTTTTAAAAATAAAAATTTGTAGCCGGGTGTGGTGGTGCACACCTGTAGTCCCAGCCCTTGGGAGGCAGAAGCAGGCAGATCTCTGTGAGTTCGAGGACAGCCTGGTCTACATAATGAGTTCCAGGACAGCTGGGGCTACAGGGAGACCCTGTCTCAAAAAAACCAAAAAAAAAAAAAAAAAGATTGGCCACAAAAAACGTGAATCCAGTTAGTATTTGGCTTTGTGTATTTTCATTGTGTCTACATTTATCAACCATCAGTTTTTCATAGATTTAAAAAAACATTTCTTTGACTATAAATATCTCAAAAGACTAAAAAAAATGTGTTGTCATTCCAAATCTTAGTTACATTTAATGTGGTATCAGAAAAATACTAATAGGTGCAATTTGTTTCGTGATAAGGTTGTTGTGGTTGGAGATCAGAGTGCTGGAAAAACAAGTGTGTTGGAAATGATTGCTCAAGCACGAATATTCCCAAGAGGATCAGGGGAGATGATGACACGTTCCCCAGTGAAGGTAAGAAAATGGGCCCTTGAAGTGCCTCAGAAAAGCCCCTCTTCAATGACGTCTGCTCATGATGTTGGAATGAAGACTTTTAGCAGAAGAAGGGGTCTCAATATAGCATTCGAAATCATTCCCAGTGTAGAAATTAGTAGAAGGCACAGCCAGGAGGCCCATACAGCCAGAGCAGAGAGAATGAGCAAGAGGGGAGTAGTGGGAGAGGACACCAGAGGCGAGGGGCCAGGCTGTGCCACCAGGCCCTTGGTGTCATTGAGTAAGACATACAAAGAGGAAGAGAATGAGAATATTGCAAGTAGAGTCAGTGAGTGTAAGTAGTTTTCTAGTTCTACTGTAAAACAGCAGAAAAAGGAGGGTAATCCGTTGAGTGACGAGAAGATTTTTAGAAGTATTTTTATGCTGAGTTATAATCAGTGTGTGTCAGATCATTATAAGATCTAATAAAGAAAAAAAATAATGAGGAAACAATGCAAGATCAAAGTCTCTGAGGTGAAGGAGGCTGGACTCACTTATACATATGTATCTGCATATGAACTCCCTGCACATACATAAAAGCGCTAGCTCAGTGAATTCACTGATGAACACAGGGAGAAAGTAAATGGCCACAGGGTCTTTCATTAAGCACATGTTTGTTTTCTTACTCTATACCAGCATTGGTCTGCCCTAGCAATCTTTGCAATCATTGTGGCAAACTTGTCATCTACAAAATTCACACTTGAGAACCATGCAATCAAATTACAAAAATTAATAATGATTAATAAATCACAAAAAACCTCAATGTTTTAATTAAGTTTATGATTTTTGTCTTCAGCCATGTTCATAACTATCCTGGGGTCTGTGCAGCCCATGGGCCCCAGGTTGGACACTCCTGGCTCTAGACCGTGTGCTACTAAGTTTAAAAGATTTTTTTCCATAAACATAGTAAATATCTAAATATTTATTGTGTTGCAAGTAGATGTTTATAAGATAAGCAGGATCATGGAGGTCAGGGGAGAGGCAGTTTTACTGGATGACACGTGGACCCAAGAAATAACATTGCTGGGATTATGAAGCTATTTGTAAAGTAGAGCCAGCAGAATTTCTTGACAGATTTGATATGAAGAGACCAATCATCAAAGGCCTGGGTTTTGTCTTGAGTAGATTAAAGAATGTTATTTTCATAAAGAAGTCTAAGTAGGTTCACTTTAGTCAAAGTGTTCAGTTTAGTTTTCCTGCTAAAGGATGATAACAAATAAGTAGCTCAATGTGCAGATTTGGGGACACATAAATTTTGGAGTCAGGATGATCTATCCAAGTGTAGTATTAAAAGTTGTGGTCTTATGAAACACGATTTACAAGGGAAGGAGTGGAGATAGAGAAGATAAGGACCTGCTGGGAGTGGCGGCATTATCAGTTAAGTTTAAAGGAAAAGGAAACAGTTTGAAATGTGCGAGGGTAAGCCAGTGTGATTGGAGGAGAACCAGAACCACCCTGTAAACTACAAGTCAGGTAATGAAAGCATTGAGGAAAAGTGATCTGTGAGTTCAGATGCTCTGATAGAAGCATTCCTTCCATTTACCAGAGTAGGCAAGTAAATGCACTCACTATTAGGAAGCTTTCTGGTTGCTTCAACTTCCTCAGCGAAATAAGAAGCTAAATTATCACTATTAAGTAAAGAGAAAGGAAAAGAGATTCAGGATTGGGGCCGGAGGAAATACATGAAGTCTTTTCTGAGAGAACGTGGCAACTCTACTAGTGAGTTGATGGGGCCAAGTAATACAAAGTTGATGGGTTACGCTGAAGTTACATTAAGTGTGTGGCATTAATTTAAAGTGAATCTGTAGTTTTTTCGTTGCTTTTCTTTTGCATTCACCTAATAGAAGTCTAGATAAATAATACAAGAATTAGAAACTTGAAATCACCAAGGAGTATAATCAGAATAGTGGTAGAAAGTGAGACGATGAAACCGACTTAAAACCTTCAAGAGGCGATGTTTCTAGCTGCAGCAAGGTGGAGTACTGGGCAGTGGAGAGTGATTTAGAGCACCCTTGGATCTAGCTATGCACTGGACCTCATTGTATGAGACTGGTTCCTTTTTCATTGCTTGGTGGTGTTAAGTGAATGTGCTCAACTTTGCATATCCATGTTACCATTGATGAGAGTCTGGGGGTATTTTCAACTTAGGAGAGAAAAGCCCAAAGTGAGTCTGTGTGTCATGTCGTGCTCAGTAATAAACTACAAAAACACTGGGAGTCTGTCTTTTATGTTGCTACTGGTACCTAATTGTGGAGGCCATGAGAGATACTTCAGGAAGAATTAACTTCGCTCTTAGAGACAAGAAAGATGGGAGGTTTCCTTGAAACACACAAGGCCATTAACCTTCTGCTGTTTATCAGGGCTCTTCCTTCTTGATGGACCCCAATTTTTGTCTTCTTGGAGCAGTGGAATTGGCAAAATCTTGACAACATTTCAGCCTCCTTAACAGCTTGGTTTCTTCGTATATGTGTCTTGAAGGTGTATCATGCACAAGGTGTAGGGTTAGTTTTTAGAGATTTATTTCTATAGTTCATTTTTCACTGGAATCTTGGTTCCTTGAATCATAGCTTCTTGAAAATCCTGAATCCAATTTTTGTCTATTTGTTTGACCCAGGGACATTGTTACAGACTAAGATTTTCTCTTAAGTCTCTGTCCTGCACCACAGATCAGCAAGTACTCTGATGAAAAACAGCTATAGGAAACCCCCCCTCAAGTCCTTTGGGCTCCTGGTCTCCTAGTTGAGACTGCCATAGTTGTTTTCAGCAGCCAGTTTTTGTATTTTTATATAGTTGCTTAGCTTATCTTAGTGGAAGGAAGTATATTTTTAAAGTAAATTGGGGAACTGAAGAGATGGCTCAGTGGCTAAAAACACTGGCTGTAGGGCTGGAGAGATGGCTTAGCGATTAAGAATGCTATTCTTGCAGAAGACCTGGGTTCGAATCCCAGCTCCCACATGACAGCTAACAACTGTCTGTAACTCCAGTTCCAGGGGATCCAACAGCCTCTTCTTGTCCTCCGTGGGCATTCACAACATGGGTGTACTTACCTACATGCAGGCATACCACTCATACACATAAAATAAAAATAATAAATATTAAAAATAAACACTGGCTATTCTTGCAGAAGACCTGAGTTTGAATCCAGCACCTACATGGTGACTAACAACTGTCCGTAACTCCAGTTCCAGGGGATCTAACACCATCTTCTGACCTCCTCGGGCTTTGCACAATATGGTGCACTTGCAAACATACAGACATAAAATTCATACACATAAAAATTTAAATATATATGTATAATAAAGTAAAACAGTAGATTTATGGAAATGTCAAAAATTATAATTTAAAAATTAAGAAATAAGTTTAGAAATTCTTGCAAAACTGTTGACTGTTAATACATGTTGTTAAAATATTTTTGCCCAAATGCCACTCTTGGATGAAGTCTGCTTTGCTTTCTTGATGGCCAAAATCTTTCTCTGTTGTGACACCTTAGCTTCTGCCACATTGTTCTGGTGTGTGTGTGTGTGTGTGTGTGTGTGTGTGTGTGTGTGTGTGTGATAAATTCTTATAGTAGAGAAGTCTGAAACAGACAGCTCTGTTTCCACATCTGGAATACTTGATATATAGTTCACATATTGATGAATGTTGACTAAATGAGCTGTCCTTTACCCAAATTCATCTTTGTCAAGTCCTGGATTTTCTTTTCTTTTTCAAGTTTTACAATAATGATTTTTGTTCTTGACACGCCATAAAACATAGCATGGGGAAAGAAAGGTGCAACCGCATATTCTTTAGGCCATAAAAGATATAAATTACCCACCCATCTTGTTGGGAAATCAAAACATGGATGACATATACATGATTGATACAGAGGTGCCATGCTGACAATTCCAGGGGACACTCCTGGGTACAGTGTGAACGGACCTGGATTTGTGCAATGCAGTGGCCCTGTCCAGACCATGAAATGCTGTGAGAGTTAATATTAATTATAAATGTGTCATTGCATCTGTTTTCTATTCCTTTCAGGTGACTCTCAGTGAAGGTCCTCACCATGTGGCCTTGTTTAAAGATAGCTCTCGGGAGTTTGATCTTACCAAAGAGGAAGATGTAAGTAGAATTCATCTCAAGTTCGTATGTGTAACTTTATAACCCCTATGAGCTTATAAGACAATTAAAGTATTTGTCGACTAAGATTTTCTTACAATTTTGTTCTTTCCCATTGGTAGCTTGCAGCATTAAGACATGAAATAGAACTCCGAATGAGGAAAAACGTGAAAGAAGGCTGTACAGTGAGCCCTGAGGTGAGGGTTGTAATTCATTTCAACAGTGTTTTAGGGAAAGGCAATGTATGGCTTCATATAAATTATGGTATTGATATTGGTATTTAGATTGCAGCTTTTCCAAGATGCTTGTTTTTTGAGTGTTTGTTTGTTTGTTTGTTTTATGTTCTAAGTAGGGTAACATCTGGGGGTAATTTTCTAGAATAATTACTTTGGTATCAAAAGGAAACAACTTTTCTGAAATATGTGACTAGGTGAGATACAGAATTTTCAGAAATAAATAACCACAAATATTCTTAGCAAATTCACCCCCAAATTCACTTTATGTTTATCTTCCTGAATAGACCATATCCTTAAACGTGAAAGGCCCTGGGCTACAGAGGATGGTGCTTGTTGACTTACCTGGTGTGATTAATGTAAGTATATACAGACCAGCCGTTTATTTTATTCCTACTGTGGAAAACATTTGTAATGACATTTAAAACTTTTCTTCAAGACTGTGACAGCAGGCATGGCTCCTGACACAAAGGAAACTATTTTCAGTATCAGCAAAGCTTACATGCAGAATCCTAATGCCATCATCCTCTGCATTCAAGGTAAATCATGGTGGATCTTAGGTGCTCTGATATGCTTTGCTCTTGGCAACTTGAGCTTTGCTTCAGTACATGTCATATAAACATACATGGCAAATGTGTTTTTAAGTTCTCTCTTGTTCATTTTATTAATAAATGGATCTGAAGTTGGGTTTTTTTTAACTTTTGACATCATTGGAATTTTTTATTGGCTACAGTGTTCTTTCATAAAGTAAATATATTAAGATTGTGAAAATTTTTGCAACCTACTAGTTATTACAGTGTCATTTTTATTTTTTTCAGATGGATCTGTGGATGCTGAACGCAGTATTGTTACAGATTTGGTCAGTCAAATGGATCCTCATGGAAGAAGGACCATATTTGTTTTGACCAAAGTAGACCTGGCAGAGAAAAATGTAGCCAGTCCAAGCAGGGTGAGGGCAAGTTCTTTATTTTGTGTGTATGCACATGTGCATGTAATGCTCACATGGAGGCCAGAGGACAGTCTCAGATATTGGTCCACCTTTACTTTTTATTATTTCTTTTTATTTTGTTTTGGAGACATGGACTCTCACAGGCTTAGAACTCATTAAGTCGGCTCATTTGGCTGGCCAGTGAGCCCCAGAGATCTCTGTCTCTGCTTCCCCAGCCCGGGATTACAAATGCCACCACAGAGAGACTGGAGAGATGGCTCATAGATTAAAGTACTTGATGCTCTTTCAGAGGACCAGAATTCAGTTCCAATACCCACAGTGGGTGGCTCACAGCAGCTTATAATTCCAGCTCTGGGTGCTAAGGCTCTCTGGTATCCACAGTTTCCTGCACACACATTCACAGACACAAATCAGTAATAAAATTAATCTTTTTAAAAATGCCCCCACACATTTAACAACCATATTGCTTCTGGAAGGGCTTTCTTCCATCCCCATAGGGTTTATCTGGAGAATTTTTTCCCCCTTTATTCCCATAGTTCTTTGTAAGCCCTCCTTCCTGCCCTCCCCTTTCCCCCCTTTTTTGTTTGTTTGATTTGGGATGGGGGCCGGTTGTTTTGTGTGTTTGTCCATGAATTCTGGGATCTAACTCAGGTCTTTGTGCTTGCAAAGCAAACAGTTTACCAACTAAGCTATTTCTTTAGCCCTGAGAACATGTCTTATTTGGATGCAGACCTGACTGACTTCTCCTCCTAACTGTAAAGGTACAGGGGGTAGTTGAGAGTAAGGAGGATTTGTGTTGTTTCAAATCCTGGCACTACCATTTGCTAGCTATGTGATCTTGGGGTAAGTTATTTAACTTTTCTATGCTTTAGGCTTCCTCATCTGGTGGGAATGAAGATAATTATATAGATTTCTCCTTGGTTGTGATGAATTATTGAGTCAAATAAATGACACAAAGAAGTTGGAATGAATCTTGGGCCCAAAGTGTTACATACATAGTGACTGGCATGTTTATGAATGATAAATTGATATTGTATCATTTCCTGTAGAACAGTGACTTCAAGTAGCCATCCCCACCACTACTGCATAGAATGTCTCTCTTTCCCACCTTAAACATTCTGAGACTGCCCCTGTGTCAGGGGCTCCCAGACACTCCAGCTCCAGGTGCAGTGACTCGCAGGACTTGCAGGACTCACCACATAGTCAGACCAGATACCGTTCTAGTGAAGGGTTCAAGCGAAATCACAAAGTGAAGGTGCAGGTGAGTCTAGAGGCAGCCTACTCAAGTCTCCAGAAGTGAAGAACAGGTGTGAGGTAGAAACATATCTGTGTGACCTCCATTTCGCCTTTCCTCTCTGGGATAGTCACTTTGAATTTCACCTGAGATGCAATTGAAGCTGACTTCAGTCCTTTCTACGGTAGAGATTCAGCTTTAGCCCAGATTTGACTTGTCTTGGAGGAGGATTCTTCTCCCAGCATTAATCTGAATAGGCCGCCAGAGGTGGAAATATTTGTGTGTGAATAGATCAATGCAAATAAGCATTTTTCTGGGTTCAGAGTCCAATTTTTAATCACACTCTAGAGAAGGATTTTTCTCCTTAGAAGAGTGGAAAACTCAGTGGGTCCAAATAGTTTTCTAAAAAGGGGCTTCCCATAGAAGAAAGAAAGGAGTAAAAGAAGACAGCGCAGCATGGTTAGGATTTACAGATTCAGAGCCAACAAGATGACCCAGCAGGCAAGGGTACTTGTGACCAAGCCTGACAACGATAAATAGTAGAAGGAGAGAAGTGATTACCATGAGCTGTCCTCTGACCTCCACATACGTGCCTACACCCAAATAAATAAACGGGATTTTAAATTTTTTTAAAAAAGGGCTGGAGCGATGGCTCAGCAGGTAAAAACACTGACTGCTCTAGCAGAGGATTGGAATTTGATTCCCAGCACCCACATGGCGGCTAACAATCGTCCATAACTCCAGTTCCAGGGGATCCAACACCCTCTTCTGACCTCCTCGGGCATTGTACAACACAGGTGCACCTACCTACATGAAGGAAATACACTCATAAAATAAAAATAATAAAACTAAAAAGAAAAAAAATTAAAAATAATAGTTAAAGAATTTAGATTTTGAAAGAAACTATGAGGAAGTAATAATAAAGCTGTGTATTGGGTACGTCTCTGTGCCCTGTACTGTGCTAATTAAATTTGACTATCTTACAGTCTCAGCAACCCTTTTTTAAAAAATTAAATTTATTTACTTAAACCCACATTGCTAGTAAATGGCAGAGCAAGAATTCTAACCAAGGTCTGACTCACAAATATCATTTCAAGTTTTAATTTTGGCATATACATTTTAATACATTTTCAATATAGTAAAATTAAATGTATTTCCCTCAAATAATAAGACAGATTTGTCTAATTTTGATAAATATATACAGCATTTTTAATTATTTTGCCTTCTCAATTGTATATTATGATTTTAAAAGCTGAGTTCATATTTCACACTTATTTTTTCCAACTTATTAAAACAGATTCAACAGATAATTGAAGGAAAGCTCTTTCCAATGAAAGCTCTGGGTTATTTTGCTGTTGTAACAGGAAAAGGTATGCAAAACTGGATCGTTATAACTTTGTTTTAGTTTTTGTTGTTTTCAGATGACAAAGATTAATTTTCTTGGTGAAAATGTGGTCACCATCTTTCCTAGGAAACAGCTCTGAAAGCATTGAAGCAATAAGAGAATATGAAGAAGAATTTTTTCAGAATTCCAAACTCCTAAAGTAGGTGTCACATTAAGATACTTAACTTTACGATGAGAACATAGCTTTGTAACTATTAGCTTATTGCTAGCTATCTTCCCACACAGTGGTCTGAATCTAAGGAAGGCTGTCCTTGAGAGCCCTTTATCACATGGTACTGCAGATAACTGGAAAGGCACACTGCCTCTGGCCATGGACACTGAGTGATAACTCTCACACCTCTTAAGTTGTTTTGCCTAGAATGTGATACTTTTTTTTAATTGATATTTTCTTTTTTAAATATGTGGGAACATTTCTCTAACAATTTTAGAGAAAGTTGGAAGGGGAGATAGCAAAGAGATATTCCTAAATAGATATTGACAGAAAATAAGATACTAAACCACAAGGCAAAATGAAGAACTAAATTATGGCATTTGAATTATACTAAAGCTTTATATTGAGAGAGTTTCTAAAAATAGAAAAGCATGTTTGCCTTTAGTTTGTAAGTAAAGATAATTTTTGCAAACATAGCTAGAGAAATTTCTTTTTCTTGGGAAGGAACTGACAAGCACTGTGCTGTCCACTGTGGTACTCACTAGTCATATATACTCCTGAACTAGTTTGAATTCCAGCAGGTAAATTTCATCTCCTCAGCTCAGTCTCACTGGCCACATACTTCAAGAGCTCAGTAGTCCATGTGACTAGTGTTTACTTTATTGGACAGCTTAGATATGGACCATTTTCTTCATTGCAGAAAGTTTCGCTAGACAGTATGTGGGTATGAGTGGCTGTTCTGATTGTACATTCTCATACTTGCTAGTATTCTTATTGCTCTTCTGTAATTTTAATACATTTTACCCCTGTTTTTTTGTAGGACAAGTATGCTGAAGGCACATCAAGTAACTACAAGAAATTTAAGCCTTGCTGTATCTGACTGCTTTTGGAAAATGGTTCGAGAGTCAGTTGAACAACAGGCTGATAGCTTCAAAGGTATGTTGGCTTATTAAAATGAGTGTGCACATTCAGGTGTTATATTAGTTGACAGCCTTTAGCATTCATCGGCTTTTTTACTCCTTTTCTCAGTGACCTAGTAGCTGATTTACTGTTAGATAATGCATGGACAGTGGGAAAATGCAAACCTTCTATTGCCCTTTCAGGGGTACCATTACAGAGTTGTTAGAAGTAGCCAGTGTGTGGTAGTGTTTGAGAGAGCTTAACTACAGAGAGTGTGGGCTCCTCTTTCATATGCAGAAGAGAGCCCACCTGGAAAGCAGAGCACCTTGTGCTTTAGCTGCCTCATACTGTTCTCCCAACCCCACACTTCCTGCCCCAGGTCTTTGCTTCCATAATTTCAAACAGGGAGAATGTATTCTCCTTCCCCTTGCCATTTGGAAATTTTGCTTACCATTTATCCCCCTTAGGACTGCAACAGCCTTGGAAGTATTCCTTTTTTTTTTTTTTTTTTTTTAATAAGTATAAGCCATTTATTATTTTTTATCTGTTTTGAAGCTATATGCTTTAAGAAAATATCTAAGGGAGCTGGGCTTGCTAGTGCATGCCTTTAAGTATTCTTTTTATTCCCATTTTACAGAAGAGAAAACAAAGGTGCCGAGTAACTGGCACAACCAATGTCACATAGTAGTTAGACGTTAGACCTAGAATGTGGTATGGCCCCAGCTGGCATTCTCTTAGCTGTTGAACTCAACTGCTACAGCTGTGGATCTGTGAAATGAAAGTGAAGAAGCTAGAATCAAGGAGAATAGCTTACAAAGCTGTTATAATAATAGATTTCAGAGTATTAAGGCACCACAGACACACTCTCAATAGAAGATATGCATAATAGCCTTTTACTACAACATCTGGGAAGAAAGCGCCATCGAGAGTAAACATTTTCCTTTTTCCTCAGCAACACGTTTTAACCTTGAAACGGAGTGGAAGAATAACTACCCTCGCCTACGAGAACTTGACCGGGTAATAGTTGGTATCCTGCATATCTTTTTTTTAATGTGTATAAGTGTATTGCCTGCATGTAGGTAGGTGCACCCATGTCATTCAGTGCCCACAGAGGTCAGAAAAAGGTGTCAGATCCTCTGGAACTGGAGTTACAGACATTTGTTAGCCACCATGTGGGTGCTCAGGTCCTCTGCAAGAGCAGCCAGTATGCTTTTAACTGCTGAGCCATCTCTCCAGCCCCCCACACATAAATCTTACATATATTTTAATTTAATGTATTCTAACAAAGTTGTTGTTGATGAGAGAAATCTGGCAAGCTAAACTCCTGTTTTTAACATAACTACTTGGGAGTAATTATATCTTCTAGAATAATTTAAAATTTTTAGTTTATAACATTTAAAAGTAGGAATCACTCAAGATACAGAATCAAGTGTTTAAATGTATCTGACAAAATAAAGAATGTTCTTTAATAGTCTTAAGGAATTAGTATATTTATGTAATCCAAATTCATTTTAGCTATATATCCAGTTTTTATATTCTCAGTATTTACACTGGCGATGTATAATCTAATTTAGTGAAAAATTAAATATTGTTTTCTTTGATTTTAAAATAGCTTTAGTTATAAAACCCAATATTAACTTAAGAATTACTGATGCACTAAACCGTGTGTGTTGGCACTTTAACATTTTCTATGTGGAAATGTTATATGAATAAATGTTAGGTGGAAAACTGCATCCAGAAATGAGTCAGGTGGACATCTGGCTATACCAGCTTCTTCATCCTTATCTGGATAATGATATTCCTAAAAGGAGAATGAAAGTTCATTTTTGCTGGTCTTCTCTTTTCAAACTGAAACTCAGTCTACTACTCTATGTCTGTTTGGTTATCTGAAGAGCATGATAGGGCAAATTTACTGTCCTATGAAAATCTTAACTTGTGTCTGTGTTGCCTAGAATGAACTATTCGAAAAAGCTAAAAATGAGATCCTCGATGAAGTTATCAGTCTGAGCCAGGTCACACCAAAACACTGGTAAGTATTAGTCCCTTTTTTCGACGTCTTTTAGTCTATGACTTATGAGGAAGCATCAATTTATTGTAACCTAGTTCATCCCTCCAAAGGAAGTAGGGAAAGAATAAAGCATGTCTCCTTAAAAATAACTGCAGGTGTAGTCTCATCAATTGAATCTTTGGACAGTAGCTTACTCTGGGGTCCTTTTTAGTCTGGATCTATCTTTGGCTCTTCTTGGCTTTATGCTCAATCAATACAGACTTTGATTTCTATAAAACGTTTAAGCTTAAGTTTCATAAAGTTCTGTTTTAGGTAATAGCAAATTACCTACCAGGACTGGTTATTATTAATTAGAGCCACATTATGATCAAATTAATTGGTAAAGGAAGAATAGGTATTTTCAAACTCTCACTTCAGAGTAAGAGTAATTGATGCTTTCTGTATCATTACTGACTATGTTGGACACAACATTTTTCATTAATTCGCTCTTGTGATTCGGTATTAAATAGTAAATTCATCCTTTTTGAAAATTTGTCTTGTGAATCTCTTAAGGCAAGCTATCATCTATGATTTATATTTATATTAATATGGGCATTCTTAAATTTATTGGAATTAGAATGGAGCATTATAAAAAAAATAAACTAAACCAGGAATGGTGGCACACACTTGGAATCCCAGCATGCAGGAGGTGGAAGCAGGAGGATCACAAATTCCAAGCCAGCCCATGCTGTGTAGTGTGATCTCATAACAAATTGAATAAAGACCACATGTAGCTCAAGCAAGCTGGATGTAAATAGTCTGGAGATCTGTATTTATATTTTAAGTAACAAATTCCTCATGCCTAAATTACCTGCTAATAAATTGGTGGTATTTTTAAGAATCTATCATTCTTGGAACAGAACTATTCTTACCATTATTCATGTTAAATGTTTTCAGTATTTCTTCTGTTTGGTGAGTCACAGACTGTCACCACTAAGTCAAGACACCAGCATCTAGTCCTTAAGTTTTAATTTCTTCTCACTACTTTCCCAATCTCAGTGCATTTCTTCCTCAGTGGGATTATTTATAGGTGCTTATTTTTTCCTTTCCTTTTTGGGGGAAGGGAGAAGGGATGGAACCCACGGCCTTAACTTGCTAAGCAAGTACTCTACTACTAAGCTGCATCCTCAGTCCATTAGTTATGATTTATAAATAATTTTTATGTATGTTACCCTCATATAACCTAAGAAAGCAACTAGCATTGTATTGATTATATATACTTGTATTTCAATTTTACTTTATGTATATATCTACATATCTATATTGTTCTTTAAACTTAAAAAGCTGAGTTACACAAAGTCACTGAACTGAAATAAGAAACATAATAGTTTGTGTCATATGTATGTGATTAGTCAACCAACAGCATAAATAAAACCAGATCTTTTTTGTACAAGGAGAGATTAAAACTGGCAAATATTTGCTATTTATGGTAAGAGAAAAATACAATGCTTCTGCAAATTTCTATTGTCACAAAATGAGAATAAAGTAAATTTTCTTAGGCAGAGCAACTCTAAAATATATTATACCCACACTGGAATAAGTGTAAAAGGTAACTTTATTTAGTACATAGGAGACTAAACAGAATTGTAAAAGGACAAGAAAGAAGTACCATGAGATCACTCATGGAAAAGACACAGCTGAGAACTAGAACATCTGCCGGCCAGAGAATTATTAGCTGTCTGATCACATGATCTCTATCATTTTTTCATTAGCTTTCTGATTTCAGACTGTAGGGTTTGTTACAAAGATCAGAATAGAGCCCAGCGTGGTGGCGCACACCTGTACTCCCAGCACTTGGGAGGCAGAGGGCAGGTGGATCTCTGAATTCTAGGCTGGCCTACTCTACATAGTGAGTTCCAGGCCAGCTAGGGCTACAGGAAAGGAAATCCTGTTTCAAAAAAAAGATCAGAATAGCCAGTCCTCCTTAACTCTTCATACTGTTCATGCTGCAATGATTTAACTACATTAGACCTAAGATATTTTAGTAATGTAGTTGGAAATACCTTAGGAGTTTTTATTGGTATCTTTTGCATAATGCCACTATGTGACTTTTTTTTTTTTTTTTTTTTTTTTTTTTTTTTTTTAACCAGGCTGGCCTCGAACTCACCACAGAGATCCGCCTGCCTCTGCCACCTGAGTGCTGGGATTAAAGGCATGCACCACTATACCCGGCCAGTATGTGACATTTTAAGATGGGTGCTTGGAAAGCATCAGGCTGGTCGGGATTTGATAGCATTTTGTTACCGTTTCCTTAAAAGTGTGCTTGGCTTCCAGCTGGTGGTGTACAACTTGAATCCCAACACTTGGGAGGCAGAGGCAGGTGGATCTCTGTGAGATCGAGGCTGACCTGGTCTACATCAAGAGTTCCAGGACAGCTGGGGCTACAGGGAGACCCCGTCTTTTTTTTTTAAGAAATAAAAATGTTGGCTGGGCTTGGTGGCACACACCTTTAATTCCAGCACTTGGGAGGCAGAGGCAGGGCAGATCTCTGTGCTTTCAAGGCCAGCCTGGTCTATATAGTGAGTTCCAGGACAGCTGGGACTACAGGAAGACTCTGTCTCAAAAAGACTAAAAAAAAAATAAAAATAAAAATGTTTGGCATAAGATTCCTGGCCTCATACTCTAAGAAAAAAAAATAACACTGAGTCTGTTCTTAAGGGCATAGAAAATGCCTTGGTAGTCAGAGACTACATCCTGGTCTTCCTTTTCTTTTTTAGAAATCTTTTTAAGTTTGTGTTTAAAATGGTATCTGAGTAAGAGGCCCTTCTTTTTCTTCCACCTTGCTCCTGAAATTCTTTTTCTGCCATTAGGCAATCTGTCATCGCCTCATAATCTTTCCTCTCCTGCTTATAACTAAACAAAGGCCTTCAGGTTAGTGAGACCAGCAGCCTAGAACAATGGCTTAGTCTTGGGCAGAGTGCAGCTTGTCACCTTGCCAGGGAAATGATGGAAAGTGGCACTTGGCTTTTGACAGCAGGGATGTTTCTACTCTTTACTCTGGGTTGTGGTTATACCCATGATCAACCATATGATGAGCAGTGTAGATTTGTGTGGATTTTGTTTCTTGTTGCTTTTTGGCTTCATTTGGTTTATAGTAGAATTTAGTTCAGAAGAAGCCAAATAAATAATTTCTTGAGAATTTAAATATGTTCATAGTGGGAATATTTGCCTTTTTTTCTCCTATAGAGATCTTATTCTTAAAAGACATCTTATAAAACAGATTTTTATATGTCTTTATGCTACCATCTTGGTCATGAAGTGTTAAAATATTTTATTATGATATCCTATAATAATCTATGCTTTGTGATATAGTATTATGAAAATTATATCAAAATTTCAGTCTTGGACTCCATGGTAAACACATACAAAGCATGTTTAGTACTAAGCAAACACGCACATGAAAAGATGCTTAGAATTATTATTCATTAGGGAAATGCAAACCACAATGAGAGCCCACTGTAAAAACTCTACATCCCACTAAAAAACTCCAAAGTTGAGACAAGGTCTACCAAGTGTTGACAAGGGGATAGGGTTTCTAGGACTCCCCTCTGCTAGTAGAAATGTAAAATGATGCAGTTATTTTGGAAAAGAGCAATGTCTTAAGAAGTTAAGCAACTGCCATCTGATCCAGCCATTCCACCCTTAGATATGTAGTCAAGAATAAAAGCATATATCCTCACAGAGATATGCAAATGAATGCCCACAGCAGCTTTCTTTGTCATAGCCCACAATTAGCACATGACCATCAACAGGTAGATGGGTGAATCAATCTATGCAGTAGACAGTGCTCAGCAGTAAAAAGAAGTGAAATAGTAATACACACACATCACAGAGGAGTGAAAGTAGACGAAAAAGAGCGCATGCTACGTGATTCCATTCATGGAAAGTTCTCGAAAATACAAGTAAATCATAATAGCGAAGAGAGTGGTTACAACTCCAGTGGGAGATATTTATCTTGATTACTGTGATTCACAGATTCACATATGCCAAATTTTATCAAATCTTTAAATATGTGTAGTTTATTATTATAGTTAATGATATTTCAAGCTATTTTTTAAAAATACCATATATAAACTGGGCTTTCTTGAAACTTTTCAATTACAGGGAGGAAATCCTTCAACAATCTTTGTGGGAAAGAGTATCAACTCACGTGATTGAAAACATCTACCTTCCAGCTGCACAAACCATGAATTCGGGAACATTTAATACTACAGTGGATATCAAGCTTAAACAGTGGACTGACAAACAGCTTCCTAATAAAGCAGTAGAGGTTAGGATATAATTTAATTAAATGGGTAAGGAGCACTATCTGAAGAGACTAGGTCCTGAGATTTTAGACTCTGTTCCCATCGCACTATCTTTCTTTGGGGCCTTTATATTTTATTTGAGCTCTGTTCTTTATCTGTGTTGGAATGAACTTTAATACTACTATTAGTTGATAGTATAAAAGTTTATTAATCAAGTTGCCCAAAGGCCTTGGTTCTCCTTCCTAAGACAACATTTAATAAAACCAGACAAATTTCATTGACATTGCAATATTTTGAACTTCTGTGGATTGGGATTCTATAAGGCACGTCTTTAATGAACCAGACATTTTCATTTTTAAATTTTCTACAGAATTCAGTTGCACTTAAACAAGCATTGTTTGGGTTAGGATCCTCCTGAATTAGACTAGGAATTTTTTTTTTTTTTTAATGGGGAAAGGATGACGTGGTGGCACTGCCCTTAATCCCAGCCCTTGGGAGGCAGATACAGGCTCGTCTCTGTGAGTTCCAGGCTAGCTGTGGCTACAGGGAGACCCAATCTCAAAAAGACCAAACTGATGTTAATAATAATAATGATGATGATGATAATAACAATAATAAATTTATAAGAAAAAGAAAAAACAAGAAAGAAAAAAAGCATCCATTTCCAGTATCTTGGCCCTACCATCTAAAAACTGTGATGATTAGTCAATTTGCTTGACCTTCCTGTTTCTTCATCTGAAAAGTTGAGATGATAATATTGCCCAGCTCCCAAGGATATTGTAAGGATTAAATAAGTTAAGATACGGAAAAAAACTTAGGAGACTCCTGGCCCATGATAACTACTTGGGAAATGCAGCCACTATTCTTAGGATCATCATTATCCAAAACTCATTTGTCCGATCCCTTTACTCTAGCTAAGAGTCAATGTGTCCTAGGCTTTGTAAGGTTGTGTTTAAAAATTGGGGTTGCTGGGCATGGTGGCACACGCCTTTAATCCCAGCACTCGGGAGGCAGAGGCAGGTAGATCTCTGAGTTCAAGGCCAGCCTGGTCTACATAGTGAGTTCCAGGACAGCTGGGCCTACAGGGAGACCCTGTCTCAAAAAGACCAAAAAAATAAAAAAAGGGGGTCAACACTAAAAGTGATTTTGCTTTTCATACCTGAATTGGAACCAAAGTGTCCATTTCTACTCACTCAGTCCGAGCGTTCTTTTCTGTCCTCCTCCAGCACTGGCTTCTTCCCCCACTGTTCTGTTTCCTCAGCCTCTATTTGTAGCAGCTTTTGCAGCCTCTGCCTAAGTTACATGTTGCTGAACCTCTCATTTCTTGCTTGTCCTGCTGTCCATGAAAACAACTGGAGAGCCGCTGCCACTTCTTTGCTAGTGCCCCTCACGCCTGGCCCAGACAGTGTTCTTGGGGTGTGCCATGATGGGATGGTCCCACGGCAGTGGCAGTGAGGATGGTCAGCACTGCCAGGATCCTCTTTCCACTTTCCGCCCTGAGTATTCAGAGTCGGAAGAAAGGATGTGGTCCTGATTAGAGTAGGAAGCTATAGGTTCACACCCACCCCATGCAGGGCATGGTAGTACATGCCTAGCACCCCAGAGGTTGAGGCAGGACATTGCCCCAAGTTCACTGCCAGCCTAGGCTATGTAGAACAATCAAAAAAGCCTCAACTACCAACTGTGTGTATAGACTTAGTTCTTTAGTTACTTTTGACCCTGTGCTCTTTCACAGTTGAGATAGTTAAAAGTTAGCTGTACCACAAAGCTGAATAATGCTTAGCACTATTTGAAGGTATTGATGCATCTTTGCTTAAAGGCAAAAATGTAAAGATGATTGGCTCAATGACTAAGAAATCTTAAACTCTGTATGGCATACAAAAGACAGGCAAGCTGAAATGTCTTACTGGTTGAAATAAGTTAGTGAGCTAAGGTGGTGGCAGACCTGGAATGCAGGCCTCATGGAAAGAAGACAACTCTGGTCAGCCCAGCAAGTGGGGTCCTGTGGGAATATGACTTTATTATTTCCAGATTATTCTCAAGAGCTGGAGTTGCAGATATGTATAAGAGGCCATTAAAAGCTTTAAGTTTAAAACACTGCTTATTGGGACTAGAGAGATGGTGCGGTTAAGAACACTGACTGTTCTTACAGAAGACAAGGTTCGAATCCCAGCATCCACATGGCAGCTAACAACTGTCCATAACACCAGTTCCAGGGGATCTGGCAGCCTCTTCGGTCCTCTGTGGACACTGAATGACACAGGTGCACTTACTTACATGCAGGCAATACATCATACACATAAAATAAATAATAAATAATTAGGGTTACCTCTTCAAAGGGGGGAATGTTGGAGGGGAGGGAGTGGACATGGATTTATGGATTTGATCAAAACACCTTATATACATGTATGAAATTCTCAATAAAGTTTTTGTAAAAGTTAAAAAATAATAATAATAAGTTTAAAAAGCACTGCTTGTCTAGCAGAGTGTAAAATCTCAACAAGACCTTATAATTGCTGCTTTTTTATTCATGTATATGCATTCATTAATGAATAATGCATTTCTTGATACATTGGTGTAATACATCTGATAACATGAATTATTGTTATTTTTTCATCTGTATTAAATAAAAGTATTAGGATAAATACAGCTTGCTTTCTTTTAAATCTAGGTTGCGTGGGAGACACTACAAGAAGAATTTTCCCGCTTCATGACCGAACCCAAAGGAAAGGAGCATGATGACATATTTGACAAACTTAAAGAGGCTGTTAAGGAAGAAAGTATCAAGCGCCACAAGTGGAATGACTTTGCAGAAGATAGCTTGGTATGTCACTTTCCTAATTAGGATATCAGATTTCATTTTTGTAGGGTTTCCCAAACTGATACTCTTTCATAGGATTTTCCCATGACCATGTAAATTACATTCTTTTAAAATAACATTGTAAAATAATAGAGTTATGATTTTTAATCTGCCCTTTAACACTCCTCTGGCCCTTCTAAAATAGCCCTTTGCTCTTTCTTTCTTGACTGCCATTTCAGAAAAGTAATTTCACATGTTCCCAAAAATTACCATCCATTAACTGTTTCATGCGCTTGTCTGTAGATATCCTGGGTCTAAAAACCTAGTACCATACACTGATGTCTCTCATGTTCCAGCAACAACTCTGTTTTTACAAGTATCATTTGACTGATTTTTTTTTTTCGGAAACTGAACATATATACTAGGCAAGACTCAATCACCTAGCTGTATCCCCAGCTCTCTTCTTGCTTCTTTTTTTAGTTTTTCAAAATAAGGTCTCACCAAGTTGTCCAAGCTGACCTTGAACTTACTCTGTAGCTGAAGCCAGCCCTGAACTTTCAGTCCTCCTGCCTCAGTCTCCTGAATAGCTGGGATATGGACCTGGCCCATCAGGCCCAGAGCTTGATTCAATTCTTAAGTAACTATGAGATAAAAAAAGAAAGACTTACTTAGGCTCATAGTTCCAGAGGTTTCAGTCTGAGGGTTGGTTGATCCAGTGCTTTAGGCCTATGGTAAGGCAAAACCATCATGATGGTAAGGAATGGTGGAGGAGAGCTGCTCAGTTCAAAACAGCCAAGATGCGGAGAGAAAGGAAGAGATCAGAAACAAAGTACAACCTTCAAAATGACCACTTTCTCTACCCAGGCCCCACCTTCTTATGCTCCATTCAGATCGACTTATCAGTGGTTTCACCCATTGATGAAGTTTGCACCCTCATGATCCAATCACCTTTCTAGAGTGCCAACATCAAGGGGCCAAGCCTTTTGGTGGGACAGTTCATGTCACAACAACCACGGTCCTGTATCCTCATTGGCAGAGCTGCCTTTGCACCTGATCGGACTACAAGGCCTCACTCCTGACCACTTGATATATCTTAATTATGTAGCATGCTCCTACTACCATAATCAAACCTTTATACCACCTCTGCTAGAAAGTCATAAGAGGTAATACTAAATGAAAAGATTGAGCAGTTCTCTAGAAAAGTATGTGTCTTACTAAGAAATGTTTGTAATTATAATTTCATTTTGAAGAAATATTATCTTCATGTTTGAAAACTGTAGTTATTCTTTAAATCCCTTAAAGGTTGGTTTTCTAAAAGGGCACTAATCTCATTCATTCACCCAAAGTTTTAAAAAGTTGGAAACCAGTTTTCAGTTGAAAAAAGAATAGCTAATGCTTATGATTGGCTAGTTGTCTGAACCTTTGCCCTGTTACTATTTTTTGCTGTAGCAGTGAGATGGTGCTTAATAATTTCTTCTGTCCTGTTTTGAAAATGCTACTGTATAGTTCTTATGGCAAGAGAAAAGAAACTGCAGTATGTTATAAGTATTCTCTGGATGTTAGGTTCTAGCCATGATGTTTAAGCTGTCAGTTTAAACAAAATTACTGAAATGAAGAGACCTAGGTTGAATCAGTTTTTTCTGTCCTAACCATTTCAGAGGGTTATTCAGCACAATGCTTTGGAAGACCGATCCATATCTGATAAGCAGCAGTGGGATGCAGCTATTTATTTTATGGAAGAGGCACTTCAGGCTCGTCTCAAAGATAGTAAGTAGGAACACAAGCTCTTGATTTCTGAACATTGGAAAAATATAATTAATGATCCATCAAAATAGCTCAAGGGGAAAACATTTGCAGCACAAGCCTGACAACCTGAGTTCCATCCCTGGAACCCACCCAGTAGGAGAAAAAGACTCCCAGAAGTTGTCCTCCATACTCGCACCGTGGCACGTGTGCTCCTGCACTCACATGCACATCATGTGCACAAATAATAAATGTTTTGAATATATAATTAACATTTCAAGGTCTTGTCATGAATGCAGTAGAATATTTATTCATGGGATTTTTCAACCTGTAGCTTTATGACTAGTAAAGAATAAACAAATTGGACACATGATACTTACATGTACTCCTATTCCAAAAGGCTGTAGTTCAGGCTATTTGTGTTTGCTGCTATACTTATGGGAGTTCTATAAACAGTTGTGCTTTTCATAGATTTAAACGCATGTATAATTGTTATACATGTTCCATATTAATCATATAATTGTTCTTTTAACTGATTTCATATTAATACAACCTTAGAAAATAGTTAAGAAAGTATAACCATTGTTAAAATTTCTTTTCTTGGTAAATTATAAAATTCTTAATGGATTAATTAAAATGTTTTGTTTTGTTTTTTTTCTAGCCGAAAATGCTATTGAAAACATGATAGGGCCAGACTGGAAAAAGAGATGGTTGTACTGGAAAAATCGGACTCAAGAACAGGTAGAAAAACCAAATCTCTGTTCTTATAATGATAGCATTTTATTCATAGTTTAGTTTGGTATTTTTATTTTTCAGTGGCCCAGGATGACCTGGAATTCACTATATATCCCAGGCTGGCCACAAACTCTCAGCAATTTTTCTACCTCAGTCTCTCTCTTGCTGGGATTGTGGGTATGAGCCACCATGTCTGCCTTCATTTTGTTCATTTCAGTTTAAGCATTAAAATGTAATAATGATTAAAAAACAATAATTAGTAGATGTGAAAAACATTACCATTGAAATCTACCTGATGACTTTATATTCATGCTCAGATGCCTAGAAGCTCAGAAAGTAACCAACTGTGACTAGTAATAGTCATGTATATAGAGATTAGAAATGCATGTGAAAACGTCTCAATGTCAA
>NW_008343079.1:1052789-1081690 GCF_000622305.1 Nannospalax galili
CAGCATTCACATGATGGTTAACAGCCATCCATAATTCCAGTTCCAGGGGATCCGACACCTTCTTCTGTCCTCCACAGACATTGTACAACATAGGGGCACTTACATACAGGCAGATATAACCCTCATACAAAAAAAATAAAAATAAATAAAAAAAAAATGTAATCTTGGAGCTGCTGAAGATGGCTCAGTGGGTTAGAGCACTCGCTGTGCCAGTGTGAGGACTCAGGTCCACATTCCAGTGCCCACATAGTCAGGCATGGCCATGTGTGCTCCTATAACCCCAGTGCCATGGAGGACTGAAGCATGGAGGGTTGCTGAGGCTCGCTGGCTGCCAGTCTAGCTCCAGATCCAATGAGAAACCTTGTCTCGGAGGAATAAATTGCTGAGCAATGACACAGGACACCCAAGGGCAACCTCTGGCCTCTGCATGTGCTCACAAGTGTGAGCAGCCACACACACAAGTGCAGGTACATTACACATGCATACACTAGGACCCTACTCATATATACATATACACATATATAACTCACATGTGTACATACTACATAAAAAATGTAATCTTTGCATGACTCTAGAAGAACCTTAAGAATTTCAGTTACATTAGCCTTTCTAAAGCCTAATGACTGTGTTATTAAAAGAGATGATGAAATGTGCCTCTTTTGAGGTTGACTTCATTTCATTTTCCTACTTGAGGCTCAAAAAAGACTAAAATTATAAACAGAAACAAACTGACACAGATTTTAGAGGATATACAAGGATTGTGATTAGGAAGACATTGGGCCAAAAGGCTCCAGAGCAATCAGTGCTTACAGAACTTGCCTCAGCAACTACTGTCAAGTAGACTCTGGCCAAACAGAGAGAGAAATCGCTCCTGGTTATAAGCTGGTTTTCTCTAGAATTTAAACCCTCCTTCCATTTAAGAGAAGCAAATTATTTCATTCATTTTAAGTCAACACAAAGGATCTGTATACCTAGAAGAGGAACCTAGAAGCCCTTCCTAGAAGATCCTTCTTCCCCAAAACCCTTCCACAGGGCTTCAGGGCAGCCTGTGTAAGATATGGGGGAAGGACATCAGAATCACCTCAGGAGGTGTCTCTCTTTGCTTTTTCTTTCAAAAGATTGTCTGAATCAAGTTTTCTTTCTCTCATCTTTCTGCCCATCCTACCCCCAACTGGAAAGTGTTCTTGTAGACCTCAGACCTAGAGGTTACAGTAGGAAACAATCTAGAAGAGGTTGAGGGTAGCCCCAGGTCAGTTTAGATAGCTGTGTTAACTGAACAGATAGGATAGGTAAGGAATTCGATTTCTTTGAAAGATTGTGTTGTAGAAGTGAAAACCTGGGCAGGACAAGGTGTGGAGGATCTGCATTATCAGAGGTTTCCTTCCTGCCACACGCTGGGTAGACTAGACTTCTATGAGCAAACTGTAAAATTTCTCTTCATGAATTTTCTCCTAAAGTGTCTTTTTTTCACCAAATACTAATTTGTACTTTCATTCATAAGTAAATGAATTACTTTTAAGGGTTCGGCAACTGAGGGATATCTGGGGGCAAAGTTCTCTTGTAACTTGTTTAGGATTACTACTAATGAATTTGAAACCAGCTTCTTTTTATCATCCACTTCTGAATGAAGGACTAGTGTGTATATTTTTTTTCCTTTGCTGAGATTACTGAACAATTACAAAGTAGAGGCTGAAAATGAATTTAAGAGTAATAGAAACTTCAGGCATAGTTTGAAGTATGATTTTAAATGAAAGAGTTTCTTTTGAAAAAACATCAAATTACACATTTGGTATCTAATTGATTAGAAGAAAAACACTTCACAAGGTCTAAGTCCTTACAAGCACTTGTAGAACATTCCCTTTTCCCACATGTTCCCATGTAAATACTTTTCCTTAGACCCAAATTATACTCTGTAGTCAAGAAAGTCTGTCCTAAGGCACCTGGTGGTATAATTTTGCCAATAAAACATAAAGACAAGTAAAAGATAATAGGGCTAATTCCTGTGTTTCCCCTTCATAAGGCATACTGCCCATTCTGACAAACCAGGATAATCTTTCCTTTCTTATTTATGATTATAGTATGGTGCAGTCGTAAGATAATTTATTAAAACTGGGGCTCTGTTTTCACAAGCGTCCAGTTTTGAACTGTCTAGACACGGTCCTCTTTTAAACTTGTTGAAGGGTGTTCACAATGAAACCAAGAATGAGCTGGAGAAGATGCTGAAATGTAGTGAGGAGCACCCAGCGTACCTTGCAAGTGATGAGATTACCACAGTCCGGAAGAACCTGGAATCTCGAGGAGTCGAAGTAGATCCAAGCTTGGTAAGAAATACCATTGGAAGCCAGGTGTGGGGATGCATACAGCCCTTGGAAGTGAAGGCAGGAATTCAAGGTCATCCTTGGCTGCAGAATGAGGTTGACCCTCATGGACTACATGGGACTTTGTCTCAAAAAAAAAAAAAAGAGGAAATAGAGAAAAGCACAAATCTGCTTTCTTAGTGTCTCTAGCAGTACAGTGTTCTACTTTTAACACATTGCTTAGCTGTCTAAGTGATTCCACTTTGATCACGTGCACATTTGCTGGTGTAAAAATAATCAGTTTGATGAAAGAGTAGAAATGTTATCTCAGTATTGCTCTTTAAAGGGTAACATGTAACTAGAGAAATTAAGAAAGACTTTAAAAATTGGGCATACTTGGGCCATTACAGCAGTTTTTGCAAAGGGTGAGGCCTGCCTGGACCTGCTTCATACTGCACTGTTTTATGTTACAGAATTGAACTTTTATTGGCTCACTGTGTACATAGATATTTTTATATGCTTTGTAGTCAGTGTAGCTCAATTAGATATAAGTAGATTTAGAAAAAAACATGAATTTAAAGACACCGAATTGGATAAAATCTTTGTGTTCTATCTCATTTTCCTTATTCCTGGTAAGTATGAGAACAAAGATAATATACACCTTGGGCCACTTTTTTGCTATAATGCGTCTTTGCAGTAAATTATTTTTAATATTTGTTATTTTTAATCTGTGAGTATGAGTGTATTGCCTGCATGTATGTAAGTGTACTTGTGTTGTGCAGTGCCCATGGAGATCAGAAGAGAGCTTCGGGTAGCCATCATGTGGGTGCTGAGAATTGAACCCCAGTCCTCTGCAAGAACAATCAGTGCTCTTAACAGCTGAGCTATCTTTCCAGCCCCTGCAGTAAATTTTTTAAAGATATTATTGGACCTATGTTTTCTACTGGTTAGAAGCTAGATTTAAAAACTCACTTAAATGTTAATGTAAGTGAAACCCAATTCAAAAAATAAATCTAGTGAGGACAGCAGTGTAAGAAATTTCAAAGCGACCCATAAATACCTTTAAAGATTATTGACTGTCCTCGTTTCTGTACTTAACAAATTAGTATACTTACTTTAAACTCCAGCTGAGATCAGAACAAGAAAATTGGTAAGAATCAGAGTGCTTCAGCCATTGTGTATCTCACATTATTTGTAAACTGATCTTGAGACTTTTAGTGGGATGTACATTTAATTTGTCTCCATTGGTCTTGGCACTTATTAACAAAAACTGTACAAATTGAGCATCCCTGATTCAAAATGTGAAAATTGAAATGCACCAAAATCTGAAACTTTTTCAGCTCCAACTTGATGTCACAAGTAAAAAATTCTTCACCTATCCACACGTAACTGGTTGCATTCAAATTGCCAGCCCACTATCATATAGCATAGAATTTACCTGAGACTGTGTAAGGCATATATGACATCAGTGATTTCTGTGTGTAGACCTGCATCCCACTCCCAAGATCAAGTGTGTAAATGTTACAGTTCACCCACCTAGAAATTCTAAATGCAAAACATTTCTGGTCCCATGCATTCTGGAAGGGAATATTGAACCTGTATGCACTGTGTTACGTCAACTTTTATGGCCCTTAAGCTAATGCAGTAAGGAATTTTCTCTTGGTAGTAGAGTGGAAGAAGTTACATGAATTTATTTTAGGTTGTTGTCCATATCTTAGGATATGCATTGAAGGTGTATCTTAATTCCTATGAGCAAGAACATCTCGGTATTTTTCTAGTGACACTTTGTTTAGTACGTTTTATAAAGCCACCATGACAGCCTACTACCATAAGAAGAATATTGGTTTGTCAGGAGATATGAATTCTAATACAGCTCCATTTTATTACTAGTAATATTTCCTTTAGTAGTTGATAACTCTGAGTCACATTTTTTTTCATCTGCAAATGACGTTGACATTTATTCTGTTTATCTATATTCTTATTAAGCTCAAAGGTGGGGAAGAATATGAAATGCTCTAACAGACTTTGTATTGGTGATGTGGTAGGGATCTTGTTGTTCTGGTGGCAGTGTAATTGAACAGAAAGGTTGCTTTCTGACTATTGCTGGGTTGATAGACATGGTCAGACCAGCTTCTAGGTCCTGACTCTGTCCTTAGACAGGGCTTTTAGCCTCTTTTTCCTTGGTGTCCTTGCTGCTGATGAGGCAAAGATCATCCTTCCTGACCTACTGTAAAGTAATTGTGTGATTATAGCTACACTGCTTGTTGAAACTGACAAATCTTGACATATGAAACTAGTAAATATACTCTCTGTCTTGAGGAATAAAAAGTAAATTTGTATACAGCTCAGTGATCAGCTAAAGTGTTCAGTCACTCTTTGGTTTCTATTTTCTTTTCTCATTTTAGATTAAGGATACTTGGCATCAAGTCTATAGAAGACATTTCTTAAAAACAGCTCTAAACCATTGTAACCTTTGTCGAAGAGGATTTTATTACTACCAGAGGCATTTTGTAGATTCTGAGGTGAGGTTTTGCAAAACAAAGGGTAGTAATTTTTAGTAATAATTATTCAAAGATACTTAAAAGTGAACTTTAGCTTTAGTATTAATTTTAAGCCCTTTGATCATCTAGGAGAAAAGCATATGTAGTTTATAAAGAATAACTAGTTATCTTTTCAGAGATTTGCCACTTTAAGAGTAACTGATTCTTCCAAGCTTATCATCCTCAGTGACTATAAGAATGAGGGACCATAGGAAAGGAGACAGTCATTTCCTCTCTCCAGAAATGACTTTAAGCATTTTTATGTTTTTTTTCTGTACAGAAGAAGAGTATGTGCATGTATATAGCATAGCCATCTTTTGTCTAGAGGGAATCATATAGAAAAACTATTTTTGTTATGCATTTTTATGCATTATGATTCTTTTTCATGTCACTAACATCTTGCTTTAAATGATTCCTTAAAAGAACCTAAAGTTCTTGTAGACAAAGTTCTTAACACTCTTCAAAGTAACCTCTAGATGGCAGCAGACTGATGTATTTTTAGCATTTTCTTACAAGCAAAAAAACGCTTTGAAAAAACCTTTGAAAAAGCTGTGAATCAGTGTTGTTATTAAGTTGAAACTTCTAAAGTGCTTTTCTGGTTTTTTCAGCATCTTAAAGGAAATTTGTATTTAAATGCAGCCATGTGAAAGTGCCAAGTTTCTTGTACAACTTTAATTGTTCAGAGACTTCCCTCTACAAAATAGGCTTATTTTTTAAAATTAGCTTATTTTCATCTACAGCTCAGTTCCAAAATTGGTTTAAATGTACACTCAAGAGATCAACCTAAGGACACACTAAGATAAACATGCTGTTTACTGAATACAAACTAAGGGAATACACTGTGGATTCTACTTATGAGTAACATGGTGAAGTTCTCTATTTCCCAAGTTTTTTTTGCTATCCAGTTGTAAATAAACCAAAGCTTTATAGGTGTGGGATAGATCTCAGATGATACAGAATTTCATGACCATATGCAGGAAAGATTCTGTAGCCTATATATAAAAGAAGCGTGTATATTAAACTTTAGTATTTTTATTAAAGCTTAGGAAATAAGTTATGTGTGTTTAGAACAATTTCCATTTTTTGATTTTTCATCTGATCTTAATCACTTAACATTTCAGCTGGAATGCAATGATGTAGTCTTGTTTTGGCGCATACAGCGCATGCTTGCCATCACTGCCAACACTTTAAGGCAGCAACTTACAAACACTGAAGGTAAGATACCTCCTGAAAAGTAGATTGAGTAGAAAAAATTAGAATCATAACTTCCTTTAAAAATATTAATAAAATGCCGGGCATGGTGGCGCACGCCTGTAGTCCCAGCACTTGGGAGGCAGAGGCAGGAGGATCTCTGTAAGTTCAAGACCAGCCTGGTCTACATAGTGAGTTCCAGGTTTTTTAAGATGAAAATTTCATAAAATATATATTTGATTATATTTAGGGCCTGTCTGTCATCTATCTGTACCCCCTTACTACCTGTCACCTAATTTCACGCATATATTATATATATATATAATATATATATATATTAATAAAAATATTATAATTGAAAAAAGATGGGAGATAAGATACCATGCATCAACTTTCGTTATACAAAATTTACAAAAGGACTGACCCTAGAAAATCCGCATTTCTGTTAAGGTTGTTATGGTTTAGGGATATGTATCAGACTCATGCTAATAAAAGTACCGGAAGGAGATTTTCTTGAAACTGGGAAATAAATCAAGAGTAGCTCTAAAATGATGATTAAAAAAAATAACTTATTTTCCATATGCGATTAAGTTTTTCTTTCTGTGCATTCATAAAATTAGTGCTCCTCGGGTTTTTTATTTACTTTGAACAGTTAGGCGATTAGAGAAAAACGTTAAAGAGGTATTAGAAGATTTCGCTGAAGATGGTGAGAAGAAGATGAAATTGCTCACTGGGAAACGCGTTCAGCTGGCTGAAGACCTCAGTAAGTAGTTCCCCTGCCCTCCTAAGCACCTTCCCCAGTTCCCGCTCACTCCTCTCCCATTTAATCTGGAATTGAGAGGTTAGTTACCTATAAAGAAATTTTTTCCTGAAGTGTTGGAATAAAACATTGACCTAAAGTCCCATCATTTCCTTAATGTGTGTCCTAGAGTAAGGATTTCTTTTCCTAGCACATTCCAAAATCGGGTATTGCCATATTTGATCCTTACACCTCACTCATCTTTTCTTTCTTTTTCTTCTTGTGAAGTCCTTTATTATAGTCATTTAGAAACAAGGTCAATTTTCATCTTTGCTTAATATTGTCCCTACTATATAACAAAATGTCCTAGGCTCATTCCCTAACCCACTTGCTTTTTTAAAAGAATAGTATTTAGCCAGGCGTGGTGGTGCACTCCTTTAATCCCAGAGAGGCAGAAGCAGGCAGATGGATCTCTGTGAGTTCAAGGCCAGCTGGAGCTACATGGAGACCCTGTCTCGAAAAGCCAAAAAAGAAAAAAAAAAAGACCAAAAAATAAATAAAATAAAATTTAAAAAAAAGAATAGTATTTAGAATGAGGATGTATGTGTGTGAGTGTGTGTATATACATTTGCACACATCCATGCTCCTAATCAGGTATGTATATATTGAAAACCCTAAGTTAATGCTGATTCTTCCAGGTTTTTTCCAATACTTTGGGGTTCGTTCTTGAGTTTCCCCTTTTCCATGTTTTTGACTCCCTTTCTGACAGAAACCTGGCTTCTAGAATCCTTAACATGTTATTTTAATATCTTAATGTGTATCCAAACTTACTGCACCCGTCCTTCACTACAAAAATACCCTTTTCACCCAGCTTGGACTCTCAGCCATGCTATTCTGGCCACCACCACAGTGCCTCACCCTGCACGGACACTGTCTTCTCTTGCCCAGGCTGGGACTTGCTGGTATAGGCTGCTCTTCCTCATGCAGTCCTTTCACTGGGCTCATGCTCCGACCTTTGTGCCAGGCTCCCCCATCTCATCCCTCCCACATCCTTTCCCCTACCCATCTGCTGTGGATCTCTGCCTCTGAAGCCAGACCAGGCTTTTGTGGAAATACCCTCTTCATCCTGATTATTCTCCAACACCCTACATTGGATTACCCTAAGCAGATCTGAATTATGGAACCAGGCTACTAACACTCCATCAACCCTGGTTAGGCCTTAGCACCTGCAGCAGACTACTGACTTTCCCATTTCCCCACAGCCTTGCTTGTTTGAGATCTTTGGTTCCTTGATGCTGTTAAAGTCCTAGCTTTAGATTTGTCTGGATCTTTGAGAGCCCAAGAAAATCGGTGAAGCATTAATATTATTAACTAAGATGATGGTAGTCAGTGCTTCTGAGTCTACCTTGTTGTAAGTTTCTCTTTCAGCTTAGGAAAATATTTGTCCTTTCAGTGTATACTTAAATTTGTGTTTTTTGACATGTGGAAGAGCAAATGCTAAGTAGAAAGCAGCTTTTCAAGTTGAAAACTGTTTCTAAGCTGGGTCTCTAGCTCTGCAGTCATTCACTAGAATGTCCAACAGAAGCCAGACGGAGTTTTTCTGCTTCTGTGCCTGTGCTGAGCTCCACTCTCCCCTTGTCACACACTCGCCCTCATCTTTTCTCTTCCTGGTTGTCTGAGCGTTCACTGCTTTCCCATATCCCTCTTACTTTATTCCTTTTTTTTAATATATCTCATTTTAATTTTTATTTCCATTTTTGTCACTTTTAGCTTTTTCATAGACCACTTTGGCAGTACAGTTAGGTTTGTGCCACCACAGAAGCCCTGTGTGCAAGCCTGAACTGATGTTTATCTGCTGTATCTTGTGGCAGTATGCCACATCATGACAGTGCCTGAATAAAGACAGCCTGACTCTTAGCATCCATTTTAGTCAAGAGGGGACCTGAACTGCTCCAGGAACCTGTTCCTTCAGAGTTCTCCAGAACTATGCTCTTGAACCAAGGCCTCACTCTCTATTGAAACAGTATATCCAGCATGAAATGAGGAAATGAAAAGTTGAAGGATTACTTACTTACCCATGGGCACGAGCACAAATGTTGTCAATGTAATCTCACCTGTTGTTTACAACACAAATGGGATAGCCTTTGTTACTTCCAATGAATATCTGCTATTTGCAATGCTTGCTTGATAACACACACACACACACACACACACACACACACATGCCTGTATTATTCTGGATATCAAGGGCAAGGGATTAAAGCCCTATATTTAAGTTACAGGAGGAGCCCGAGGCCTAGTGAGCTGACTTACATAATAAATAAGCTGAGATAGGGTTAATGGTCTCAAAGCATAAGATTACCTGTTTGTCTACCAGGTTAGGTAAAAATTACACATCCAGAAGTCTTTCATTCCCACATATCTTACTTAGGGAATCCTCAAAGCTTTACCTTCTTTACTTGTAACATAACCGTTGTGGTGATTCTTGGGAAATTCCATTCAGCAAGCATTTGTAAGTCCCTGGCTCATAGCTTCATGCTACATTAGTACTGCTGCAGAAAGAGCTTTGTCATTGTCATGGTGTATACAATTTCTTTATCCCTCAGGACATACTTATTATAAGACTGTGAACTTCTTCAATGAGTTTTACCAGTATATACTTTTTTAAATGACTGAAAAATGATGTTTTTCATGTTTTATAATAGAGCCTATATATTCCTATTACTCTCCAGTTCCAAATTGATTATTTAAAGAAAGTATATCACTAACTCATATATGTGCCTTGGCAAGCAAGTTCTGTGTTCTGGTGGTTTTCCTAAGAAAGCAGTCATATGACTCCCTTAGAATGATTTGTGATGTTTGTGCAAATAAAGTTAAAATGTTAATGTACCGGAAAATGTCCTCAAAAGCAAGGGTTTCGCCAGTGACTCAACTTCATCAGCTGTGCTAATGGAAATGAGCCATGACTTCGTCCAGTAGTTAAGAGTCGTGAAAGTACCTTTTTCTTACTGTTTCTCTTTGGCATACAGAGTGGGAATACAGTCATGGATGCTTTCAACCAGACTACTCTTAGTTTATTAGTCACTGCTGTATTATAGGGAACAAAGTTTCTAGTATTACAGACACATTTAGATCATAGTGTGAGGCGATCAAGAGACTTTGACAATAATTTCACAGTAGTGGTGTGTAGTTTATTGAAATGCTGATGACATCCCTGCTTCTCTGGTCTTGAACTTGTCTGGTTTTAAGCCATTCATCACTGGATGCTCACTGCTTGAACATTAAGGTGAGTGTACAAGAAGCAGCACGTGGGTCTCTCACCATTCCCTCCCATCTGCCACCACTGAAACTGTGAGGCTAGGCTTAGGAGAGTGAAGAAACACAAATAAAGCCCACTTATCTCAGGAGGTTCATAGAAAGAAGCCAGGACTCTGGATACACCGTGGTTTCTGTAGCTGGAGCAGGGCAAGGACTGAGTGAGCTTGGAACACTAGGGTAAGAAGTAAGGAAGTGTTTGAAAAGTGAAGTGCGCATATCACCTGACACACAGGCCCTCTGAGGCTATAACTGGCCAAACCTGGGACATTTGAAACAGTAACAAATTATAACTCATTAAATGAAACATAAATCTATGAATTGGTAATGAAATGATAAGAAAAAAGAATGAAATAGTAGTGAAAAATGGAATGCATATCTTCCCACATAAAATACAACTGAAAATACATATTTAAAAATAATTTTTGCCTGGCGTGGTGGTGCACACCTTTAATCCAAGCACTTGGGAGGCAGAGGCAGGCTGATCTCTGTGAGTTCAAGGACAGTTGGGGCTACAAGGAGACCCTGCCTCAAAAAAAACCAATAATTTTTAAGGAAAATGTTTATTGATTTAAAAAATGAGAGGTAACATTATAGTGGCAAAGCCTGAGCAATCACTGCCTTAATCATGTGGTCAAAGTTGATATTCACAGCAGTAGTTAAGTCAGAATCATATGGGCTGGAGAGATGGCTCAGCGGTTAAGAACACTGGTTGTTCTTGCAGAAGACCCAGGTTCAAATCCCAGCACCCACATGGTAGTTAACAACTGTCCATAACTCCAGTGCCAGGGGATCCAACAGCCTCTTCTGTCCTCTGCGGGCACACAGGTGCACTTACCTACATGCAGGCAATACACGCATATACATAAAAGTAATAAATATTTTTTTTTAGAAAAGAATCACCATGCATGGTGGTGCATGCCTTTAATCCCAGCACTTTGGAGGCAGAGGCAGGCGGATCTTTGTAAGTTCAAGGCCAGCCTGGTCTACATAGTTCCAGGACAGCTGGGGCTACAGGGAGACCCTTTCCCAAAAAAACCAAAAAAAAAAAAAAAAAGTCAGAATCATATACTACCTCCTAAAAGGCAGTGAGAAGAGGGTATTCTTACTAAAGATATCTTTGGTTGTAACAATATACCAAACAAACTAGAAGTATCATCTACATAGTAACTAGCCTGTACTTTTCAAATGTGTCATCAGTCCTTAAAGACAGGAGAAGGCTGAAGAACTATTCCAGACTGAAAGATACTTAAAGATGTGAAGTGCAGCATCTGTTCCTGGCTTTTTGATCTATTCCTGGCTTTCTGTCCAAAGGACCTCAGTGAGATAATCAGTAATGTGTTCTGAGCATCCCTTAGTAGTACTGTGTCAGTCTTAAGTTTTGATTATTAAAACGTGTGATTACTTAAGAAAATATAGTTGCTTGAAGCTAATATACATTAGAAGATTTAAATATGATAGAGCAAATGCTTCTGAAAAAATACATTCTTTATAGTAATACCATGGCTTTTCTGTAAGTCAGAGTTTTGTTTGTTTTGTTTTGTGGGGTATTTTATGAAACAGGAAAATAAGAGTTTATATATCTATAGCAAATGGAAGATGAATATCATATGAAAATATTTTAGAGGAAATGAGGTTTTCAGCTACTATGTGAACATGGTTGGTAAAAATTTCAGAAGACTAAGTACCTTGTAGACAATCGAATGAGATCTGTGGCTGGCTCATCTTTGCACCTAATTCCTGGTTGGCAGTATCATACACACACAGAATAAATTGGCCCATTATGACTTTTACGAGAGTCCTGGTTTTGTAGGAAGAATAATTTCAACAGTTTTTTGTAGTATCTAAATGCAACATTAACTGTGGTCCTATCTATTTGGATTCCTGATGTCATTTAGTGCTGTGTCCAACCCACTGACTAGCACAGAGTGCTAGAATACCTTCTTTAGATGGGGCGGGTTCTTCTTTCTATTATGGTTGATCTTATGATTGTCGGCATAGAAACAAGAGTACTAACGTTTTGCAGATTTTTGTGTTTTGTCTTTTTTGTTTTGTCATTTGTTTTCCCACCTTGGAAATCAGGTACCAGGGCACTAGTGGCAGTGGCTGAGTTTCAGCAGTATGTAGTAAAATTCTTTTACTTGACTTTCGTCCACTAAAGCCCAAGAATGAAAGGGGCAGTAGCAGTTACTTAGACAGCTTTTCTAAGGCTCGACTAAGAAGTCTTTTTCTCCTTACGTTACATTAACTTCCTTTTTACTTTTATATCAGAACTTGAAATTGTGTGAATGGATATTTGCATACTTGTCATGAGCCAGAAATAAGTTCAGTAAGTTCTCATTAAGTCCCCTTCACAGCCTTTTGAAATAAGTGTAGTTATTTTTCTCATTCTATGGGTGAAGAAAAGGAGGCTTAGAAACAGGTAGTATCTGATCCCAGGTCTTTTCATTACTGTACCTACCAAACAAATATAGGGGGTAGGGGGAACTCAAGCCCTTGCCAAATAGAATTATATAAAATTATCCTCTATATTGGAATGTACATAGTAACATGTCAGAAAGATAGACAGTAGTGATGACCATCATCCTCATTGTCCTGGGTACTTCCTCTATTATAAGAAGCTTTGGAACATCTATGGTTAAAGAAACTCAAAATGAATTGAAAGAAGTTTTCTTTATATGCCTTGTAAAAATGTGTCTCCAGACTATCAGGTTCCACTATAATTAAACAGAATCTAAGTTGCTCAAAATTAAGAGGGTGGGTTTTTGTGTGTGTGTGTGTTTGGTTGCTTGCTTGCTTGCTTGCTTGCTTGCTTGCTTGCTTGCTTGGCTAGATTTTGGCTTGGGGTTTGTTTGTTGTTGTTGTTTTTTGGGGGGTTTTTTGTTGTTGTTGTTGTTTTTTCCTACTACATTAACCTCAAACTCACTATACCCAGAATGACCTTGAATTTTCCATCTCCTGAATACTGGGATTACAGGCTACAGGTCTGTTCCACCACACCCAGTTTATATCATGCTGGAGACATAACCTGGGGCTTCATGCATGCTAGGTTAGTACTCTGACAACTTAATCACAACCCCAGACCCTAGTCTGAGAGATTTGCAGTGTGGTTGTATTCATACCTGAGTCCTAAGGTCGAGCTGTGAGAGATATGGACTCTTTAAACTTTAACCTGCTGTTATTCTAAGTTTAGACTTTTTACTGAGCAACATTAGAGTGTTGGCATGTTTCCCAACAAGTTTCTATATATTTCTTCATATTGACCAATGAAACATGAAAACAATAATGAGCTCCTTAACTCGGTTAGCACTGTACAGGCCTGTGGTAATGGTGTGGTTAACATCCTTAATGTGGAGTCAAAGAGGCTGCTGATTTAGATTTTGCAATATCCCCTCTCCCTGCCCCCAGTTAATTTGCTCTGCCTACTCCCTACACGAGGTGGCAACAGCTGGCCTTTTTACCCAAGCTCAGAGGGATTAGAGAGCAGGAACAGCAGCAGCATGCTCGGCCTCTTGCCTCTGTTGACTGTTCTTTATTGTTTGATGCCTGAGCATCTCCCAGACAGCCAGCAATTGTTCTTGGAAACTTAGAGTTTGTTTCTCTTGAGCATATACAATACTGTTCAGGCCCCTCTTTGTGTTTCTTTACATCCCCAGTCCCCTCTTATCCGCTATCCTATGCTTTCTCTTGATAATTAGAAAAAAAGCAAAGACCCAACCTTTGTATCGGTCTGCATAGATTTGCTTGTGTCTCTAAAACTTAGGTATATAAACTGCAAATGGAAATGTTCTTTTTTTCCCCTCTGAGCTACCAGATATTAAGCAACAGAAGTCATGTTCACAATGAAAACTCTGTTCCTTATGGTTAATATTATTTAATGACAGAAACCAATGTATTAGCTCTTTTTTTTATATTATGATGACAAAGAACAATAGCAAATGATCTAAAGCTGTCATTTTCAAATCTAAGACTAGAATCTATACAAACAGTGTAAATCTAAAATGATCCTTTCACTGACTCTTAAACACCATTCTCACTTATGAGGTAGTTGTAAAATTTTCTTCATGCCATGTTAAACTTTGAACTAAAAAACAGGCAGAACATAGCTAGACAGAACCATAGTTAGCCAGAATGATTTTATTCTAGTGTGTTTAAAAAGGGAAATGTCATATTACACTGAAATTTAGTTTTTGTCAATTACTTTGCATTCCTAAACTTCTCCCATGCTTGCTGTAGTTAAGAGTGAGAACAGAGGTCCTGAAGTGATGTGGGCTGACACATCATCCCATGAGGATTATTTTAGTCTCAATTTGGACTTTAAATTGCATGCAAGGAAAGGTGTACGTGATTCTTGCCACCCTCCACCATCACTGATCTTCTTGCCCCTGAACGGACTCTAGAGATTTCTTCCTGTTCACAGAAAGACTGTTTGTTTTTTCATTAATTGACATAAAATTGCCAAATGATTTCTTGAAAGTAGGGTGTGATAGTGTGACTATCAAAAATTTGATAAGTTGTTGGATCTCCAAATACAGTAGTATGTTCATTTTGTTTCTGTAGACTTAACAAAAGAAGTTAATTTTAAAGGGATTTAAAGAAGAGGGTGGCATTGCACTATAGGGTTCTAGGTACATAGGTCTGGGGGGATTTTTTTTTTTTTTTTTTTTTTAAGAAAAGAAAAGGCAGGAGAGATGGTTCAGAAGCTAAGAGCACTTCCTGCTCCTGCAGAGGACCTGGGTTTGGTTCCCAACACCCATACCAGGCAGTTCGCATATGCCTGTAACCCCACTTCCAGGGGATCCAACACCTCTTCTGGCCTCTGTAGGCATCAAGTTACATACATTGTGCACATACATATGCAGGCACTCAAACATACACATAAAATAAAAATGAATAATTTTTTTTTAAAAAAAAATCTAAAGAGAAAAGGCAGAATCACAGTGTTGGGTGGAGAGAAAGCTGGAAGAGTTAGGATTGTCAACCCTCTGGCATTTCTCTCAGTATTGTTGCAGTGCTGTTTTATCTTTCCTGGATTCTAGCACATCTCTTCCCCTTTCTTTTTTCCTTATTCTTTCTTCTACATCATTATCATTTGACCTAAACCAGTATTTTTTCTCTGCCTGCACACTTGCCTTCCCTCAGTGATTAAAATCCGTACGCAGGCTACTGCCTTCCCACCGCATTGTATAAATCAACCAAAACAACTGTCTAAAGAAAAACCTGCTCGTGTCTATTATAACTAACCCACTCTGGCAAACTGACTTGGTTCATTCATAAATTTAGCATGCCTTATATGTTGTATATTATACATGTTCAGTGACTGATCATGATTTTTTTAATACTGACTTGCATTAGCCCTTCTCTGGGCTTCAAGGGGGAAGACTAGAGGTACTTGTCATCCTAGAGACCTTCCTTCCACTGTTTTCACCACAGAGCTCACATTTCATCTCTGTGGAGCAGCTTAGCTTACATTTGCTGCATACACTCCAGCACATACCGCCTCCTTACTGATTTCTTATAGCCTGGCTTTCACTGGATGGAAACCACTGATTTATGGGGCCCCAGTGATTTCCCAATTGTCACTTCATCCAATTGGAAAACACTTTAATCAGTTTTTATGTTTATTAAGAATTTTAAGCTTATTGGAATATATTTTTTCTCTTTGACATTCGGGTATTTTTGAATGAATGTTACTATATATGTCTGTTTGGGAAAGGGAAATATTAGTACTTTTTGTAACAATAAATAATGTTCTGCTTTATATTATCAGTATTTTCACTCTTCGAACCATCTTTTCTGGATAAAAAAGTCACTGAATTTTTAAGTTCTGTTTTTGTGAAAATATTTTTCATACTAAGATAAAATTAACAAAGCAGCTGAGGAAAATAGTAGAGTTATTTTCACCTGAGTCTGCAGGCATGAGGTAGGCTCCGCTTTGTGTTGTAGCTGAAAAGGGACAGAGCTGACACAAGAATAAAGCAGTCCTCAGGGAGAGTCCTAGGTGTTGGAGAAGTGGTTGTTTACACACAGCATCCCCCTCTGAGGAGGCCTCTGTTGCATATTTACCTGATATTGATGAAGAAATGAAGCTCAAAATGGGGCCTTCAGAATGAAAGAACATTTTTCATGGACCAAGTCTATTTTTTCAAGTCACAATTGAAAGATAAATTGGTGTACAATTAAAAGGATATTTACTTCTCTCTAATATTATATAGTCTACTTTGTTAGCAAATATATCCTTTTTGCTTTAAGCTCATGTTTAATTGATTAAAAGTGAGAATAAAGTTGGGATTAAACTTTAAGATTTTTTTTTTACTTTTATGTGTTTGCATATTATCTTCATTTCTAAGATGGGAAGAATAGTCCTTAGAATAGAAACCTAAATCTAATCACACTACAGTCAACTGACCTATGCAGTAGTGTATAAAAAAAATAAAATTAAACAAGGCATGAGCAAATATTTTGAAAAGGAAAACTTAGATTATAGACTGATATACATTATGCCAAGTGTAGCTCCTGGAGACATAGGTTAAGGCCAAAGGAATTCTAATATTTTACTAATATGTTTTTAAACTTTCCCTTCTAAACTTGAGCACAATACAAAATTCTCATAGAAATTTCGTGATTAAATTGTCCTATTCATGGAGTGATGATCCTAATACATATTATGCAATCTTTAGAGTAACAGATACTTCCCCAATAACCCCTTGATGGTCATGGCATAGGTCAGTGTGGTAATGACTCCTCACGGTGTCAGCCTGCATTATTGGAATTCACAGTGTATTCTCTCAGCTCCTGGCCTCTCTTGAGTCTGTCCTCTGGGAACAAATTGGAGTGTTGCTTGAACCAGTAGCTCATTTTAGATAGGTTTCTCTTTCACTGTCACCTTCCGTATCCAAAAGCTCCATTTTAATTTTTTTTTACTTAGCACAGCTCTTTCATCTCTTCCCTGGTTTTAGTATTTTAAGTTGTAGAAAGAAAGTTGCTGTTTTTTTACTTCACTTGGATTCTCTTTCTGGGACAAGAATTCAAGGGCTTTTGTTTTGTTTTGTTTAATCTTTAGTCTCTCGTTTATTTCACTGCTTCCTACTCTGAGCCATGTATACAGATCTGTCTTTAAAAGATCAACCAAGTACTCTACCAGAATTTAGTTTTTGAATCCTTTTTTTTAATTATTATTACCAAATACCCAGTACATACACATTATGGAAATTTCAGTGTCACCAACCAGAGATTATCACTTAACATTGTAGTTTAACAGAAATTTTGAATGTGGCCTAGAGGCATAATTTGTAAAGCGGTTATCTTGAAGTTCTCAGGTGGGCTTCCTCTCAAACTCCCACACCCTCAGTTCACTGGCCACACTTATTTCTAGTTTTCATCTGTCAGGGTAGGCTAAAGTTAATTTCCTTTTCTTGTACAAGCTTAGTTCCAAAATATTCATTCAGCCAGGCATCATGACCCACATCTTCAATACAGCAGAGGCAAGCGTGTCTCACTGAGATGAACCCAGCCTGGTGTACATAGGGAGTTCCAGGCCAGCTGGGGTTGACAGGGAGACCCCGTCTCAAGCAAACAAATATCTTCATTTAAAGAAACAAGCAATGTTAATAAAACTGAAACCTCTGGAACAGTTACTTCATATAGTCCATCCAAAGGCCAGATGGTAGCATAACGCTTACTAAAAGTCACTCAGAGAATTAGTCCACCTACATTTGGGACCTGGCCTTCCTGAGTGTGCTGGTATCTTCTTTATGTCTGTCCTGTCCTTCCTGCTTCAAAGATGTTCAAACCATTTTCATCTTAAAACTAGTAGATTGGCCCTTCCATACAGACTAGATATTTTTTATTTGATTCTCCTTTACTCAGGAAAGCTGTTTGAATGTTCATGTGCTGCTGTATTTCTCAGAATCCATTTGTTTCTTAACTTCATAAAACTTGTATTTGCACCTCTGTTGAACTTTTTTTCCAAAATTACTGAAAATCAAGAGAATGTAATGATACTGGTAAGCACTCAGTCATAAGAAATGTTTTCATATAACAGCATCATTTGTTATTATAGGTTCTATATCCTGCCTGAAACTGTCCCTCATACTTGTATAGTTTATAGAACGTGGCTTTTAAAGTATTGTGAGACACCATCCCATTGTTCCTATTTAGAATTTGCTGTGCCTTGAGGTTAATTATTTAGCCAGCTACAGGAATATTTGTGGCAAAGCTAACTATGTATTAGAGATATCTTTTTTAAAAATATTTTATTTATTTTGATGTTTATGCATGTTTGCCTGTTTGTAGATAAGTGCACCTGTGTCATGCAATGTCCATGGAGGACAGAAGAGGCTATCAGATCCCCTGGAACTGGAGTTACGGACAGTTGTTAGCTGCCATGTGGGTGCTGGGATGTGAACCCAAGTCTTCTTCAAGAACAGCCAGGGTTCTTAACTGCTTAGCCATCTCTCCAGCCCGAGATGATGTCTTTTTAGGATTGTTTTAGGATCCTGTTCATCTTTAGTATTTATGTACTATTTGTATAGATGAGTTCATATAATTTGGCTCCTTTTGGTATTTTTAGTTAATGTTGGTTTTTAGAGCTTACCCTTGTAGTTAAATCATCAAGAATTCAGGGGCTAGATAGATGACTCAGCAATTAATGTGAACTGCTCTTGGAGAGGACCTGAATATGCTTCCTAGCACCTGTGTGGGAAAGCTCACAACTGCCTGGAACTCCAGTTCTGGGGGTATCCAATGCCTCTGGCCTCTGTGAGCACTGCACTCACCTGTACACACTCATATATAGGTACACATCTATGTACATAATTAAAAATAAGCCTTTGAAAAAAAGAATCTAGAGTTTGGCCCCTAAAGATGTACATAGCTTTCATTCCTCAAAGATAACATGGATTTATAGTCTATGTAGTCTCATTGTTATTTTAATTTATTTATTTTTACTTTATGTGTATGAGTGTTTTGCTTGCATGTATGTAAATACATCATGTGTGTACAAACCGCATTGATCACAAGAAGACTTCAAATCCCCTGGAACTCAAGGTTGTTAGCCACCATGTGGGTGCTGGGAACTGAACCGGGGTCCTCTGCAAGAACAGCCAGTGCTCTTAACCACTGAAACATTTCACCAGCCCCTCTCATTGCTATTTTAATTTTAAGATTTTCTTCTACAGAGAAAAGAGAAACTATAATTGGAAGTTTAAAAGTGACCTCTAATTTAAATATATGAGATCATTCTGCAGCTGCTTTGATTTGTCTGCTGTTTATTCCAGATGCTGCAGTGCAGGTCGGGCATCTAATCCAAGTGCTGTATACTCTAAAACTGTTTGTGAGTACTGGCATGACATTCTTCTAGTTCTAGATTCTGGAGCACTTTAGATTTCAGATTTTCTGATTGTGGGTATTCATGGTAAAGCAGAAAGCTGTAATTATTTCTGGTCCCAAGCATTTCAGATTTGGGAAACTCAACTTGTGTCAGTAATTATACCTCAATGGTAGTATAACAGAACTTGTTAAAAAAAAAAAAAAAAAAGGCCCAATAAAGCATGAACTGTTCTTGTGATAAGTTTAGCAATATTTTGTCTTATTTAAGAGATACAACTTGTATTTCATATTTGTATATCTCAACTTAAAAATTAAAGCTTTCAGTTCATAAATTAGAATTACATTCTCTGCTCTTATATTTCTCTTTTATTTTTAAAATTACAGTAATGAGCTGACTATTTAAGAATTATTCTCGCCGGGCATGGTGGTGCATGTCTTTAATCCCAGCACTTGGGAGGCAGAGGCAGGCGGATCTCTGTGAGTTCAAGGCTAGTCTACATAGTGAGTTCCAGGACAGCTAGGGCTACAGGGAGACCCTGTCTCAAAAAGCCAAAAAAAAAAGAATTATTCTCATGATTCATTTATCTGTTATGCTGCCTTTTAAAACTTCAGTACCGAAGGTCTTTTGACAAAACAATATTTATAACAGTTTGACAGCAGGATGAGGAGCAGCGTTTGTCTTTGTAACAGCTTGAAGAAAGGCCCTTTCCAGGACCCAGTCATGCAGTTACAATCTTGACCTCCTTTCTTACTCTGGGAACATACACATAGCAGCCCCTCCCTTGTGTTTTCTGGTCCCATTGACTGTCCATCCACTTCCCATCTGCTCTGTGGCTTTAAAGGAACAGAAAGGCCTTCTTATAAATCTGTCTTTGCAGGTGATAAATGATACACTATCTCTTTAAGGACTGCCTGGGTGGTTTGCCTTTTCTTAAAATTTTTTGACTTTCCTCCTAACAAAATTCAGAGTAAAATATACTTTTAAGAATAGGAGGAAAATAGAAAAGAAAAAAAAACTGAGTTTTTTAAAAGCATATTTAATTGATCATAATAATTTACTGAAATTTTTTATGTCTTCTCAATTGTCTATATCAGCATTTCTTCAAAATGTGATATGTAGGTTTTCCCACAGAGGCAAAAGAAATTATTCATTTTGACGAAGTATATTTTAGCTATTTGGAGGAGAAAAGAAAACAATGTCCTACTAATGAATTAGCGTATCAGAAAACTTTTAAAACTGGTCATAATGTGAGATGACATAACTTGGGAAAAGTTTATAGACTGTATACAATATAAAATGACTCACAGTAGAATCTTTTTTTAATATTTTATTATTTTTATTTTATGTTTATGAGTGTATTGCCTGCATGTATGTGAGTGCACCTATGTCATGTAGAGCCCTGGAGGTCAGAAGAGGGCTTCAGATTCCCCTAGAACTGGAGTTAAGAATGGTTCGTAGCTGCCATGTGGGTGCTGGGACTCAAACCCGAGTCCTCTGCAAGAGCAGTCAGTGCTCTTAACCGCTGAGCCGTCTCTCCATCCCCCACAGTAGAATCTTATGTTACACTCTAACTTTGGGTAGAAAAAGATGATCATGAATGCAGTAAAAGTTTATTATTTGTTATTTCCATTCCTGAAAATAAATGCTAGAGATACTTCTATCTTGTATCTATAAATTTTCCAAGACTTGAGCCTAGCAAGGCATGATGGGACATGTCTCTAATCCCAGATCTCAAGAGGCTGAAGCAGAAGGATTGGCATGATTTCAGGGTCAAGCTGGGCTACATATTGAGTTCCAGATGAGCCTATATTATATAGCAAGACCTTGTCTCAAAAAAAAGTAAACAAATTTTTTCTCCCATACAGAAATTATTCCCTAAAGTCTAAGTGTCACAAATACTGCCATCTCTACCCTTGCCCTATAGAATATTTTTAAATTATGATTTTAAAAGCTTTACCACTATAAAAAGACTAGTTTTAGAATATTCTGTTATATTATGTAAATCAGCTGGCTATGTATGTCTTCTACAAAAGAAAAACCGCAAGTACATACTCCAGGAAGGCTCTGTACACTTTGCCGGACATAAAGTAGCTGGTGCACAATGGAAAGCAAAGCTGCATACCTGATTCATGTGACTACCAGCCCGTGAACACTGAGGTAGAGGATATAGTGAGTCAAATGTCCACATATATCCATGAATTTCTGGGACTTTTTTTAAGACAGGGTCTCATGTAGTCCAGGCTAACCTAGAACTCACCAGGTAGCCCAAGGACCAAAAATGACCTTGAATTTGTAATTTTATCTCTACCTCCCAAGTGCTGGGATTACAGCAATGTACTACCAGCTGGTTTATGCAGTGTTGAAACTGGGCCCAGGGCTCTTGCATATTAGGCAAATACTCTACCAACTGAGCTGCAGCCCCTGTCCTGGGTCTCTTTATTGTGTTTTTTTTTTTTTGCTGCAGGCTAGAAACATAAGTGCTTCTGAGAGAAGCCAAAATGATGCTGTCCCAAGTAGATAGTTATTTAATTTGACTTGTCTAAAGATAAAGGGCATCTCAAGAAATTAATGAATTATATCAATACACAATCCACTTCTTTTAACAACTCAGCCCTTCAGTAAGTACCAAGTAGCCAAAAGTTTGGGGTTTTCTACCTATGGATGTTGACTAGCACCTTAAAGCATCCTACTGTTTGTTGTTAAATAAGGTAAGTCCATACTTATTAATAGTTTACATGAGCTCATATTAGTATTATCATCTACTTAGAAAAGTTGCAAGCAAGTGTAAAATCCTAAATATAGGGCTGTTCTGTTTTTATCCATGCTAAAGTCTTTTGAAGAATAAACTTCAAAATATATAGAAATTATTTGAATAAATTTTATTATATTTACCAAAAGGAACCTGATATGAATACTTGTTTTGCCTTGAATTTATCCGTGTCTGTATTGAACTGCTTACATATTTAGCAAATGTAAGTTATGTTGTCCCTCACAAACATTTTTAAGGCTGCCTTCTTTCTAAGTAGAATCATTCAGGGGACAAAAGATAGCACATTTTAATATTTGAGTTAAGTTTTAGATAGGTCAAATCACTCAGTTATGAATAAATGAAAAATGAATAAATATTCACAGACATCTGTTTTGACTAGTTTTTATTATTTTTATTTTATCTGTATGCGTGTATTGCCTGCATGTAGGTAAGTGCACCCGTGTCGTGCAATGCCTGCAGAGGACAGAGGAGGCTGTTGGATCTCCTGGAACTGGAGTTAGGACAATTGTTAGCTGCCATGAGGGTGCTGGGATTTGAACCTGGGTCTTCTGCAAAAATAGTCAGTGTTCTTAACTGCTGAGCTATCTCTCCAGCCCCTTGACTGTAATTTTAACATCTTGGTCTGGCCTCTTATTTCCATTTTTTAATTTTCCCTTCCTTGTTTCTCCATATCCTAGATTCCTTTGGATACTCAGTTTCTGAAGGGCATTTATATAGCACGTTGTCTAATAAGGAACAAACCTTTTCAGAAGCACCATGAGCCCCATAATAAGAAGGTCCCTTAGTGAACCACTCTTTACAAAAGAATCTCACCCACAAGTTGTCTTAAAGGATGGCACAGAGTGCTCATAGGGTATGTTACAAAATCGTTGTTAAGGTGCTTTGGATCTTTAGATGTATGACTTGCTTGAAGTATACTACTTTAGGACATTTTCAGCTTATTTTTCATATGTTCTTTAAAAACATAAGTTGTAAAAAAAAAAAAAAGTTTTTCAGTGCATGTATTTTTGCATGTGGCTCTTTATTTCCATTCTAAACTGTTACTAACCACTGAAGTGAGCCTTCTCCCAGGTTTGGCCTTTTGGCATTCACAGTGTATTCAAAACCTAATTACAGATTAGTCTGTATTTGAGACTTGTAGAGCAAGTGTCAGAAGACTTGAAGAGCCAGTAAGAGTAGCAGTACCGTCCACGTGCAGATGCCGAGACTCAGATGTGAATGGGCATCAAGGCCTCTAAAGAGAAGGAAGAAGGGGTCTTTATTCACTGAGGCTGTGGTTTATGAGTTGGGGATTATGGGAATATTCATGACTCAATCAAGAAGCACAATGAATTGATGTCTGAGATAGCTCATCTTTTAAGTAAACATTGGTTAAATGGAAAGAAACTGCATGTTCACTTCATGCAAAATTGTGTAACAGAAGTAGTTAAGCCCTTCCTTAGCTGATTTAATTTATCGATTAAGCCACAGATTTTATAAGAATTCTCCAGTTTTGAATATTTAATTCAAATATTTAATAGAAAAGGGAGTTTACTTTATTATTAGTCTTGCTGATCCTGTATTCATTCCTGATTTCCACTGAAATGTATCTTACTTTACATAAAAATTCTGCCCTCTCCCCACACCACCCATCTCCATTACTTCCTAGTAACTTACTTAAATGCCCTCTGTGTCATTCTTAAGGTTTCATGACAAGGCAGTACCATATCCTAATATTCTAATTCTAAACATTTTATAAAAGCCTTACTTCTTATAAGGGAAACAGTTTTCTGTGGTTTGTGTTAAATAGTCCTTTTTCTTTGATTTAGAAATATATATATATATATATATATATATATGTTGCTTACCTCTTAATTTTAGGAAAATTTGCTCTTCATTTAGACTTTGCCAAATTAGATGCCTGCCTCAGAGTGGCTGTTGGTGTCCTTTAATATAAAAATAGCTCTTGCTCTGACCAGCCTCTTGTACCACATGCCTGAAGATAGTCTGTCCTACTGAGAATGGAGGTCATTGAGAGGATAAAGGTTGGAAAGCTGACCCTGCAGCTGCCCAACTACACTCAAATTATGTATCAAAGAAAATTGGATTTTCTCTTTTCATGTGGTACAATATTCCCAAATAGAATTATTTCTCAGTGAGTGACTGAGATTTCCATGTGTTCAAGTTAGGTGATAAGACCTCCATCCATCTCCCGAGTTCTGTGAGATAATTTAGAAAGCTCTTTTTTCCTACTCGTTAAAGAATGCTTTAGCTAATGAACTATGCTTACATGAATATTCATTGAAAAACTAGTTCACTTGTTTCTAAGCAACTAAATGGATTCAGTTTAAAACTAAGACTGGGGCTTCAGTTGAAAAGGCATATATGTTTACTAGTTTAACTGCTGCTTAAAAACTGGAAGCTAGGGCCTGGAGAGGTGGCTCAGTGGTTTAGAGCATGGCAGAGTATTGGAGTTTGATTCCCAGCACCCACATGGCAGCTAACAACCAACCATAACTCCAATTCCAAAGGATCTGACAACTCATTCTTGCTTCCATGGGCGATGCATGACATAGGTGCACTTATGACACAGGTGCACTTACACACATGCAGGCAAAACACTCATACCCATAAGATAAAAATAAATCAATCAGAAAAAAAAAATTTTAATAGAAGCCTGCCAGGCATGATGGTGCACACCTTTAATCGCAGTATCGAGAAGCAGAAGCAGGCAGATCTGTGTGGGATCAAGGCTAGCCTAGTCAACTGGGGCTACAGGGAGACCCTGTCTTTTAAAAAAAAAAAAAAAAAAACACCTTCTTTTCTGTTATTTTTATATATATGAGTGTTTTGCCTTTGTATATGTAAATACACTCATGTCTTGCAATACCCACAGAGGCCAGAAGAGGGTGTCAGATCCCCTGAAACTGGAATTATAGTTATCAGCCTCCATGTGTGCTGGGAACCAAACCCAGGTCCTCTGCAAAAGCAGCCAATTCTCTTAACCACTGAGCCATCTCTCTGGCCTGTTTTATATTATTAAACTAATGCCAAGAATTATAAATACTAAGTTAGAGAATCTGAAAACATCATTCTTTATATGCAGCCATAGTACACAGCATTGCAATGCTGATCAAATAATAGAAAGGACAGTTCTTACTTTTATTGGGCTCTCATTGCTACTGGTCACTTGCTGGTAAAAGGGATTTTTGTATCTTCAGTTGCAGATTATTTAATTTTAATTATAAAAGATATAAACATTGATTATAGAAGGCATCTTACATGATTTTCCTATGAACAGAAAGTAGAATGCTTGCCAGTTTCACTTCAAGGTCACTAATTTTAAACCAGTCAGCTCATATCAACTGGTAATTCCTATTACTATGTTAAATTGTTTTAACAGGATGAAAGTATTCCTTATCATTCTTAGTGCAGCTTATATTTTAAGATAGGAGGTGCATGATTGAGTCAGCAGCAATATAGTATAAATTGTGACTTTAATAAGAGATCAACATATACTGTGACTAGTTCACATTTGTGGAGAAATCTACATTTCAGAGAAAATTAAGAGATTTTATTCAGAAACCAATAAACATGAAAAAGGAAAAATCAAAAACTGGGTGTGGTGGTACACGCCTTTAATCCTAGCAATCAGGAGGCAGAGGCAGCCAGATCTCTTCGAGATTGCTCCCAGCCTGGTCTCCATAGTGAGTTCTAGGTCAACTGGGACTACAGAGAGACCCTGTCTAAAAAAAAAAAAAAAAAATCAAATACATTTAAATCTACCTTCAGTGGCTCTTGTGTTTTTTAACTTTGCACATGGACATCCGGAAAAGCATTTTTATATGTGTTTTTAAAGTATTATTGCTTTTCCCTGTTTTTTACAAATAGTTCCTGCATTTTCTTTGTCTTAATTTTCTGACCTCTTGAAGTTTGAAGTATGCATCTCACTGTATTATATTGGTTGGTCTCTCCTGTATAACTTCTCTTGTTACTTTATACTGTAAAAGGTCATTTCCTAGACTAAGGCCAATTAAATATCCTCCTGTTTTTGGTGGTGATGGTGGTGGTGTTGAGACAGTCTGAGGATATAGCCTAAGCTGACATTGAACTCAAGTCATCCTCTTGCCTCAGCCTCCAAGTACTAAAGGCATGTGCCTCCATTTCCTGCTATTCTTTTAATTCTTACAAATAGTTTCTTGATTTCTTTGGTTGAGCTTCCGCATACCTAAGGATGTATTAAACTAATGTTGTGTTGGTTCCATGTATTCTTCTGTGTGACAGTCCACAGCTCTATTTAAGAGCTTCCCACAGGGATCTGTGACACACCTCCCTTCCTCCCCTTCCAAAAAATGACTGCAAGCCACTCTGCTGTCCCACCTGGTCTCAGGTGGATAGAAAATTTTTCTCCCTTTTTCTCAAGTAGTTAAAGAAGACCTCTAGACTCTTTTTTTTTTTTTTAATTTTTTTTCCCTTCAACATACTTTCATTTATTTTGTCTAATCACACAGTAATGTAACTGCTTGTAAGTTATTTTCACAAATACATATTGTATAAAAGCCATTACAGTGAGTGTTTCTGAGAGGCATTTAATATTTTTCATATAAACCATTATTTTATATTATTTGTAGTATTTGCCTTTAAAACATCTATATTCTTCCTGCACTGGAAATACAAACAGATTATCTTTTCAAAAGCTTCATGCATGCTCCTTCAGTATTACACATGTTGTCATTATCTCAAATTTGTGCTTCACTGGAACATCTGGAGCAATGAAACTTAACAAAAGTCAATCAAAATTAAAATGCAATAAAAATAACAGAAGGAATATTTACTATACAAGCGTTTTAACAAAGGATAGAATATTAAAAATATATTTTAAAAAGTATCTAAGTCACCCTGGGCTTCCTTCTGTGCTCTGTTACTGTCCACCACTGGTCTGTATATCCGTCACTGTGCCAGTGTCACACTGCTGCTGCTTGGCTACTGCTACTTTGTAGTACATCTGAAATCAGGAGTGTTGAGCCCACAACATTCTATTTAGTATTGTTTTTGCTGTTCGGGATCCCTTCCAATTTCATTCTTTATAAAGCTCATTTTTTATTGTTAAGATTTCCAATTTATAGTTACTTCTTTCAGATTAATAATATTTTATGTTATTCTATTTGCTGCTGTTCTTTTTTTAATTATTTACCACATGATTAGAAGCATTTCATTACAGCATTAACATATTCAATAACAATTTTCAGAGCAAAGATGCCTCTTTCAAAATTAGCTGTAAATTTTTAGGTTCACAGTTGAATTAATACAGTTAGAAAATACCGAACTAAGTATAAACCCTGTAAGACATGAAATTGAATGAGGTTTTAACCTTTAAAAAAGATCTCCATTTCGTTTTAAAATACAGTTTTATACACAAAAACTCATTTTTAATGCTGCTAACACTTAGATGTTTGCACATGCATCACTAATCTCTATGATTCTGATTATTACTAGTTACAGTCGGTTACCTGCAGATCCTTGGCATCTGAGTATGGATATAAAGTCCTCAGGTTGATTTCAGTGGTAATGTTTTTCACCTCTACTAATTAATATGAAGCAAATTTTTATGCTTCTTCCTCAAATATAACTCATTTTTTTAATTTGTTGATTTTGTGTGTGTATTTTATACAGAACATCCCAATCTTATTCATCTATATACCCACTTCCCAAATGGCACCCTCCTTTAACTAACCCCCACACTGAAGCCCATATACTCTTGTCATCACTGGTACTGTCCCTTAGTTGTTGGCACCCCCAGCCATTCCCCAGTGCTTGTCCATCTGCTGAATCTAGTCAGCCTATCTAAAGTTCCATGTTTTAAGAAGATCAGCTCTTCCTCATCCAATAGCAATCAGTTGCCAAATTCCTTTACATAAGATTGAGGTCTTCTGTTCATTTTCCCAGTTCTATGCTGGGTTACTGCCTGGGAGTCTCTTGAGCCATGCTAGCCAGCAACTCAAAGGACAGAATCTCCTGTCTGGCATTGTTTCTTCTTATGTAGCCTTTAGCTGTGCATATGGACTCTTAAAAAATTATATTGACCCCTTTAATCTTTGGTTATATTTTCCTTTTGGGTATTTAAGACCAGACAGTTGACCCAGATAAACCAACTTACTTTTACTCTTTAGGTCGTTTGATGATCTGTTCCTTGAGTCACATGGGCTTGGGAGGAGCCCCTGGCTCCTTTCTTTTACCAGTTCCATCTATGTGAAGATAAGTCAAAGGTCCTACTTGACCATGGCTGGTTTCGCTTGGAAGAATGGAGGAAATGATTCCTCTATATTGACCCTCCTTTTTGTAGACTGGACACTGGTTCAAATCCATTTGATGGGGTCTCCATGGCCTCCTTGTTCAAGAGGAAAGGTGACTCACCACAGTTACATTTTAAGAGATGCTCATAGTCCCCTGGACTTAGTCGACAAAGGAGGGCAAGGAGCAAAAACTGTCCTTTGTGTCCCTCTGACCAAATTAGTATAGGTCTCACCAGTCTGGTACTTTTAATTACCATGGGCCTTGTAGATAAAGCTTGGGCAAAGACCAAACATTCTCAGATAAACCTTGCCTAGATATATATTATATTCCTTGAGCTAGTTGTATGTGTAATTTGTCAGTAGGTTGTTTGATTAATATGGTTCCCTCTGGGTTTTTTTTTAATTTAACTATTTAGGCGTTTTTTATCTCTTGCATTGTCTACCCC
>NW_008343079.1:1081983-1083331 GCF_000622305.1 Nannospalax galili
TGGCACCCTCCCATAGCCTCCCTCCCCCCACTAGAGCCCTTATACTCTGTTGTCCCTGCTACTGTCTGCTGTGTTGTCGGCACCCCCCAGCCGTTCCCCACTACTTGCCCTTCTGGTGAATCTAGTCAGCCTATCTAGAGGTCGTTGTTTTAGGAGGGTCAGCTGTTCTTCATATAGAGGTAATCAGTTGTCTATATTCCTTGGATAAGATTGGGGTCTGCTGTTCATTTTCCCAGTTCTATGCTGAGTTACTATCTGGGAATCCCTTTGGCCACCCTGGCCATCAACTCAAAAGAAGGTATCACTTGTCTGGCATTGTTGCTTCTTATGTAGCCTTTAGCTATACATATGGACTCTTATGAAATTATGTAGGCCCATTTAATCTTTGGTTATACTTTCCTTTTGGGTGTTTAAGGCCATACAGTTGGTCCAGATAAAACCAATATATTTTTACTCTCAAGGTCATTTGAGGATCTGTTCCTCAGGGGTCACATGGGCTTGGGAGGAGCCCCTGGCTCCTTTCTTTTACCATTTCCACCTATGTGAAGATAAGTCAAAGGTCCTGCTTGACCATGGTTGCCTTCTTTTGGAAGCATGGAGGAAATAATTCCTCTGTGTTGACCCTCCTTTTTATAGACTGGACACTGGTTCAAGTCCATCTGGTGGGGTCTCCTCAGCCTCCTTGATCAAGAGAACAGGTGACGAACCACGATTATAGGACATTTTGAGAGATGCTCATAGTCCCATGGAACTACTCAACCTAAGAGGGCAAGGAGCAAAAACTGCCCTTTATGTCCCTCTGACTGAATTAGTATAGGCTCAAAGTATGTCTGTTAAACATCCAAGAAAGTTAGTTCCACCAGTCTGGTACTTTTAATTACTGTGTGTCATGTAGATAAATCTTGGGCAGAGACCAGTTGTTCTCAGATAAACCTTACTTAGACATATATTTCTTGATCTGCTATATATAATTGGTCAGTAGGTTGTAGGAGTAATATTGTTCCCTCTGGTTTTCAAAACTAGCTAGGCATTATTTATCTCTCGCATTGTCTCACCCCTCCACCATAGTTTTCACACTTTAAGGTGCCATATTTCCCTCCTTTCTCCCTTAATTATACCCTTCTCCTGTGGTCCTACCTCTCTTGAGCTCCTTCTTTCCCTTTATCCCCTGGGTTCCTTGTATAACCTTCCCTCCCCCCTCCCTTAAACTAACCCAATTTTTATCCATATCTCCCTCATTAAGGCCTGTTACCTACTATTCTTCTCCTTCAGGTTATTTCCTTTCCTTTACCTCACTGTTTCCTACCCCTGTCCTTGGTTCTGGAGTTATTTTCTGTTTCCTTATTTT
>NW_008343079.1:1084284-1084832 GCF_000622305.1 Nannospalax galili
TGATGTCCAGTTTAGAAAATCCTTTCCTATGCCTATTTCTATAGGTTTTTCCCAATGTTTTCTTCTAATGGTTTCAGAGTTTCAGGCTTTACATTGAGGTCTTTGAGCCATTTGGAATTCACTTTTGTGCAGGGTGAAAGATAGGGGTTTAGTTTCATTCTTCTACAAGTGGAGATCCAGTTTTGCCAGCACCAGTTGCTGAACATGCTGTCTTTCCTCCAGTTAATGTTCTTGGCCCCTTTGTCAAATATCAGGTGGCTGAAATTGCATTTGCTCATATTTGGGTCTTCAATTTTATTCCATTGGTCTGTGGGTCTATTTTTGTGCCAGTACCATGTTGTTTTTATGACTACAGCTCTGTAATACAGCTTAAAATCTGGTATAGTAATCCCCCCGGCATTGCTCTGAGCCCTCAGGGTTGTTTTGGCTCTCCGAGGTCTTTTGTGCTTCCATATGAATCTTAGGATAGTTTTTGTCATCTCAATAGATATAGAGAAGGCCTTTGACAAAATTCAACATGCATTTATGTTCAAAGTCTTAGAGAGAAT
>NW_008343079.1:1084893-1085550 GCF_000622305.1 Nannospalax galili
TGCTTGTCATTGGTATATAGAAAGGCTATAGACTTTGGTAGGTTAATTTTGTAACCTGCCACTTTACTGAATGTGTTAATAATTTCTAGGAGTTTGCGCGTGGAATTTTTGGTGTCCCTTAGATATAATATCATATCATCTGCAGAAAGGGATAATTTGATCTCTTCTTTTCCAATTATTACTCCTTTAATTTCCTACTCTTGTCATACTGCTCTTGCAAGAATTTCAAGGACTGTGTTAAAGAGAAGTCAAGCTACTGGACAGCCTTGTCTGGTTTCTGATTTCAGTGGGAATGCTTCCAGTTTTTCTCCATCTAGAATGATGTTGGCTATGGGTTTGTTGTATATGGCTTTAATTATGTTGAAGTATGTTCCCTGCAGCCTAATTCCCTCTAGGACTTTGAACATAAATGCATGCTGAATTTTGTCAGAGGCCTTCTCTGCATCTATTGAGATGACCATGTGTTTTGTCTTGAGTCCAATAATATGTTTTATGACGTTTATTGACTTATATATATTGAACCATCCCTGCAACTGTCATAAAGCCGACTTGATCATGGTGGATGATCTTTTTGATGTGTGTCTGTATGCAGTTTGCAAGTATTTTGTTGAGAATTTTTGCATCTATGTTCATTAAGGACATGGGTCTACAGCTTTC
>NW_008343079.1:1085653-1135761 GCF_000622305.1 Nannospalax galili
TTTTAAAATGTTTGGTAGAATTCTGCTGTGAATCCATCTGGTCCTGGACTTTTTTTGTTGGAAGGATTTTTATTACTATTTAAATTTCCTTATGTGTTATGGGTCTGTTTAATTATGTGTTATGGGTCTGTTTAAGCCGTTAATCTCTTCTTAGTTTAGTTTTGGTGGTTCCCATGCTTTTAGACACTCATCCATTTCTTTTAGGTTTTCAAATTTAGTAGCATATAGGTTTTTAAAGTATTCCCTTATAATGTTCTGGATCTTTTAGGTGCCTGTTATGATGTTTCCCTTTTCATCTCTGATTTTGTTGATTTTTAGATGCTCTTTCTTTTTGTGAACTGGGCTAGCAGTCTGTCAATCTTGTTTATCTTCTCAAAGAACCTACTCTTGGATTCGTTGATTCTTTGTATTGTTTTCTTTGTTTCTATTTCATTAATTTCTGCTCTGATTTTTGTTATTTCTTCTTTTCTGCTGGGTTTGAGTTTCATTTGTTGTTGCTTTTCAAGTGTCTTGCGTTATAGCGTTAAGTCATTTATTTGTGTTCTTTCCCATTTTTTTAATGTAGGCACTTAGAGCTATAAACTTTCCTCTAAGGACAGCTTTCAGCGTGTCTCAGTGGTTTTGTTGTGTTGTATTGTCCTTTTCATTTAGTTCCAGGCATACTTTTATTTCTTTCTTAATTTCTCCTTTTACCCATTCATCATTCAGTAGTGTGTTGTTTAATCTCCATGTGTTCACGTAGTTACTAGGGCATTTTTCAGTGTTGATTTTAAGCTTTACTGCATTGTGGTCTGATAGAATGCATGGAATTAATTCAGTCTTTGTATTTGTTGAGGTTTGTTTTGTGCCCCTGTATATGGTTGATTTTGGAGAAAGTTCTGTGGGACGCTGAATAGAAAGTGTATTCTTTGGTGCTTGGGTGGAATAATCAGTAGGTGTCTATTAGGCCCATTTGATATATGGTATTGTTTAATTCAGATGCCTCTCTGCTAATTCTCTGTCCTGTTGACGTATATAACAGAAACAATGGGTATTGAAGTCCCCTACTGTTATGAGTTGGGATTAATCTGAGTCTTAAAGTCCTGTAGTACTGTTTTTATGAAGTTGGGTGCACCAGAGTTTGGTGAATATATGTTCATGATTGTAATATCTTCTTGATTCATTGTTCTTTTTATCTCCTCTAATTAGTTTTAGTTTAAAGTCTATTTTATCAGATATTAGAATTGCAACACCTGCTTTTTTCTTAGTGCCATTCGCTTGGTATATGTTTTTCCATACTTTCACCTTAAGGTAGTAACTGTCCTTGAAAGTGAGGTAAGTTTCTTACAGATAACAGAAAGATGAGTTTTGTTTCTTGATCCATTCACATAGTCTGTGTCTTTTGACTGAGGAGTTCAGTCCATTGATATTTATGGTCATTAATGAAAGAAGTGTATTGATTCCTGTTATTTTGATTTCTGTTCGCATTCTTGGTGTAGCTGTGCGTTTCCACGGTTATACCTTCATTAAGTTTTTTCTGTGACCCCTTGGGTATAGTCGTTCCTTTCTTCAGCTCTTTGTATTGCTTCCAGAACTCTCTGAAGGGATGGTTTTGTGGACATGAATTCCTTCAGCCTATTTATGTCATGGAAGATTTTCTTTCCCCTTTGACTATAATAGACATTTTGGCTGGGTGTAGTAATCTGGGCTGGCATCAGTAGTCATTTAAAACTGGGAATACTTTGGTCCAGGCTCTTCTGACTTTCATAGTTTGCACTGAAAAGTCAACTGTAATTCTGATGGGTTTTCCTTTATACATGACTTGTTGTTTCTCTTTTGCTTTCAGTATTCTCTCTTTGTTCTGTGTTTAGTGTTTTTATCGTGATGTGCTGTGGAGAGTTTCTTTTCTGGTCCTGTCTATTTGGTGTTCTATATGCTTCTTGAATCTGTATAGACACGGCTTTCTTTAATTTGGGGAAATTTTCTTCTACAATCCTGTTGAAGATCTGGTCCATACCATTATCTTGAGATTCTTCTCTTCCTGTATGCCTATGATTCGTAAGTTTGGTCTTTTTATGGTGTCACACAATTCCTGCATATTCCATTCTTGTTTTTTCTTAAATTTGTCATAATCCTTGTTTGAGTGGTCTAATTCATCCACTTTATCTTCCAATCTTGATATTCTGTTTTCCATTTCATTCATCCTATGGTGAGGCTTTCTCCAATCGTTTCTAATTGGCTTACTGAGTGTTTCACTTCCTTCTTCATTTCAACCTGAGTATTCTTGAATATCTCCAACTCTTCTGAATTCATTCAGAATTTTATCCCTATCTTCCTTCAGTTCTTTGATTTCTTTGTTTGTGTGTTCTTTAAATTCACTGAATTCTTTTATCTTGTTTATAATTGTTCTTTTGAGTTCCATGTTCTGCATTATTTCTAGGGGGTTCTCACTGTACTCCTCTAGAGTACTATTGGTACCTGGTGGGGATATATTTTTTTTTCATGTTATTATTTTTTCTCTGTGACTTTGACATGTGGATTTCTTTGGTAGTTTCTGATTCTTGTGTTAGACTCAAGCCTTTCTTTGTTGAATTTAGGTCTGCTTCTTTTTGTAAACTTTATGTGACCTTGTGGTTCACTTGTCAGGCATGAAAAGCTGGTTGGTCTAGGCTTCAGGTTCTCTCTTTTGATTTTATGTTGGAGTGGCCAAATTGCTTTCGTCTTCTGGAGTTGCCACAGAGGCCCAAATCAGATGAGGATTAGTTGCTCTCAGGCTTTCTCCTTAGGTCTGGATCCCTCCATGAAAGATGCTAACCTCAGGAATTTGGGAGTGGGCTGGCCTGGGAGCAGGGCCCAGGAAAGATTCTGGTCCCAGGAAATTGGTGGCTGTGTCACCCAGGGATGCAAAGGGAGGTGGGAAGAGGCCCCCAATGCCTCCTTGGGACTACTGGGAGGAACTGGGTTGGTTGGGATTCAAAGGACCAGGAAGCAGTGGGGACTCTGGGCCAAGAGGTCAGCCCAGGGGTTTGGGATACCAAGACAAGAAATGGGCCAGTACCCAGGCCAGGAGCAGGGATGGGGTTGGGGAGCTGGGAGGGTGAATGAGACTGGGGGAGTCAAGGTGCAGTGGGCACTGTGGGACTTACCCAGGAAAGATGCTGGTACCAGAAAGCTGGTGGCTGTGCATCCCAGGGATGCAAAGGGAGGTGGGGGTGGGACCAGGCCCAGAGGGCTCCCGGACTCTAGACTCTTTAAGAAGGAATTACCACTAATGATTTGTGATGCCTCTGAAAAACGAATTTGTATATGTTTAGTTTATTATCTCTTTTTATCTCCATAGAGAAAGTTAGAGAAATTCAAGAAAAGCTTGATGCTTTCATTGAAGCTCTTCATCAGGAGAAGTAAACTGTATTAAGTGAGTAAAAATCCTGCTGCTCAATGCTTCTAGAGACAAAGTGTATATGAGACATTTCTTCATAGTTTATTATTTGGCCTGACTGCATCTAACTTGTTTCTTTATGATATAATTGTTGTAGTAGTGTGATTCTCCAAAACCAGCTTCGTGTGTTATGCTGTGTCTTTAAATAACTTGATGCCTCTGGTTGAACTAAAAATATTCTCTAGAACTAATTTTTTTAAATATTTTATTTATTATTTTTATTTTGTGTGTATGAGTATATTGATTGCATATATAAGCATACCTGTGTCATGCATGCCCTCAGAAGTCAGAAGAGGGTGTTGGATCCCCTGGAACTAGAGTTGTGCACACTTGTTAGCCACCATATGGATGCTGGGAAGCAAAACTGAGTGAGCAGCCAGTGGTCTTTACCAGTGAGCCATCTTTCCAGCCCCTAGAACTCATTTTAGACACAATCAAAATAAATAAAGGTATTTAGTAACGTTGATTTTATAGCACGTTGTGACTCATTTTCTGCACTGAAGAATTGATCCGTAGTATGCTCACAGTCAGTGCGTAGTTATGTATATGTTCAATATACTTTCAAAGCCTCTTATTTAACTTGAGTACAAAATTTAATAGTTGTTCTTAATTTACTTTCTCTTGTTTAAAAACATTTAGATAGGCCTTTTTCCTATTTAAAGTAGTTTTTATAGCTTTAGAATTTGTTAGTATTTATATGTTGATATGTCCTGTTCCATAGTCTGGCATTATAAAACTGTCGCCGGTAAAATATATTTTAAGTTAGTTAGTACCCAGAAATTCTTCAATGACAATTGACAATTGGCTATCAGTGTCATTGACATACTGAAGTTGAGATAAGAAAAATGCTATGTATTGAGCCACTATCATTTATTTAAATATGTTTGTCACTGGAAGAACTTTCAGAACTGGGAGGTGAGGCCCCTGCCTAGCTGCAGTCAGTTCAGTCTCATAAAAGCCTTCTCCAGCACAGGGAAAGTATGTTTGAGAAAACAAGCTAGCCAAGGAAACACTGCTCAGAACAGTACCCTGGCAATAGGTGGGGAGGAAGGAGTTAGGAAAACCTTAAAGGAGGGCCTGGGGAGACTTGCTGGCCATGTAAGCAGAAGTACCTGAGTTCAATCCCCAGCACTCACATAAAACGTGAGGCATGGTGGCACACTCAACCCAGTGCTAGAGAGCGAGAGACAGGAGGATCCCAGGGGCTGACTAGATAGCTGCTCTAACCTAATCAGTGAGCATGAGCTCCAGTGAGTCTCTCCAAAAACAAAATGAAAAGAAGCACCCAAGGTTGACCTCTGGGCTCTACACTTGCATGCACACAAACACACACAGAAGAGAGAAGTAGGGAGACAGGAGAGAGGAAAAAAGAAAAAAGTTTCCAGGAAGGACTTCCTTTGTTTTTATTTCTTTGAATGACAAATATGTAAAAGTAACCAAAAAAGGAAACTTTAACACAGCTAAAATTGACTCAGTGTTTCTATAAGTGTCAGTATTTGCAAATGTTTTCTATATCTTCATATATGAAAGTTTATTTTAGGACCATAAAATATTCCAATACCATCCTAATCATGATAGCTACTATGAATAGTTATACTATTAGGGATAAACATTTTTTATTGCCTTCTTGATTTGAATCTTTAGCCCTGAATACACATGACATTTTTGTTTACAAAAATGGCTTTTCGGGGAAAATTTCATGAAAGCCACAGAAACCCTGTTAAGAATATAAACTGAGGGCTAGAGAGATGGCTCAGCAGTTAAGAGAGCATACTATACTTGCAGATGACCCGAGTTCAGTTTGCAGCACTCACATCAGGCATCTCATAACTGCCTATAACCTTAACTCCAGGGGATATGACAGCTTCCTGTGACCTTACAGGTACTGCACTCATATGCACATACCCACACACAAGCATACATGCATATACATTATTTTTTTTTCTAAAATAGCACACACCTTTAATCCTAGCACACATGAGGCAAAGGCAGGTGGATCTCTGTGAGTTTGAGGCCAACCTCATCTACATAGAAAGTTCTAGACCAGTCACAGCTACATGGCAAGACCCTGTCTAAAATAAATAGATGAAAGAAAGAAAGAAAGAAAGAAAGAAAGAAAGAAAGAAAGAAAGAAAGAAAGAAAGAAAGAAGGAAAGAGAGAGAGAGAGGAAGGAAGGAAGGAAGGAAGGAAGGAAGGAAGGAAGGAAGGAAGGAAGAAAGGAAGAGATAAGGGCAGGAGAGATGGCCCAGTTGATAATAGTACTTGTTTCTCTCGCAGAGGACCCAGGTTTGGTTCCCGCACCCACGTGTCAGCTCACAACTGCCTGTAATTCTAGTTCCAGGTGAATCTAACATCTTCTGGCCTCCATGCCAGGCATGCATATGATACACATACATGCAGGCAAACACTAGCACACATAAAAATGAATAAATCGGAATCTTTAAACTGTGGGGGGGGGGGTAATTTAGAGGAGTTGAAATAAGGAGACCCAAAGCCAGCTGATATCTTACATAGGAATCAAAAGGCCCTAAAGTAACCTAGTGAGAATGGTATCTGCATTTTCCCTTACTGCCTGAACATGCCTTTTTTTTCTGCCAGGGTGTCTGTCCCAAGGGCAGTCATAAGAGGTGGGCGTTGGTCATACTTGTTCATAGAGAAGCTCTGAGCACAGGAAACCATCCTTGACCATTTCCTTCCCTTGCATCTATGCCTCTGTGGCCTCTGACAAAAGTATCTGAATTGGACAAAGGTCTGTTTCCTACCCTGCATATCCATTAATGGAGTAAATCTAACTGAGGGTAACCTTGCTTCAGTCTGGCCTGCTTTTATGAAAGTTCCCAGGCATCAGAAGGAATAGCTTCTCACTTATAATTTCAGCAGGTATGGAGTTCCTCTGCCTAGCTGTTTTGCTTTTCCATGCATTTCAAGTAATTACAAGTCTAGTATTTGCCATATACAGGTACTTCTCTACCAAAAAGATTAATATTTTGAACCCTTTCTATAAGAAATGAGTTCTAGGCTTGATGAGATGACTGGGCAGGTTAAGGACACATGCCATCGTGCCTGACAACCTGAGTTTGATCCCTAGGACCTACAAGGGAAAAGGAGAGGATTGACTCTTCCAAATTGTCCTCTGACCTTCACATACCCACTGTGGCACACACAAACACACACAAAAATAACCAAGGGGGGGTGGAATTTTGAAGAAAAAAAGAAATTCTAGTGTATGCTTATTTATATATCATGTTCTAATAAAAATGTGCTAATATTTTATGGTAGGCGGTAATCTAAAAAAATTTTAATAAAAGTAGTTTTTGAGCAGTTAAGCTTTAATTTTTATAATCATGCAATAATAAAGTTTCTTTAGAAATTTTTCATTTATCTTGCCAGATCCGAATTTATCAAATGGATTTCTTTTTACAGACTCGTGCTCATAATCACCTCTGCACACTTCTGAAGGGAGAAAACTTGTGTTTTGTCCTGCCTCTTTGTCTTCTGTTCTACTTCGCTCAAAGCAAAATAAATTCATAGGGTAAAAATAATGTATGTGTGTTCCAGGCACTTCAGGCCGCAGCTGCCTCTGACCAGAAGAGCAATGAGAGCGGCCGTCACATGCTATCTGCTGGTCTGAGTGACAAACTGGGAAAGTATAACTGGCATGGCCGTTAGGGTTAGTCCTCAAAGATAAGAAAGTTGTTCTTTGGTCATCTTACTTGTGATGGCGCTAATGCAATTCATTATGGAGGTTACTCGTGATCAGTTTCTTTTCCAGAAATATAATAGTAGTTGTTTTGGAATAAAACTTAAAACAGTTTCTTAAATGGTATCAATTGTATATAAGGTGTTAGCAGCCTGCTAAGTCACCGTCTGTGACTGCGTGTTCTATATCCAGGAACTGTTTGTGAGAATTCAGTTTATATTCACCACATGAAAGACAGCTGATTCATAGAGGAACCCCTCAGATAAGTTAATTTGCATCAGGATAATTCAGTGAAAGAAAAGTCAACCCTTCATTGCCAGCTCAGAAGCTGGCTTTAACCTTTGATTGCTATTTTTTCACTCTCTGAATCCATTTGAAATTAATTCATTTTGAATTTTTTTATACTTTAGGTTAGGCTTTCTGTTAATGGTGTGGGACTTTTCCGCTTGACAAAGCTATTGAATTATGACACAAGGTGGAGAGGATTAAAGTTAATCAGTTGACAATTTCATTTAGAATACTGTCAGACATTTGAAGTGGGCATCAGGAAAAGGTTTTCTTTTGTACAATACTTTTTTGGGGGGTGGGGGGTGCTGGAATTGAAACCAAGCCCTCACACAATGGGCAGGTGCTCCACCCAGGCCTCAGACACTATTTTAAATAGAAATTATTCCAACAAGTAGAATAATGTTGACCATCCCCCTCGTAGATGAAAATTGAAAGAAAATGTGAAGTTTAACTCACTGCAGTTCAATTACAATAATAGCCTCACAATAGTTTCATGTATTTTATATAAAATTCTTGTAGTGGCTAAAGAACTTTAGGGCAAACAGATATACAAATTTTTTTTTACTTAAAATGTCATTCTCATTTGCTACCTTTTTAAATTAAGGCTTTATTGGGCTAGTAAAAATGTCCACTGTGTGGCGGTTTTTATTTTACAGTTAATTTTATACAGTGTTTATCCTGATCATTATTATTCCCTCAAGATGTAACAGTATAGAAGGTTGGAGGGTGTCACAAAATATTTCAGAAGCGGAAGTCAGTAAATATTTGATTCAAACTGTCTGATAAGAAAAGTAGGTACAGTTCTCAGTAGCTGGGAACAGTGTCCATTGCTCTGTGCTGAAGGATAGTCTTTTGCATTTCTTTTAGATGTAGGGGCAGTAGTAGACAGAAACAAAGTAGAGCTCCATGCTATTCCACACAAAGATTAGCAGATAGCCTAACCCTAACTGGCAGAGGGAGACATCTCACATGGTAATGAATGTTTCTACAGTTGTAAAACATCACCATAGCCATACTAGATGTCTATTTCTGAGGGAAAAAAGAAATTGGACCACATTTGTTTCCTTGAACTGTGGATTGAAAAAATATGCCCTCAGCTATATTTCTGCATACTCTCCCAACCAAAAGGTTGATGGTAGACAGTAATTTTATCACATCGCTTTGTATAATTTTAAGTTGGAGAGCACTTTCATTTTTTGAGGGGTTCAGTATTGTAACAAATTTAAAGTAGATGGTAAAAATGTATTACAAGAAATACGTTTTATTCTCATCTTCGTGGATTTTTTTTAACCTGGTTTCATACTAAGCATGCTTTTTTTCCCTCTGTCTCCTTGAAAGCCAGGTATTTATTAAATACAGATGTTATAAGAAACAAAAATTCAGTCCCAACAGTAAACCCTCTGTTTTGTGCCTCTAGTTCCAGAACTAGAAAAGACCCAAATTTAAATTTAAAAATAACTTAAGATAATTAATATACAAAAGTTAAAGTCTAACTGGACAAGGAATCATCTGTTTTTCATGTCAAATTTGCAAAGAATGCAATGAATGAATTTGTGTTTGGATAACTAACTAATTTTAAACAGATGTATGCAAAATTAATTGGTCAGCATGTCAATTATAAAAATCAGTCATTGTACAAAATTCACCATAGGAAGCAAGCTCTGGGCACTTTCAGCTTTACAGTGGAGTCAGCTGAGCTGTAGTTCGAGGTGGAGAAATCACCCTTTCTGGTACTCTATTTTCTCTCCTCTTGGTACTATCCCCAGTTTCCAGGCCTCTTTCCAGTGGACGTCCACAAATTATTTAGTGACCAAATGCAAGTGAGTGGTGAAAGTGCTTGGGGGGGTACTGCAGAGTGGGACTTCCTACCCTACACTTTGGAAGGGTCACGTGTAGGAATCTGGTAGCACACACCTGTAATCCCAGCCCTTGGAAGGCAGAGACTAGAGGATCATGAGTTTAAGGCCACCTCGGGCTACATAGGGAGGCCCTGTTTCAAAAGCAAAATTAATAAAATTGAGAGTGTAAGTTTAAAAGACAAATTTCCTAACTAGTTAATTTTGTATTTATTTATTTTAGATGTATTTATCTGAGAAAAGAAACATGGAGGGTTTTTTCTTTTTAATAATGAGGTTATAATAATGGCTTAAATCCATTCTCTAAGCTAGTATGTGTTACACTTTCATATATTTGAGCAACATGAAAATGTACTTGAAAATATGCTTACCTTCTAAATGATCATGGCTCTGTGATGTTTAATATTTAAAACTTACTTTGTCTTTCCTCTGCACTGTGAATGAACTTTGTATTATTTTTTTAAACCTTACACTAAATGTAAATGTTATAACATATTTTGCCTGTGCTTGATTTGAGGTCCTTTGTGTAGATGAGTAATTAAAAGATACTTAAGTGACATTATAATTCTATTACTGGAGAGCATCTTTTACATTTTCTCTGTTTTAATGAGGAAGAGAAAAGCCTGTGCATCTATAGTCACAACTTGGCTCCATAATATAGCCAAATTCATGATCGAAGTAGCTTTGGATGTGGCTTTTCTCTGAATGCTTAAATTTCACATACCTTGCATTTCACAGTTGTAATCCATGTTCAGCTGGTGCTCCCCCCCCCCATCTTGATACTTGTCAAAACATTTTGGTATTTTCTTTGGTAAAATATATATATATAAAATATTTTCTAATTGCACTGTGGTGCCATGGCCATCATTTTCATTAATGATGCTAACATGTTCAGTCCCATATGAGGCTTGATTTGTTGATGGTTAGATGTGTAAAGTAAGGTAGAATGGTAGGTGCCTCCACAGGGTTCATACACTTGGCTGAGTGAGCGCTGGGAAAAGATTCAAGATCCTGATTGCTATAGTAAGTACTGCACAGCAATAGTTGTAGGAAGATGAATAAGATCTTTTGTTTTAAAAATTCAAGTTTTCATCTTTTGTGTAATTCAAGTTCCAAATCTTTATCAAAAAAGTGAACAGTTTTGTTACTGAAGTTTAATAGAGCAATTTGTTTTCTTTTAACATGTTCAATTAAGAATTAATATAGTTACCATATGCTATGGGTAACACTGGTATATTATTTAGTTATATTACGAAACATATTTTAAAATAATCACCCTGTTTGTAATAACTAAGGTTGCCATAAGTCCTACACAAATTAGACTAAGTAGACAAGCACAGAAAACTGGAGTGTTAAGAACTACAAAAATTGTTAGATGCTAAAAAGTTGCAGAGTATCAAGAACCTTTAAGTTAGGCAATGTTTAGCCTGAGGAACTCAGTTCATAAGATAAAGGGTGAAAATTAGTGTCTGAAAATGGCAGAGTTGAACTTGAAAACTGAGAATGTAGCCAGGTTGGTGGTACATGCCTATAATCCCAGCACTTGTGGGATAGAGGCAGGAGATATTATTAATACAGTTGTGAACTGGTTCCTATCCAAGTATCTGAGAAGATTCAGAACTTGAAAAAGGAGTCCAGAGGCATCAAGTAGACGCATTCACCACTCGTTGACCATAATGTTCCTGCTAGCCAGTTCCCTGGAATACCAAATGCCTGCAATTTTTTTCTGTAAGATGATAGATAGATGATAGATAGATAGATAGATAGATAGATAGATAGATAGATAGATAGATAGATAGATAGATAGATAGATAGCCTTACCAATGCCTCAACAACAAATACAGCACACATACACACCCAGTGACAGTAGTGAACCTTTCTCCCCACTGCCATGAACAACACTAACAAGAGTAGGAGATACCTGAAGTGTGCTGGGAAAAGACCTGGCAAGGATCTGAGCTGCACTCAGCACTGCAGAGGGTTCTAAGAAGTAACCATTAGCAACCTGAGATCCATCTAAAACCTCCCCTCAAGTTTTTAATGGTCAGTATCCTGGCCTGTGAAGCTTGGTTTTTGATTTAGGAGTTAGGATCTTGAATCCACAGCAAAGAATCCAGTAAGCCTTAGGCTTTGTATCTCTATTTTATGGAAAACCAGGCAGCTGAGAAATCAGTCCACAGAGCTGGAGAGCTCACTTTTTTCTTGCTGAAGCGGATCCAGACAAGCAATACTCTGAAGCTTCAGACCCAGATTACAGAAAGCCATAGGCCTTTATGGGACTTTTTACATCATTTCTTCAACAGGTACAGAATTGGTGGGTTTAGACTACAGCCCACGTAACTTTCAACACAAATGTCTACATGTATGTAAGCCATTTCAGAAAATTCCTTTCATAGTCAAGTAGGCAGCCTGTTTACAGAAGCAAATACACCAGGCAAGGGTTAAGACACCCTCCGCGCTATAATTTCCTGCTTCACCAGTACAATGGTTAACAGATATTTCACCAGATAACTGATATTTGCTTCTGGCACCTTGGTGTTCTCCATTTTAGTTTTATTTTATCAGTGTAGTTAAGTATTTACTAAGAAGGTGTTACATAGTGACTATGAGTTGTCCTGAAGCATAGTAAAGTACAAGAATCAGCATAAGAATACGATCTCAGATATACAGAGAGCAACATTAAATAAATGCATGGCCATATGTCTTTTCCTCTTAGCCATCACTGGCAAAATTTCCATTTTGTGGAGGAGGAAAAACATAAGTAACTTGCACAAGGTCTTTCTTTAGTAGCAAAGTCAGAATTTGTTAACCCATAATCACAAACCCACTTTCCAAAAGAGCCTTCTTCACTTTTTCCAAGTGAACATGTATATGGTGTTGGGAGCGCATTAGGTACATTTCACCTAATGTGCAAGAATCGTTGGTCATCTTATAACAGATGGCTCAAGAAAATTTATATGAGAGCTGGTTGGATCACGACAGTAGAGTTCTTGGCAGAGATGTGCGGTCCTGGTGAGGATTCTGATTTCATGTCTGCCCCAGGCCTTTTTTAGCAGTCAGCATGAGAACTTTGTGGTTTCTTACTTCTGCAGACCCTGATCTTTTGATGTTAACCTCTTTAGATACAGACTTCTTTTTTAATATTTTATTTATTATTTTTATGTGTATTACTGTTTTGCCTGCATGTATGTAAATGTACTCATGTTGTGTGCTACCCATGGAGGTCAGAAGAGGGTGTTAGATCCCCTGGAACTGGAACTATGGATGGTGGTTAGCTGCCATGTGGGTGCTGGGGATCAAACCTGGGTCCTCTGCAAGAGCAGCCAGTACTCTTAACCACTCCAGCCTTCCCCCACCTTTTTTGAGTCAGGTTCTCTCTAGTCCTAGTTGGCCTGAACTCACTATGACCAGGCTGTCCTTAAATTCACAAAGATCTACCTGCCTCTGCCTTCCAAGTGCTGGACTAAAGGTGTGTGCCACCGCACCTGACTACTTTTTTTAACTGATTTTTTTTCTTTTCTGTGAGACCAAATTTAGTTTTCATGAGTACTCCTATTGGCTGCCTTTTTGTTTCTTATAATAAAACACTTTTGAAGGAAAAGTTATTAGCAAAAATCTTTACAATATTAACTAAATTTATTTCCAGAAACCTCATACATATTTTAATTATCTTTTTTTGAGCTATGTCTAGTTTCCCAAAGTTATTAATATAGAAATGGCTACTTTACTGCAGAAATCTTAGGCGTGTTTTGCGGACACTCTGAGTCTCAGCACAAACACAAAATCCCTCCCATTTTTCTACATTCAGATTTCACTTTCAAAACATCTTGACACATTTACATTCTTGCCTATTATACTAATTACTATGGTCATCGCTAAATCAAGATCATAGAACTAATTTTACTCATGTGGAGTGAGGCATCGGGACTGGGATGTTCTCCCTGATGGGTGCCCCCTTTGGTGCGATTTGCCAGCTGTGTGCTCTATGATTGGCTGGGCTTTTGATGTGCAGATAGTACAAGTTGGTCACAAACTTGTGTACAATGAGCCTGTTCTGGTTCATGTGAAAATCAACATCCTTTTTTGTGTAACAGGGTGACAGGATGCTACAATACTATTAGCATTTGCAAAGAGTGTGCTGTGTCCAAGGGTGTAACCACAGATCGTGTGCTGCTCAGTTTGTGTTTCTCTATTATGTGCAAGACACAAAGAAGCTGAAGGCTGGCAAAGGCCTGTCAAATCTTGTAATGTAGCGCTCGACCCCCAAACTCCACTTGGCCTCCAAGCATCTCTTGTTCCCTGTCCCACCCCTTTCTCTGAATGGGCACTGAGGTAGGTAAATGAATTCAGCAGCCTGGTAGGCGGGGGATTCCTTTCTGACCTCATTCCTGTACCGTTTGTTTGCAGGCTTGTAGGGGGAGAGGAGGACATTTTGGAATCCTTTGTGTCAAATCATTTTCTTGCAGGTTGGGGAGTTAATGGTAACTTTGTCTGAGGCCAACCAAGCAGAAAGCCTCCGCAGATGAGGCGTGGCACACTCAACCTCAGAAACAAGATGAGACTATGGAAATGGGGAACTTTCTAGAGCAGATGGATGTGTGGAACAGCAGTGTGTTCGACATCTGCTGCTGGGATGCTTAAGTCTTGCCATGTATTCCAGCATACAGGAGGTTTTTAGTAGTATTTTCCTTTCTGAATCATCATGACTCTTATTATGTATTGATGCCTGTGGTTTGGATAATTTTGTGCAAACATGTATGTTTCCTTATACTACCCAATTTAATAGAGTAGTGTGACTAGAAAAATTCGTGTGTGTGTGTGTGTGTATACCTAAAAATGAACTATAGCTTTAGAACAGCAATAGTGTGTGTGTGTGTGTGTGTCTGTGTGTATTTGTGTTAGTATACGCCATTGTGTGTGTGTGTGTGTGTCCGTGTATATTTGTGTGTGTGTCTGTGTGTGGGCTGGAGGCATCAGAACACCCTGGATCTGGAGTTACAGGCAGTTGTGAACTGCTTGATGTGGGTGTTGGGAACTGGATTCAGGTTCTCTACAAAAGCTGTTAACCACTGAGTCATCTCTCTAGCCTCCTTTCTTTCAATATTAAAAACCATGAGAAATAGGGATGTGTGACATAGGCCATAATACCTAAAAGTGAACTATAGCTTTAGAACAGCAATAGTGTGTGTGTATATAATACCTAAAAATGAACTATAGCTTTAGAACAGCAATAGGGTGTGTGTGTGTACATAAAAATAGAATATAGTTTTAGAATCACAAGAGTGTGTGTGTGTGTATACCTAAAAATGAACTATAGCTTTAGAACAGCAATAGGGTGTGTGTGTGTACATAAAAATAGAATATAGTTTTAGAATCACAAGAGTGTGTGTGTGTGTATACCTAAAAATGAACTATAGCTTTAGAACAGCAATAGGGTGTGTGTGTGTACATAAAAATAGAATATAGTTTTAGAATCACAAGAGTGTGTGTGTGTGTATACCTAAAAATGAACTATAGCTTTAGAACAGCAATAGGGTGTGTGTGTGTACATAAAAATAGAATATAGTTTTAGAATCACAAGAGTGTGTGTGTGTGTATACCTAAAAATGAACTATAGCTTTAGAACAGCAATAGTGTGTGTGTGTGTGTGTGTGTATATATAATACCTAAAAATGGACTATAGCTTTAGAACAGCAATAGCTCTTTTTTTGCAGAAAGAAGATGCCTATAGAAAAGTGGTTTGCTCAACTAGAGTTAAAATCTGTCTCCTAAATCCAGGCAAGTTCTATTCTGTTCCATGAAGATTCAAACCCAAGGCCATAGGTCCATGCCTCCACAGCCAGACATGTTGTAAGAGAGGTTATGGATCAGGATACTCATGTGAAATCTGTTTTTAAGTGTGTGCAGCTCACTTCTGAGATCTAAGCACATGCATGAGTCTAGAAGTATCTACAACCAGCATGCTGCCCATCCATGAGTGTGAAACTATATCTCAGCTACAGCTTTTTGTTCATCTCTGGCCTTGCTGGACTTTGGTGTGCCATAGACCTTCAGAAAATAATGAAACTTCCAATTGCTCTTTGAGATGCAGCTTATTTGAGGCTGGTCCGGAGAGGGGTTCAATACCTGCTGTATCCCAGGTACTTTAAATGTGCTGCTGTTCTTACATTTACACCTTCTTTTGGTAGGCATTCTAAGCCTGTTACCAGCAGGCCACTGTCTCGGGTTGTGTGAAGCCACAGCTGGCTAGCTGATGAGGCCTGTGGGAGCTCCATAACTGTGGCTGCAGTGCCCACAAGAGCAGGTGCAGAAAGGGCTGGGCATGTGCACAGAGCATTCCTTGCCTGCTCTACTATTCTAAGGCAACAGTGCTTTTTCATGACACAGGCTATTTGACTTTTTTTTTTTAAGCAGTATGTGTTTTCAGAGGCTGGAGAGATGGCTCAGTGGGTAAAGTGCAGGCTGCACAAGCATGAGGACCTGAGTTTGGATCCCAGCACCCTGGAAAAGTCAGCTACAACTGCTCACATTAATCCCAGCACTTGGGAGGGGCAGAGACGGTCAGATTCCAGAGCTTGCTGGCCAGCCAGGCTACCCTGAAGCATTGAGCTCTAGGTTCAGTGAGAGGCCCTGTCTCAAAATATAAGATGGTAGAGGCTGGGGAGATAACTCAGTTGATAAAGTACTTGCTGTGATAATAGAGGAAGGCATCCATTGTCAACATCTATCCACCACACATACAAGGTCAGGTGACCATACACACAGGTAATTTTTTTAGGTGCATGTATTCTTAGCAAGATAATGGTGGTACTACTTGCAATACATATGTCACTGGGTGCTAAGTGAAAAACCTTGATTGACTGAGATACTCAAAGTATATAATAGCCTTTTGCTGGGCATGTGGCTAATGTCTGTGAGTTAGAGACCAGCCTAATCTACATAGTAAGACCCTGTCTCAGGGCTGGAGAGATGGCTCAGCAGTTAAGAGCACCGGCTGTTCTTGCAGAAGACCTAGGTTTGAATCTCAGCACTCATATGGTGGCTAACCACTGTCTATAACTCCAGTTCTAGGGGATCCAACACCCTCTTCTGACTTTCATGGGTATGCATGACATGGGCGCACTTACATACATGCAGACAATACACTCATACACATAAAAATAACAAAAAGAACCTGTCTAAATAAAAATAAATAGACTCTTGTTCTCAGTGAAAGACACACTGCTGAGCTTCAGCAGGAAAATAGCACTTGCCATGCCAGCACATATGTTTTCATGAATTCTGAATGTTAGAAGATACTTCATTTGTTTAAATTACTAATATAAAGGCAGCCCCAAATCTTAGTAATTATTTCATATTTGCTGTGCTACTACTACACATCATCCCACCGTGAAAGTTAATCTATCTGTACGGTGTGGAGATACGTTAGATCTCAGACTGAAGGCCACTTGGGCCATGGCCATCTGTAGCTGTGATGGATATACATTAACTAAGAGGCCCTTCCTCTGCACAGCACCACCCCCAACCTCAAGGTCACACATTCCTTCTTGAAATGCAGGTCCCCTTCCCCTTCCTCTGCTACCTGGGAACAGCCATACTTTGGACTACTCATGCATTGAACCTCCCCCTTCTGAAACCTGTAAGAAGGGACCCTGCCACCACTCCGCCTGAGTGGTGTGCCTTCAGGTTTTACAGCAGCTCTCCTTGTCTGCTGTCTACTTCCTGATCAGCAATGCAGGCTACTACCACTAAGCCTGAAATCTCGGAGCCCCCACCCACGCTATTGTCTGTCTCTGGCATCAATAACTCCTAATCTCTTACCCAAAAGGACGATTCTCCTCAGTGTCCCCCTAAAACCTCGAAGTCAAAACTTTTCAGGATATGGAAGTGGACTGAGGACTCACAACTGAGTTCTCATTCGAAAAGAGCCATGCTGCCTGGAGAGATTAAGCTAGGAAAGAAGGCCGCTGCTGAGAAGGGAAAGGAACCACTGTGTGCACAGAGTTCAGACTTGTGTGTCAGAAAAGCAAGGGCAGATCACAGGAAACGAAGCAAAAGAGGTGTGTGTTACTGGTACTCCACCATCTTACTAAGCCTTATGAGAGCCCTTCCTCCCGTATAAAAGAACGAGCTGGATAGCCTGGGATAAGTTATTTTCCTCCTCACTGTAACTAAATAACTGAAAAAAAGCAACCTAAGGAAGGAAGAGTTTATTCTACCACGTGGTTTAAGAAGATGCCCAATCTATCAGGGCCGGGATGCTATGGCAGGAGGAAGGTGAAGTGACTGTCACCTGCGTTGCTGATCAGGAAGCAGCCAGTAGACAAGGAGAGCTGCTGTAAAACCTGAAGGCACAGTCTTAATGACCCACTTCCTCCAACAAGGCTCTGCCTCCTGGTGGTTCTACAACCTTCGAGAATGCACCAACAGCTGGGGGGGTGGTCAAGTGTTCAAATACATGGGCCTAGGGGGAGCATTTCCTGTCCAAACCACAACAGCCCCCAAGATTGCTTCCAGGCCAGTTCACTTGTAAAATTCTGATGGAGAAGCATGGCATCTGAAGATCTTCCCACACCATCTTTACTGATGATAAGAGAAATGACTTCAGGTTAAGCCAGGCAAGGTATTTCAGTGTTTCACTCCAAACCAGATATATGCTGTTTCTCTCTGGAATCTGCTAACTAATGATAGCTAATATTGATTCAGTGCTGATTGTCAGGTTGTAAGTTTACTGTTGTAAGCACATGGCCTACATGAATACTGTTCATTCCCACAGCCTGTCCTCTTCCCCATTTTACAGACTATAGAATGAAACTTTTATGTCATTTGCAGTGCCAGTTTACTCAGCTTGCAAGGAGCAAAACTGGGATCTCCACTCTGGAAATCTGGTTCCATGCCTCTGAAGTTAATCATGCTGTGCCAAAAAATTTCTTCACAATAAATGGCCTGTGTTGCCCAGTAGAAGACAAGAGGAAGAAGCCTCCATTGGCAAAGGGTGTCAAGGTTGAGAGGCCGAAAGTTAAGAAGAAAAGGGCAAAGGCCTGAGCACAAGGGAGGTTTGTAAAGACATTGATTAGCAGCCTGAAGGAACCCTCATCCCTGAGCAAACAGTGTGAGGTATGGGCATTCTTAGGTTTCTGGATAAAAAACATATTGCTGCTTATTTACAAAAGGCTCTGATATTTGGCCATTATCTTTTTGAGGGTACTGTTCATTGGATGGAATCTTTTTATTTTAGACCATTACTTTAACTTTCCGTGCCCTGGATACTCTGAATACAGTTACCCAGAAATAAGGCAAATGAACTTTTTAAATGTCACTGAATCCTAGCATCTGTTAAGTTGGCCCGTTCTTTCTTTATAAAGCCTGCAGGATGTTTATGTAAACAGTACTCCCTCTGCTTCATCCACGGTCAAGCTCCTCAGAAGGGAAGTCATCCTCATTCCACAACTCACCCCACACTCCATCTCCCTTACCAGCTCTAGCCTCCCAGCATACCACCCCCATTTTACCAACTGTCCCTCATTGAAGCCACCACTGGCCTCCATGTTGCTATCCCCCCCCGCCCCCTAGCATTATTATTTTGTTTGGTCCTTGAGGCCATGTCACATGGTGTACACCTGTCCCCTCTCCATCACTCTCTTCCTCTGACTTCTAGTACTAAGTGGCACATTTCTCACTCTCCTTTCTAACCTCATTTCTTGGATTCTGTGTCATGACCTCCTCTCAGGTTTCTTTCTAATGACAAAGTGGGTACTGACATGCAGTACTCTTTACAGGCCTTCCTGAGTGTTGGCATCCCCCAGAGCTCACACATCCATGGCTACTCACCTCCCTGCATGTCTTCTCCCGACTCAACTCTAGCTCCATCCCCTTCCTCTTTCCACACTCCAGACTCCTATCTCCATCTTGCACATCCCAGACAGTTTACACTTAGCATAGCTAAAGTGCAACCAGTTCTTCCTCCGTTAAACCTGTCCTTTCTCCAAAGCTTATTGTTTAGGTATCAGGCACTGTGATATGCCTAACTGCACAGGACAGTACAATCAACAAACCTGATCACCTATCTCTACAGTTTTATCTTACTATCCTTTGAACCAATACAGTCTTTCACAGCCTCCTGTCTCTACACTCACACCGGCCCACATGCATTACCTCCATTATTGCCTCTGGCCTTCATTTTCATCTTCTAGCCCCATCGCCACCCCCTGATAGAATGAAGTATCCAAAACATGTGAATATTGATGGATTAAAATCTGTCTTCGGCCAGGCATGGTGGCACACGACCTTAATCTCAGCACTCGGGTGGCAGAGACAGGTGGATCTCTGTGAGTTGGAGGCCAGCCTGGTCTACACAGCGAGATCCAGGTCTGCTGGGGCTATGGGGAGACCCTGTCTCAAAAGGATAAAAAATAAAATATGTCAGTCAGGCAGATAAGGTAGTCATTGTGATGAATAGAATTCAATTATTAAGCATCAAATAGCAAATTTTAATTAAATAGTTTGATTCTGGCACTAAATTTCTGGTAGTTACAACTGCAGCATAGATGTGTTTCTTTTTCCATGGCTATCAGCTATACTAAAATATACAACATTTTAAGAAGAAAAGTGTACCCTTTTTAAAACTTCATTTTAGTTTATTTTTTATGGGAGGATCTCTCCCAGAGCTGCTCCATCATAGATGCCCGCTCTCTTGTTCCCCAGCAGGAGATAAAATTTAGACCCTTTCAGGTCTTCAAGATTCTTTCAGTGCCCCAAAGGTCAGACTCAGTTTTCAATGCCAATGTTTGATTTACCTTCTCACAGTCTGAGCAAAAGCAATGATGGGAACACTGGAGCCTTAGCATGAACCCAGTCAAGGCACCAACCTACATTAGCAGGCATTGTGTCACTTTGCCAACATTGCCAGGACAACGTTTAAAAAAGGCTATGTGACAAATTGGGAAAGTCACATGAAATACTTTACAAACAAAATATGGCGATCTTGAGGAAAAGATCTACTCTTAACTGCTTGGTTTCGGACCAGTATTAGTCACTTTTCTGTTGCTGTGATAGAAACACTGACCTAAGCAATTTATAGAAGGAAGAGTTTATTTGAGCTTACAGTTCCAGGGGAATTACAGTCTGCCATGGCAGGGAGGGCATGGTGGCTGGAGGTGGCTGGAACAGGAGCAGCAGAAGTGAAACTCACGTCATCACACAGGCACAGGACGCAAGAGCAACTGGAGATCCAGCAAGGCTTAAGAACTCTCTAATCCCACCCCCAGTGACGTGCTTCCTCCAGGACAGCCAAACCTTCTAAAACCTCCCAAAACAGTGCCATCATGTGGGGACAAAATGTCCAAACACTTGGAGCCTCTGGGGGACATTTTCATTCAAACCATCACAGGGCCTAAATTACAATTTTCTTCAAGGAATATCATTTTGCTTAAAAGAATAACTGACAAACTGTCATGATTCACACTTTGTCATATGGCAGACAGTCTCACAAAATAAGTGAGGTAGCTAGGTGGGTAAAGGTACCTGCAGCCAAGCCTAATGGCCTGAGTTCAGTATCAACCCACATGGTGGAAAGAGAACTGACTCCTGAAGGTTGTCCTTTGACCACACCTGCACACAGAAAAAATAAATAAATAAATAAAAACGCAATTTAAAGTTTTTTAAACAACTTCAGAGACTGATCAGCAGTCAAGAGCATTTGCTGCTCTTCCAGAGGAGCTGGGTTCCGTTCCTAGCACCCATATCAGGCAGTTCGCAACCACCTGTAAGTCTAACACCAGGGGGTCCCGTGCCACCTGTGGCCTCTTCAAGCACCTACACGTGGCTCATGCATAGTGACACACATATATGCACATGAATAACAATAAAACAATTTTTTGTATTTGTTACCAATAATAATACCTGTGATCCTGATACCTGATCCGGTGTGTTTCTGATGATATGGTTGATGACAGGAATGACTGATTTCTTGACATTGTAGAATGAAAAAATCAGCAGTTAAAGACCTACATGACCCATTTTCCAAACAGCTAATGCATTGGCACCAGGTCAGACATGGATAAAGATCACTGCAAATGGGGACTGAGCCCTGGAGTGTAAGGCATAGAATATGAGACATTCAGGGGACATGTAGCTTCCCACACTGCAGCTAACCTTTGCCAGGTGTTGTGCAATATTCCAGAAGATCTCACAACTACCTGAAAAATCTGCTAACACTCTTTTCTCATTACACATCTATGTGAGACCGGGTTTTCTACATATGCTCAGAAAAAGCAACATACTGCAACAGAGCACGAAGATGCCAGTCACCTGCTACCAAGCCAGAAATGAAAGAGAATTCAACAATGGAAACAGGGCTGTTCTTACTACTACATCTGTTTTTTCCTAAGAGGTGTTTTTTTTGTTATAGTAACATATTATTTTCTAAATAAATGAGTGAGCTCAGTTTAAATTCCTAATAGGATAAATATCAGTAGACAAAAATCAACACACACTCAGGGCGCTCAATACTTTTTTTTAATACAAGAGGACGACCATGATGCTTTTGTTGGCAGTCCCACGGTTGATAAAGGTGTCTCAGGCCAGGTCTAGGGAGAGCAGATGCTGCTGAGCTGGTCCTGTGTTCCCACCTTCAGCAGAGCGTTGTTCTCCATTTTCTTTTGCTGCTAGGAAAACCCAAAAGAAGCTTCCTGTCTAGCACTCATGCAGAACCTTCCTTTCATATGTTGCATGTATGATACTAAATTTTTCCCCCTTTTCTCCCCCTACTTTACTTGGATTTCTTTGTCTGAATTTTTGTGGGCAATTCCAGCATCTCCCTCAAATCCTTGTATCACCTGAGATGACCTGTGAATGTAACTGGGAGCCACCACCAGGGAGGGATGGGGCAGACTGTTCTCAGTCCTGAAGCCACTTTCTACACAGCAGACTGCAAAGCTGTGACTTCCTTGTTATTTCCTTTAATTCATCTGTAAAACAGGAACATGAATTGGTGACAGAAAACGGTATAGCAAAGCTTGGAGACGACCAGGTTCTCCATCCAGCCATGCCAAGGGTTAGAAGGAGAGAGCCGCCCTAGGCAGCAAAGCAAGGAAGCAAAGGAAGCCAGGCGGCGGTGGAAGCGATGGCACTGCTCAAGGCCTCTTGGGCAGTCTCCTCAGTGAAAGGCCTTCTTTGGGGATTATAAGAATATTCATGACCCTTGAGATCAGCAGGTGAGGCTCAGCCCTCGCTACTCATCCTTTGGGCAAACAGTCCAGAAAGCCGAGGTTGCCAGGATGAGAAAGGAACAGTGGGAGTGGGGCGCTTTCCCTGCTTCCCTTGGCCCCCGGCCTCCTTTTATTTTCAGGAGGGGGGGGGGCACTTGTCCCGAGGTGAATCAAGGACTGTGTCTTTCATTTCTAAAGAGCAGGCAGCCAGGCTGAGGCAGAAGTCCAGTGACATGACTTGAGACACAAAATGGTATCTTAGCATCGAAGATCCCCTTTGACAAGAAGAAGAAAAGCCCTTTTCTTCCCAGCCCGGATTAGGCGAGGAGGGAATTCTCCGGAACATGTGTGCATTGTTTGGTGGAGGGCAGCCAGGCCGGCCTGGGGCTTGCCTCGCAAAGTCAGCCCAAGGAAGCTTGTCCCCACGTAATTAAAAGGGAAGGGAAACAGCAGGGAGTCTTGTTCCGCTGCTGCCCACCAAAGTGGGGTCCCTGGGGGATGGTGTGGCCCAGGAAATTGGCTAAATTAATGGTTGTGGAGGCCTTGCTGACTGTGTGGGCCCCGGAGGCAGAGAGAGGACAGGGCAAGGAGGACTCAAAGCTCTTTTGATAAAAGGGGGCAAAGAAAAACACCCTCAGAGTGGGCATGTGGTAGCTCCTTGCCACCTGACTGGGCAGACAGGTGCCCTGGGGACACGACACAGCACCTGCAGCTCGGGTCAACCCCTCACCAAAAGCAGAGCCCCAAGCAGTGAATCCAGACCCTCAGTTGTCCAGCTGATGCAGGCTGGCCCCTCGCTTTCTCCAGATAATGGTAAAGGCCTGAGCAAGGGGGTCACAGGTCATGGCTGGGCCTGAGACCCTGGAGTTTACAAAGGCCACTTCCCTTGACAACAAAGTTTGGGTAACCGCAGTCCCTTGTACTTGTCAGAGTTGGAGTATCTCACTCAGAAAAAACTGGAAGAAGTAAAAACCCCCAACAGGGGACTACAATGATGCCCACCATTTATGGAAAAGAAATGTCTTTTTCTTATGAAAAGTTTTTGGTTGCTATTTCCTGAAAGCTTCAAGAATATGAACTTTGTAACTCGTTTTTCCCAACTCTAGTTCTCCCAAAATGTGCAGGTTGCATTACTGAGGACTCTGGGTTCCCTTTAGCAACTATCTGGAAGTTCCTCACTCAGGTGCACAGTTGACCCCCGGGAGCCATGGGCAAGATAGCCAGGGACAACAGTTGTGGAGCCAAGCCCCTGGGGCTGGGACTCCCAGAGGCCACAGTACGAGCAGGCCTGCGCTCTTGGCCTTTTCTGGTGAGTAATGAATCTAAGTCAATATTGCAAAGTAGATGTGACTTCTCTGGCTGGGCAAATATTGGACCAAAGACTCAAGTGCAGCCATGCTGTTGACAACTACGAGATGGTGGCATTGTTGTCTTTGTTACCATGAAGTGCAACTCGCTGAGCCTGGCCTAACACCCTGTGTACATAAAGGACAGTGTGCAAGGAGGCTCGTGTGTTTGCTCTGCCAATACATGCCAACGGCCAGCCCACAAACATTTTCCCCTCCATGGTTACAGCTAGGGTTGCTGGACACATGCCCCAGGGGGTTGCTGAACAGTGGCTAAACCACATGTGCCTTTTCCTCTCTCTGGTTCAGTATTTAGAAGAGATCATTTTATTGAAGTATAGTGTACACATACCATCAATACAGTTTGTCGATTTTGTACCAACTGCCACACCCTGCTTGCTACCAAGTGCCCAGGCCCAGGACTTCTGCATTCCCAGCAACCTATAGGCACACCTAAGCTTCTGCCAGGCAGGGGAAACCACTATCGGGACCTATAACATAAAGGACTTATTTCTGTTTTGATTTTGAAACTTTTCCCTTGGTGTTGGAAGAAAATACAATGTGTTTGTCCAGCAGGGCATGGTTATGGCACAGCCAGGTAGACATGAGTTCAGCTCTGCCTCTAACATGCACAAGCCCCTTCCAAGCTCTGCAGCAAGGGCTTGCTCTGTTAAAAGATAGAACTTGCCCTTCTGGGCCCTCCTAGTGCCAGCACATAGTAACTGACACTTCTATCCCACTTTCAGCATGGGAGGTGCAGAGGGGCCTGACCAGGGAGGGTTGTGTCAGAGTCTGTCAACACGCAGCCTCAGGGCTGTGCTGGAAAGCTGACTGCCAACTTTCTCACCACACCACATCTGCCTCCTCCCTCAACACCACTTTCCATCCCTAGAAAACACAAGACCTCCCCACCATGGGAAAGAATCTGATGGACTACAGGCCCAAGTCTGTCTTAAAAGCATCCCAGGCAGAAATAGAGAAGGAAGTCCCTCTGAACACTGTTGCCTGATCCCCACTCCTTTAGCCAACAGCCTCTATGCTTCAATGTGACAGGAGAGAGGATAACAGCTGACAAACATGCACAGCCAGGGTTGAGGTACGGGGGGACAACTGAGGCCCCAAAGGGAAGGGGAGTTGCACAAGGTTAGAGTGTCTGACACAAGGCTACCTCGTTACGTGTCCCTGTCCTACAATGCATGTCTAGTATGCATGAGGCCCTCATTCCATCATCACCACAACAGTAAATAAAGGACTTTATGGCTCTTGTCAAAGATTGAAAAATAATCTTTCCCTACCACCCAAGAACACACACACACACACACACACACACACAGAGGGAGGGAGAGAGAGAGAGCAATTGTTTCCATCCAACAGAATCTTCTACTTCATCTACTCTTCCTGTAGCCCCTTAACCTCTAGAACACTCCCAGCTGTTACAGAACTTACCCCACCCTGTGATCACAGCCGCCCCCTGCTCTGTCATCATAGTCTCCACTGTCTAATCAAAGCTCCCAGAGCTGCATCTGAACTGTGCTGACAGCACTGTGGCTTGGCTGGGGAGCTGGCTTGGAGATGCCTAAGTTTTGGATACTCATCTTTTGTGTTTCTGGAGGTCAGAGGCAGCACCTTCAGATTTCTGACCTGCACACCACACCTAGAACTTGGGCTCCAGCAAGAACCACCCCTTTTCCTGAGCATACACTCTGTTTCTGGTCCACAATTACCAGAATGTCAAGGGACTCCAGTGACTAGAGCTGGAGGGCCTAGCTCGTCCCCATGGGGCCCCAGATACTAAATTGCTTTTCAGTCTTGGGAAATTTAGAAATTATTTTGTTCTGAAGCCTTTACTTCCCTTTTCCCCAAACACAGTGCCAACAACACCACAGGCCTAGTCAGCTTGAGTGACTCAGAGAAAGCCATAATGAAGGACACCTCTGGGGGTAACAGGGGGCAGCAATGGACCAGGAGCTAAGCAGTGGCCAGTTGTGGCATTATTCTGCCTTGCCCTTGGCCTTAGAACATAAGGCAGTGGCGCAGGATCCCTCTCAGTGTACCCTGTAGTGAAATGAACTCAAGGACATGATTGTCCTAGCTGTTGAGCACCATGCCTTTGACTGAGCACTAGTGACTTGCCAGGCTTGGCATGCTTGCATGCTTCTCACAATCCTCCTGTGAGGTGAGTTTTATTGTACCCATTTTCAGATGAATAAATGAACCGAGGGCCTGAGGAGATTGTTCAATTATTAAGTGCTTATCATACAAGCATGAAGACAGGAGTTCGAGATCCAGAACCCACATAAAAATGGCAGGTGTGGTGGGGTGCACCTGTAATGCCAGCACTGAGGAGGTGGAAATAGGAAAATCACTAGGATCATAGGGGACTATGCATATGTGTGTATAAGATGTTCACATGTGCACATGTTAGTATGTGTATGTGTACAGTGTGTGCATAGGGCCAGAGGTCAACCTCAGGTATCATACCTTAGGCACAGTCCTTTTTTCATTTTGTTTTGTTTTGTTTTGTTTTGTTCTGTGGCAAGGTCTCCCATACCTCCAGTTGGCTTCCAGCTCATATAAGCCAGGCTGGCCTCAATCTCACAGAGATCTACCAGCTCTGCCTCCTGAGTGCTGGGATTAAAGGCACCAGCCCAGCAGGTGTTGTTGCTGTTTTTGAGTAAGGATTTCTCACTAACCCCCTATGATCCCTCCCACACAAAAACAGGCTCAGACAAGTCAGAGAACAATAGGTCTCTTGACTCTGCTGAAGCTCAGTCTTATAGGACTTTAAAGAAAGGGGATGTCTTAGCAGTTAAGAGTACTGACTACTTTTGCAGAAGACCTGGATTTAGTTCCCAGAACCCATATCGTGGCTAACAACTACCCATAACTACAGTTCCAGGGGATCAGTGCCTTTTTCTGACCTCCATAAGCATTACACATACATAACTCACATACTTACAGGCAAAACACTCATATACATAAAATATAAATAAATTAAAAAATTTAAATACATAATTTCAAAGTTATGGAAAAATTATCACAAAAATCACCTCAAGATCCCATATACTTTTCACCCAGACTCCCCAACTGTTACATTTTAAGCCAGCAAGAAGGCTCAGCAGGTCAAAAAGCTTGCTATATAAGCCTGACAACCTGAGTTCAAACCTCAGAATCCACGTAAAAAACCAGATGCAGTGACATGCATCTGAAATCCCAGCACTCGTGCAGTGAGATGAGAGGCAGAGGCAAGAGAATCTCCTAGAAGCTGAGGCCAGCTAGCCTGTAGTACATGGTACAATGGGAGAAACAAGAGAGACCTTGTCTCAGCAAAGTGGAAGGCAAGAACTGACTCCCAGACATCCTCTGATATCCACATATGTGTCATGGTACATGCATGCCTAAACTTAGACACTATATAATAATAATAATAATAATAAATAATAATAATAATAATAAATTTTTTAAATAATTGTTAGAGTCAGGTGAGATGGCTCACACTTTTAATCTCAGCGCTCAGGAGACAGAGGAGATAGATCAAGGCCAGCCTGGTCTGCATAGAGAATTCCAGGCCATCTGGCTACAGGGAAACCCTGTCTCAAAAAAACAAAAAAGGGGGGCTGACGAGATAGCTCAGCAGTTAAGAGCACTGGCTGCTCTTGCAGAGGACCTGGGTTTGATTCCCAGCACCCACATGATGGCTAACAACTGTAACTCCAGTTCCAGGAGATCCAATGCCCTCCTCTGGCTTCCACAGGCATTGCATGACACAGGTGCACTTAAATGCATACAGGCAATGTGCTCATATACATAAAATAATAAAAACAAATAAATAAAACATTTTTAAAAATATGTAATAATTTTTAAAAAGCCTACTACATTTGCTTGAATTTATGACTTTAGGCCATTTCCAGTTAATGTGATTATCAGCATGCTGTGTTTAAATCTATCACCTTGCTATTTCTCCTTGTTTGACTTTGTTACCTTTTCCTCCTGTTTTCTCTTTGTTCTAATTAATTGAATGAATTTATGATTCCATTTAATCTCCTTTATTGGCTATGAGCGATAAGTCTTGTTTAGGCTTTTGAGGCTAGCTTTGCGTTTGTGTGCACGTGTCTAGCTCAGCTGCTATACCTTGTGTGTAAAACCTCAGAAGAGGTTTCCATTTCTCCTTTCTCAGCCTTTGTGCTACTGCTGGCAGAAATTTTACTTCTGTATATACAGTGACTCCCTTAATACCCTGTTATTTTTTATTTAAATGGGTACAGTTTTTTTTTTAATTAACAAATGTCATCACTCATTTTTTCAACAAATACTTAACAAGTACCTCTTATGTGCCCACACAGGTACTACTGATACCTGATCTCTCTGGCATTCAGGGGGTTGCTGAGTTTGCAGGTAGGGAACACAACTTAAGGCAAGCTTTCTGCCTATACAGGAATAAAGCCATTTGTCTTGAGTTTCATCATGAAAACAGACAGTTATCTTTTCTTTACTTTTTTTGTTTTGTTTTGTTTTGTTTTTTGTTTTGTTTGAGACATGGTCTCCCTGTAGCCCCAGCTGTCCTGGAACTCACTGTGTAGACCAGGCTGGCCTTGAAGTCATAGAGATCTACCTGCCTCTGCCTCCCAGTGCTGGGATTAAAGGCATGCACCACCACGCCTGGTGAGCAGTTATCTTTTCAAATATAATGTGCAAATGACCTAAGTAGTAAGAAAAGACACGTTCTTATCTAGTTATCATTCCTGCAGCTTTCCCTAGGTGATCCAGTCTCCACTGACATAATTCCCTTCCACCCACTAGAGTTATTTCTCTTAATATTTCCTATAATGAGTCTATTGATGCTGAGATCTCTCAGCTTTAATGTATGTGATGAAATCTTTATTTCATCTTTGTTTTTAAATGATATCTTCTAAAAGCATAGAATTCCAGGTTGGTTTTGCTTTTCAGAACATGACAGTGTTACTCCATTGTCTTCTTGCTTGCATTGTCTTCAGTGTGATGTCTGCTGCATTTCTACATTTTGTTGCATTGTAATTTATGTACATATGTCTTCTCTGGCTGCTTAAAAAAATAAAAAAGAATATCATTTTTGCCACAGAGTCTTGGCTTGTTTTGAATTTCTGTAATAAAATACCTGATGCTTGCTGCTTTAGGAAAGAGATTTGTTTGACCAACAGCTCTGAGAGCAGCAAAGTTCAAATGGTAGCACACTAGCTTCCAGTAGAGGGTCTATGCTTGCACAAAAATATGGTTCAGAAATGGAAGGGCAATCGGCTGCATGTAGCAGGGGCACATGTGCAAATGAAGAATCAAGAGAGTGGGGATTGGCCAAGGGACACTCTTTCGTAATCCCCTGCTCTTGCAAGAACTAACCTAGACCTGTGAGAGCTATGTTAATTCCTTCCAAGCATGCTGTTCCCATGACCTGGTTAACTCTTAAAGGCCCCACTAATTCTTAAAGATTCATCAACTCTTAATATCACAGCATTTGGAACCAAGCTTTCAACATATGAGCCTTTGGCAGATGAACCATACACGCTAGTTTAAGCCATTTGATTAAAATATGCCTTATTGTAAATTTCTTGGTGTTTCTTATTTTGAGGGTTTGTTGACATTCTTGTTGGGATTATATAATTTTAAATTTAGAAAAACTTCAACCATTATTTCCCCAATTATATATATCTGACACCACTTGAAGTTGTCCCGTGCATTAACTTTCCTCCCTGACTTTTCTTTTCTCTGAATTTTATTATTTCTTTCATTTTATGAATATGTTTTTATGTTATCAAATTCCCTGAATTTATGCCCTTCTGTAACCACCAATCTGCTGTTAATTCCATCCAGTGTTTCTCATGCCAGATGTGGGAAGATGAGAACTCTGGGATGATGAGTGGGTGGAGAACCTACCCAAGCAGCTCAGGTAATCAGAGAAGACTTTGTGGAAGAGGTGGCATTTGAGACCAGCCTTAAATGGAGGGAGTAGAGGTATCTCAGGAAGAATACAAGAAAGGAGGAGCTATCACTAGGAGAGGGCCCACAAGCAGGCTAGAAGGTCCCTGCTAATCTGGACACTAGTTGCTTAGAGTATGGTGGAAAGACAGGCAAAGGGCCAGATTATAAGTGGGGATCTTGAATGCTAGGGTCAATTGTCTACATTTTTAAAGGAGAGAACATTAGACCAGAATAATAATAATAATAACAATAATAATAATAATAAATAATAATAATAACAATAGAAATCCTGGCATAAAGTTCAAACAAACAAAAAATCAAGATCAGAGTTCCTAATAGAATCATGTTATAAATCCCTTATATTGAAATCACTTCAGCTTTGTGGTAGTTTGGCTGGGAGGTTTCCTCACTGGCTTAAGTATTTGAACACTTTGTGAGTTGGTAGTGCTTTTGGGGTGGGTCATGAGCTTCCTTGGAGGTGCATCCTTGCTGGAGGAAGCACATAGCTGGGGCAAGCTTTGAGAATTCATAGCCTCGTCCCACTTTCAATTTACTTTCTCTCTTCCTGCCCAATATTGAAGATATGAGCTCTCAGCTTTCCCCTCCTGCCTCCATGCCTCCTCCACCATTATGTAGCATCTTCTTCTGGAACCCTAAGTCAAATAAACTCTTCCTTCTATAAGTTGCCTTGGTCATGGTGTTTCATCACAGCAACGGAAAAGTAACTGATACAGGCCTGGTTAAGTTTCAGAAAAAGCAAACAAAGTGGGTTTTAACAAAGCAACTGTATTTGTTAAAGAGATTAATACAATTAGGGAGAGAAACTTTCACCTTGCACTAGAACAATAGGAAAAGTGACTTGAGGGTAAGACTCCATTCATCAAAAACTCTGGAGTATAACAATTCAAAGGCATTTGGAAATATTTTTTCATTTGAAAACAGAGTGTTTGAGCAAAGATAACCATCAAAGCCTCTAGCTTGAGTAGGCCACCATAAGGAAGTCACTTTCCAGGTTCAGCCTAAAAGGTACACAGAGGGTCTTGCAACTGTGATTCAAGGAGGCCAGGCTGTATTTCAAGCTTGCAGCAGAACTTGGCATTGTTCATACAGTACTGGTTTTTCAGGCATGCAAAGTACAACAGTGAGGGGCTTACAGAGGCTTGCACCAAGGATCTGGAAAGCCACAGAAGTCAGGCAGCATGAAGCAGAATCAGTATCTCTCCATAACACTGATTAAGCTAAGTATGAAACTGTGAAGATAAAATCTAAGTTGCAATGGAGATGCCAGAAGCATGAGATATTACCAAGGGAAGCTGTGGGCACCAAGTAGAGACAATCCAAGACAGACGCAACACGTACTGCAGGCAACAAAGCTGGGGGGTGGAACTACCCAGGCCCTTTGAAAGGCAGTCATCACGAGCCTCAGATGTTGGACATGGAGCTGCAACATTTGATGTTTGCCCTGCTGAGTTTTGCTCCTGCTTTGATCTGACTTTTCCTTGCTAGGCCCCCATTTTTCTATTTTGGAATAAGAACATTTACCCTGTGCATTGTATATTAGAAATATGTATCTCTGGGAGCAGGGAGCTCAGAGTTAAAAGACTGCATGAGTCTCAGAAGAAACTTTAAACTTGAGATTTTTGAGCAATGTTGAAAATATTAAGACTTAAGGGACTCTTGGAGATTAACTAAATGCATTTTGAATTATGCATCTTTGAGGACCAGAGATGAGATGGAATGGTGGCTTGAATGAGAATGTTCCCCATAGGCTCCAAGTATTTGAGTATTTTGTCCCAGTTGGTGCTGCTGTTTTGGGAGGTCTTAGAAAATATGGCCACACTGGAGGAAGCACATCACTAGAGGCAGACTTAGAGAGTTCTTAAGCCTTGCTGGATCTCCAGTTGTTCTCTGTTTCCTGTGCCTGATTGAAGATGTGAGCATTTAGCTTCTGCTCCTACTCTATCCACCTTGGCTGCCACACCTCCCTGCCATGATGGACTCTTGCCCCTTTGGAACTGTAAGCTAAATAAACTCTTCTTTTTCTAAATTCCCTTGGTCACTGTTTTATCACAGCAATAGAAAAGTGACTAATACAGATGGGATGATTTTCAGTAGCAAGGTGACAAGAGGTAGACTTCAATGGTTAATATTCATTTTCAGCATGACTGAATTTAGACTCACCAAGGAGTCATGCCTTTGTGGCTGTCTTTGAAGGCATTTCCAGAGAGGCTTAACTGAGGAATGAAGACCCACCTTAATGCAGGTGGCACTATCACAAAGGCTAGAGACCTAGACTGAATAATAGGAAGAATAGGAGAAAGCCTGTTGAGTACGAGCATCTGCCATTCTGCTTTCTGACTGCAGACACAATGTGACCAGCCAACTCCCACTCCTGCTCATGATGAATGGTTCTCCCAAACCCTGAGCCAGAGTAAAGCCTTACTCCTTTAAGCTGCTTCTTGTTGGGTTTTGGTCAGCACAATGAGAAAATAATGAATAAAATTTAATTTAATTTAATTATTAAATTAAATGATAATTAAATTTAAATTTGTCTTTTCAAAAGTGCACTATTAAGCCATATTATCACAGCCTGTCATTCTAGAACTCAGGAGATGAGGCAGGAAGATTATGAATTCAAGGCCAGCCTGGTCTATGTAGTAAGACTGTTTCAAAAAACAAAACAAAATGATATCACCATTAAGGGAATTAAAAAGGAAGCCACAGATCTGAAGAAAATATTTACAAATCATGTTATCTTATAAAGGATTTTATGTATTCAAAATATATAAAGAACTTTTAAAATCCAATCATACAAAATCAAATGACCCAATAAAGAGCATGAGCACTACATCTGAACAAACATCTTATGAAAGAAGAGGATACACAAGGGTGAATGAGAACCCGGAGAGCCGAGCTACTTCACGGAACACTTCAGGATAACTGGAGCAATGCTTGACCAGGGGAAGCATGAACACATATGTGGGGCAGCTGGATTCCTCATACACAGCTGTGGGAAAGTAAAATGGCATAACCATTTTGGACAGCAGCAGGCAGTTTCTTAAAATGCTAAATGTACAGCTCCCCTGTGACCTAGCCATTTTGTTCCTAGTTGTCCACCCAAGAGAGACAAAGATGTGTGATTCATACACATGTGGTCATAGCAGCTTCACTGGAAGCAGCCCCAAATTTGACCAAACCCAGTGTATACCGGTAAGGAAATAAAAAATGAAAAAAGAGAAGAAATCGACCCCAACAGAACAAGCAGGTCTTTTATTAAAGCAGAGACTAACCCTAAGCAGGTACCCCCTGTGGCCTGGGGCCAGAGGAGGTGGGCACTTCCTCACAGTCCTGAGGGAAGGAGCAGGCTCGCTCACAGATCCAGGGTTTTTATATTTTTGTCCCTTTGGGAATGGGGAAGGGGCTTGTGGTCGAGGTTGTGCCATATTGGGGAGGGCAGTTGCAAAGTGGGCTGTAGTCATGCAAGATGCTGGGTTCTGGAAAAGCAGTCAGATGGTTGCAACTGTGTGAAGAGCATTCAGGACCTAATATTTCTTCATCATTCCCGACTAAAGGGATATAAATGGCCGGGGGCCGGGCAGGGGGGGGAATGTCGTCATGTCTGACTGCATCTGCTGGCTGAGGAGTGGAGAGGGTAATCAGTCATTTATAACCCTTAAAAGGAGGATGGTCTTTTACATGGTCCCCAGTGGCAGCTTGAGAAATTGCTGTGACTTGATTAGCCAAGAACCTCTAGAAAAGACTCAAAAGCCATGCAAAAGCATGAGTAGCAGGGCACTTACAATCAGGGGATGAGATCAGGGTGGTGCCAAGGGGACAGGCAAGAGTAAATCCCTTGTCAGGTGTCCCCTTCCAATGAGGATGCTTATTCTCTAAGTTTTTTAATTCACTCCTGGACCACATCTACCTTGTTGGTGACTCCCCTAGAAAGAAGCACAGGCCTCCTTTTTCCATGATCAGAAGATCTAAGTCTCATCTGTTTGGAAGTGCCAGGGCAGCCAGAGGAAGAGCCCCGTGCCAGGCATTTGGGAGGTGGGGTGTGTGTCAGCTGTTGCTGAAAGTAGAGGTAGGTGTTATGCCAAATAGTGGGAGTGAAGGAAGAGGGCAGCGTCAGGTAGGAGGCCGTAGTCGTGCTAGTGGAACTGGGGGAGGTGAGGCCAAGGAGAAGGGTGTGTGGGGTGAGCCAGGTGGCAGCTTCTCCTTGGATCTATGAAACAGAGTTTTTAATGGTGGTGCATGGGGAAGGACGGATATGTTGTTGAATAGTGAGTGCAATAATGCTGTGTTCCCAAAGGATGGCCAAAGGATTTCCCAAAGGAAAGGAGGGTGGGGGAGAGATGCAGAAAGGTGTCCCTGTAAGGAGCCTTAGGCTGTAGGGCCCAAGATGGGGTTTCAAGGTGGGAACTAGAGGAAAGTTATTGTAGCTGAGCCTGTAACCCCTCCAGTGCCTTTAGAGCTAGGTCTGAGCATTGAATTGGGATCTTCTCCCATAAAATATGGGTTCTGTTTTTATAGATGGTATGTATAAGGTGGCCTCAATTTGTGTCCAAATGTTTAGATGGGCATGAGTAAAGATCCAGTTTATGGTTGATGATTCAGCACAGACTCTACAGGATGTCAAATCAGGATCGGCTGTGAAGGTTTTTATATTTTTCTCCTTTGGGGGAGGGGGAAGGGGCTTGTGGTCAAGGTTGTGTCATATGGGGGGGGCACAGCAAGCACAGGGTGGGTTGTGCCAGTTGTAAGGTGGGGTATCATCACCCAAGACACTGGGTTCCAGAAAAGCACCCAGAGGGTGGCAACCATGCAAGGAGCATTCAGGACCTCATATTTCTCATCAGTACTGGAGTACCATCAAGCAATCTTTAAGAATGAACCAGTGATGCCCACAACTGTGATGCCCACAACAACATGGAAAATCTCAAAATGACTGGCCAGAAAAAGAAGTCAGACTTTAAAGTTATTTATTTATTTATTTTTATGTGTATGTGCATGCTTGCTTGAGTTGATGTGTACTACATGCCTGTAGAGGCCAGAAGAGGGCATCAGATCCCCTGGAACAGGTTACAGATGGTTGTGAGCTGCTTGAGGATTGGTGCTGGGAACTGAACCTGGTTCTTCTACATTAGCAATAAGATTTTAAATGCTGAGCCATCTCTCTAACCCAAGAAGCCAGATTTTCAAAGGATTAAAAAAAAAAAATTTAGAAGTCTTAATTATACTAGTTCGATTCAGCTCTCTTCTCTACATTGTCATCACTACGTTGTTTTCATCCTAAACCAGAAACACTTATGTATTGGCCACTTAAATCTTTGTAAGTTAAGAGATACTTAAAAACCTAGTTCTTTTGCTTTTTAAGATATAGGCCATTCTTAGGACAGCAGTTAGCTACGTATTTAATTCAAAAATGTCATATACTGCCTCCCCCCACCACACTGCTCATAATCCTGTGGCCAGCCCAACCTCGCCATGTTCAATCCATGGGATCCTCATTGTTAGTGGGTTACTGTCACCACTTAGACATGCACCAAGCCATACCTTGGTCTAGGAAATTGTAATGTGCATGCCCTCCAACTGGTTTTACCTGCCTCTTCCTACTGGGTTAGGTACTGCTCATATACGGACTCTTTAGTTTCAGGAAATGTCAACCCTCCACCAGGTCATTACTTTCTATTAGCCATGACAAAGGCAAAATGGCAAGAATAATTAATTCTAGCAGTGAGGAATGATTATCATGGAGGGACTAAAACATCAAGAAGTTTGGGTTTTCTGAAAACAAGACAAAACAAAACAACAACAAAAAAACCCACCATAGTATGTATGAATAATAACCAAAAGCACAAATGCAAATAAAATACAAATTTTGACAAACAAAAATAAGTACATACTAGACTAGAGAGATAACTCAGCGGTTAAGAGCACTGACTGCTCTTCCAGAAGACCCTGGTTCAGTTCCCAGCACCCACATGCAGCTAACAACCATTAGCAACTCCACTTCCAGGGGATCCAACGCCCTCTTCTGACCTCTGTGGGCACTGCACAACATGGGTGCACTTACATACATACAGGCAATACACTCACACACATAAAATAAAAATAGTAAATAAAATATTAGAAAGAGTACATATTATATGCACTTAGGGGCCACGAATATTAAGAATTGCAAGCTAATACATCCTGATAATAGATCTATGGTTGTCTGGATCTAGCAAGGAGGAAAAGAGAAGTTGAGGTATATGTATGTTATAGATTATAGTGATGGCTACACATATACTGAAACTTGTCAACACTTTAAGTAGATAAAGTACATTATATGCTACTTGTATTTCAGTAAAGAAAAAAAAGAAAGATTATGTTTCACAGACATGGATTTAAATTCTACAAATTTCACTTAAACGCTGTCTATCCGTAGGCAAGTCCCTTATCACTCGCTTAGGTGATATTGACTTTTCTTCTGACTTTTATGAATATAGAATGAATTGATACATGTAAAGTACTTAACACAATGCTTGGGATACAATGTGGCTATTATTGTTATTAAAGTGCACCTGGTTTTAGGTAAATGCTCTATAAAGTCTCACCCTGCCTCCACCTTTTACAGCCCCCCCGCCCCAGGTGAATTCTGTGTTTGATCAGAAAAGTCAGGACTCAGGTGAAAGGAGACATCAACTGCATTGGGTAGAAATGCCACTGGGTCTAGTCTTCATCTTGTTCCTGTGGAGTAGTGACTGATGTTCATCCCACCAGGTAAGGTCTGGGACAGTCCCTCTGAGTTATTACCAGCCTAAGAGGAGCCTGGTGTGGCAGAGGCTAGAGCCTCCCTTTCTTCTATGCCCTCATAGAACTGTCCACATTTTCCAGTGCAGGGCACTCCGGGCTTTGTGAGCCGGCTCTCCCTCTAGCATGAAGCACTAACTACTGAGAAGGGCAGCCCTATTGTCTGGGAGGCTTCATGGGCCACAAAGGCCCTGCTGAAATCCCCACAGCCCCAGGACGAAACTAGGACTAGAATTTTCATGATAGAACAAGGCCTGCCCTGTGTGGCTAGAGTGGCTGAATCTTTACCAGTGTGGCAGAGTGACTTGTCCTGTGAGTCCCTTGGAGTCGGGTGCCGTAGAGCCAGAGGTATGGCGGCTCAGTGGGGTGGCAGTGGGCAGGTTCAGTGTATGAGGGCAGCTTGCTAGCTTCTGGTACCCATGTGCCTGGCGGTGAGTGGCACTGTCATTTCCAGGGGCAGATCTGGCTCACAAATGAACCTTAATGAGCAGCTGAGCTCTGCCACCACACTTCAAAACGATATTTGCAAGCATTGCAGCCTGGCATTTGGGAATTCCAGAAGGAAGGTGGCTTCTATGTCCTTAAGTTTCCCAACATGCCAAGGTTGGGAAATCCATATTGTCTCTACTTTTGGAAGAGGCAATGGGGGCTCCATGCTTTGAACAAATATTTAAACTGCAGTGGGGGGACAGAGGGGTGTAGGAGTGGATGAGACAGAGCTGCACTCCTGTGGAGCTCAGAGTGAGACCAGAGGGTCTGGGAAAGGAAGTGAGCTCGTTTGAGCCTCTGTCCCTATGGGGCGGGTCGCTGGACCCCCGGCGTGGTGTGTGCGGGCACCCTGGGGTCCTGTGGAGCTCAGAGTGAGACCAGAGGGTCTGGGAAAGGAAGTGAGCTTGTTTGAGCCTCTGTCCCTATGGGGCCGGTCGCTGGACCCCGGCGTGGTGTGTGCGGGCACCCTGGGGTCTCCGCCACAGCTGGTTAATCCCAGCGTGAGTCTGGCCACAAGCGATGTGGGGAGCGCGCCTGGGCTCCCAGGCACACTCACTCTGGATGTGGCCCAGGGTCAGGTGTGCGTGCACTCTCCCTCGTGGTTCTGGTCCCGCTGGCTAGCCACTGGCGCCTCTCTGGAGACGGCAGGTGCACAGACTTCTCTGAGCTGGCTAATCCTAGCGTGAGTCTGGCCGCAAGCGATGTGGGGAGCGCGCCTGGGCTCCCAGGCGCACTCACTCTGGATGTGGCCCAGGGTCAGTTGTGCGTGCACTCTCCCTCCATGGTTCTGGTCCCGCTGGCTAGCCACTGGCGCCTCTCTGGAGACGGCAGGTGCACAGACTTCTCTGATGCTGGCTGTAGCTGATAGCTATACACTTCTCTGGAGCGGAGAGCTTCCTCTGCTACTAGAGTATTATCTAGTCAGAATCCCGCCTCTATTACACCCTTGTACCCTTCCTCAGGATTGCGGAGTTCCTGGCCAGTGAACTCCACAGGGAAGAGGCACGGAGGTGGCGAAAGCTGGGGTATCCGTGGGCTGATAACAGAGGAATAGCGCCCCCCGGGGAGACTGGATCACAGGATTTAGTGTTACAGCTCAAGACAAGTGACTCAGCTCAGATCTCAGTGATTCAGCTCCAGCTCCAAGTCTAAGTGATCCAGCTCCGAGTCTAAGTGATCCAGCTCTAAGTGATCCAGCTCCGAGTCTGAGTGAAGGGCATTTGTGGTGGCCACTTCAAAGGGAGAGACAGGAAAGATGCCAGAAAGCACCTTGCTATGAAAAGGAGCCCGCGGCACATTCCCGAGCTGCATGAGCTGTCCGGTGTGAAGGGGCTTCGACTTTTGCATAACAGAGGTCTCCCAACATGTCCCTGCCTCTTAGAAATGGGATTGTAACCCATTACTCAAAGGACTGCAGTACCATGATGTGGAAACAAATGAGATGACATTTATCATGTTCCCAAAGTCTAGCACAGTGTAGACTGCCCTCAGATGTGGCATGAGGCCTGCCAGTGATGTGTAAGACTAGAATCCAGACAGCTTGGGGTTTTTACTGGACCTAGAGTAGCTGAGAAAACCTAAGATAGAGTCACAGGGATGGGGACAAGTCAGGGGCCACAGTCTAAAACCTTTGCTCTGAGGACCGAAGATACATCTGGTATCATTAAGGAGCTGGAGGCGCAGGCTGCTAACCTGAGGTTCCTACTCCAACAATGTGCATTTGCATCCCTCCCAGCCTGTCTCCTGGTCTCTCTTCTCTACGCAATGAGTCCTGCCACAGTGTACACTCAGTCGAGCACTCAGGACATCACTTCTTTGCTCGAAATTTCAAAAGCGCCACTAATTTACACAGGTTTCCACAAAAGTATGACCCTCATACCCAAGCTGACTGTGCAGGTTTCCTCTCTGCTCCAGTAAAACTTGCCATTTCACATTCACATCTACTCTATTCACTTGCAGAAGCTCCTTCTTTCCTCCCCAACAGAGCAGCCCCAACTCTGGCACCAGGAAGACCATATATCTGTATTAGCGACAGGAATGTCTTAAGAAGTAACACTTCTTGGGGCTGAAGAGATGGCTCAGCAGTTAAGAGCACAGGCTGCTCTTGCAGAGGATCTGGGTTCCATTCTGAGCATCCACATAGTGGCTAACAACCATCAGTAACTCTAGTTCCAGGGGATCCAATGCTTTTTCTGGTCTCTGCAGGCATTGCATACATAGGCTCACTTACATACCTGTACACAAAACATACATAGACATAAAAAATTAGAACATTTAAAAATTAAAAAAATAAAGTAACACTTCCAAGCCCAGTCATTTATGTCTATATTTGTTGAGACAAGAGCTTCCTAGGTGGCCTAGACTAGCGTCAAATTCATCATCCTCCTTCCTCAGCCTCCCAATTGCTAAGATTACTTGTGTGTGATCATGCCTCGCTCCTCAATGATCTTCACAGACCTGCCATCCTCACAATCACTCAGGGAAGGAGGCAGCCATGCCTCGCTCCTATATTATAATTTTAGACAATGATCTTCACAGACCTGCCATCCTCACAATCACTCAGGGAAGGAGGCAGCGGGTAAAGGTAAAGTCACACACCTTAAATATATGCAGGTTCAGGACCTGCTGCTCAAATCCTGTGTCCCCTGCATAGGATACTCCAAGCATACACAACTGAGAACAAAGTGTAGGAGATTTATGTGGTATCCTGGACACTATCTTGGGGAGTATGGGATGGCAGCTAGCTAGGCTCAGCCTGCCTACTGACAGCCTCACATCCTCTTCTGGGATTCAGTGCTGTAGACTTAGCACATGTTGGACTCTGGTGCAAGAGAATCCAAGGGTATCTCGAATGCTACCCCCGACTTCACGGAACATGTGGAGAGTGAATAAGCCCACTTGGCAGAGCACTACATTAGAGCATACAGAAGGAAAAATAACAGAGACAAGATTTCTCTCAGGGAAACACTGTAGAGAGAGACAGTGGGACCGGACAGATCCCAGAGAGAGTCAAGGGAAGGACAGCCTAAGGCGACCCTGGAAACCAGAAGAGGACAGAGGGAAAAGCAGGGGGGACATGAGGGACCTTGCCCTCCTCCTATTTGTCTGCATTCTGACTTCACTAATTAAGGACTGCTTGACACAACAACTTCAGATATAAGATGCTTATCTGTACTAAGTTCCGTTCTTGTAATTTTACTAAGTTATTTTTAAAAATTAGTATTTCTTAAATAGAAAAATGCTAGATGGTTTAGAAAAATACACAATTCCTATTATATCCTTAATTGGAAAAGAATTCCCTGCTCCTGCTATAAATCAGCCTAACACTTGTGGTGAACTCCTTGCAACACCCCCCTCCCCTTAAAAAAGAAAAGCAAGTGAAGCCTGCAGTCAGTTTCTTAGGCATTCTTCCTGACTGGAGCCCCAGTTGCTTCCTGCCAGGCTGGGAGCTCCCTGCTGCTGGGAACAACTCAGTCCTGCAAGGAGTCTGTGTGGCTAGGTGCTGAGGAAGGAGCTGCTACAGTGACCCAACAGACTGCTGTGGAGAGCCAAGTCACTCTGTGTGCCACAGAGACCCTCCTTATGGGGCAGTCACAGCCCCTACAAAGCCCAGGAAGGAGCTATTGAGATTTAATTGTGCAAATCCACGTGGCTGATGGGAAGGACGGGGAAGGGCTTGAGGGGGCTTCTCTTTCCTTTCTTCCTTTTCTTTTCTCTTTTTTTTACTTTTCCCCCCCTGACTGATGAAATAAAAAGAAACGATGCGTCTGTCTGCTGCAGCCTGGGGACTTTCTTACAGTTCTCTGTGTAGTGTTATTTGAAAAAAGACAAAAACCCCAAACAAAACACAGTTGTATTAACACAAAAGTCCAACTCCATGGTTGAAATCTCCCTTTCCATTCCCAGGGAAGGGTTTCCCAAATGAACCCCGGCTTGTCCGTGCAGACAATGGGGTCCCCAGGGAGCTGCACGTGATCAGACCAGTGAGTGAGGGGCCAGCAGGTCAGCGGCCGGGGCTCTGTGACCTCCCCTCTCTGTGAAAGGGAGAGGCTAGCTTTCTGTCGTCAGGCGGTGTCTCTTGTGATCAGCTAAGATGCCAAATGTCCAGAGCACAGAGCACTGGGCATAGTGGTGCCACTAAATCCAGCCATCATTTTCTGTGTGCCTGTCTTGTCTGTGTCTACAAGAGAAGCTTCCCGGGCACCCATAACAGATACCAGGCCTTGTGAGGAGTTGGGGGAAAGTTGGGGGGTGGGGGAACAGACAACATTTGCTGAACAAACACTAATGGATGTACCTGCTCACCTGTGGGTCTGCTCATGTATTTTTAGAGATTTTAACCATCTCTAAAATCAACAACAAACAAAAAGATATCCCTCAGCCTGGAAAAACAGGTAGAACCGGGCTCCAGTATGTGAAATAGGTTTGCAGATCCCTGGGGATCTGTGTGGTGCTCTATGATTACAGGGACATTGTGGGAGCGCCTGCCCGGTATTAAATGAACCACAAAACCAAATTCAGTGGCCTGATCACAGCAACCCACCAGAGACTGCTGCAGAAAACCAAGTCCTTTCCTGCTTTTGATATTCTGGAGGCCTGTGTAAGCACAAGCCTCCCTCTCAGATGAAATCTCTAGTCTGTCCACCTAGAGCTGCTGCTTAAGGCAGACACAGAAAGTTAAGGTGTATGGTTTACAGAGTTACAAAGGAACAGAACTAACTTCAAAGTTCCACCTATGTCAAACTCAAGACCTAGAAGAAATCCCGCTTAGGAGAATGGATTGGGAAGTGCCAGCATGGAGCTTCGTGGCAAGGTGCTTCCCCTGTCCCTGCCTCAGTTTCTTCATCTGTAAAACAGATATCCAACAGCCTATCTTGTGGGTTTGTTGTTTTAATAGAAGAATGCCTCTTCTGGCCTCTTGTATAGTCATGTGGCCCAGATCGATAGACTTGCAGAAGCTATAGAAACCTCTGGGCAGCAGCTGTGCTAACAGACAAGGTGACTCTTGTAACGCTGATGCAGTGGGTGCACAGCACTATCCCACCCCCACCCCCAGGTTAGTGGCTGTAGACAGGAAACCTGAGTCCCCTGTGGCTGGGCAGGGGGTCTAGGCCAACACCCCGGAATCACAAGACCTACTAGGTCAGAATCCTGGAGGGGTCTAAAAGAGATTACTTGCTATGCATGCATTGTGTTTTAAATGTCGTGCTTGGCCAGTTCTTGGGGTTTAGGAAAAATTTTAAGGGACAGATTTAAAACAATATTTTGTGTATTATTTTTATTTTATGTATATGAGTGTATTGCCTACATGTATGTGAGTGTGCCCATGTTGTGCAACACCAGCAGAGGTCAGATGAAGGTGTCAGACTCCACTAGAACTGGAGTTAAAGACAATTCTTAGCTAATATGTGGGTTCTGGGAGTCAAACCTGGGTCCTTTGTAAGAGCAGTTAGTGCTCTTAACTGAGCCATCTCTCCAGCCCCTTGAATGGCAGATTTGAGATTCTCCATGAATTCTGGGTCCTGAACTTCATTTTAAAAATGTTCTAAATTGCTTTTTGAAGCCAGTGAGTTTCCTTTGATTGCGCTCTGGGACTGACCCTACCTGAGACTTAGCAGCAGCATGTTTCAGAGTCGATGAACTTTTCCATTTAGTCATCCACTCAGCACATCTTACCAACCCCCTCAGTGCACCAGGAACTGTTTCAGGAGCTAGAAATGCAGCAACCAGCAGCTGGAACCACAATAAGGTTGTGGGGGTGGGGCATGCCTTCATAGCAGTTAGAGGTGGAGAAAACCCCATGACCACAGAACTGTATTGCCCCAAAGAAGGCTCCTGGTCCAGGTGGACCTTTCCTAGAAAAGAAATATTTCTTCTGAGAATCAAAGCCCATCAGAGGAGATGGGGTTAGTGGGGAGAGGTTTCAGAAAGCAGGACACAGGTTTGTGGGTTTGAGAACCTGGCACATTTGAAAAAGCAAGTGAAGTTTAATATGACTGTGCTCAAGGGTAAAGGAGACAGAGCTGACCAGAAGAGGAGGCCGCAGAGGCAGGCAGTACCCAGACTTCATGCTAGACCTGGCTAACCTGGCTAAGAATTATAATTTTTATCTGTAAGGTGTTCAGGTGTGGAGCTGCTGAGATGGCTTAGCAGGTAAAGAATGGATTCCTGCAATTTGTCCTTTGACCTCCACAGGTGCATAGGCACTCATGCCCCACCCCCACAATAAATAAATATAAAAAAAAAAAATCTTTTTTCAATTGTTCTGGAGTACCTCAAATCTACTGATTTGCACTTTCAAAGGCTTGCCCTAGTTCCATGTAGACATTAAATCAGAGCCAGTAGTTGTTATCACAGAAGCAAAAGACAGCAAAGAACCTGACATGGGCGGCAAGCAGCCTGGACAGTTAGGAGGTGGGTCAGGTGCAGATGGTCTCTGGTGCCTCAAGTAAATGGAGCTTACAGGAAGACCTCGAGGGGGCACTGGCCAGTCCACGTCTGTGACCTCCAGTTTGGGTACCTCGAGGCCCCAAGTGAGGCCTTCTGCACTCAGAACATACATACTAGAATGACCTCAGGACGTGACACTGTCACATCCCCTCTGCACTCACAGCCTAAGTCCCTATGTCTTGTTCAGTCAGGAGCTTCACATATATCCACCCAGTGGTCCTCTTGTTCTGGTCATATGAGCACTGCTGTCCCGCTGTGCTCACAAGGGCAGCACCATTCAACTCACCCAGCCCCTCACTTCCTCTGAGATGCCTCTCAGCAAACAGTACCACTGTCCCACCAGCCTGCTTTCAAACACCAGTGCCCACATCCACAGGGAGCAGTGTGTGTCCTGTGCCCTCACACAGCACATCCCTGAGACTTTGGGTTTGACTTGGCTGGAGCAAGCAGGAGGAGAGAGCAATTATCGGCCTTCAAGACTCCGCCTGCACTGTTGGCAGGAATGTTTTTTCCTGGGTGTCAATACAAACCCAGGGTCATTTTTCAGCTCTTGCCAATGGCTGTAATTGCAAAGGCCTGAGTGGTTCTCTAGAGAATCCCCGTGGCTCCCCATTCTCTCCTCCTGGACAGTGCTCTATAGACGCACCCCAGGCCATGGATCATGTTTTTCACATAACCCGTTAATTACTAAATAAAACAACCCAGCTTTCAACCTGATTAGCCCAGATTAATAGCCAGCAGCGGGTTTCACGCGCCTGCACAATTTATCACTGAAAAGAACTGTGTCTTTAATGATTTAGCTACCTGGCCTAGCAGGGCCTGCTTAGGGCCATGGGCCTTAGAGAGGAGTTAATTGCTGTTCTTCATTTCTGACCTGGAAAGGCCCAGGTGACAGTTCCTATTAGCCAGGCTTGGCCTGCCTGATGACAAAGGAGGGCAAGGAGCCCTTCCCTCCCACTTTATTCAGGAGATATATGGAAGTCAAGTGTCCCCAGCTCCACCACCCCAGCTGCCAGCTGAAACAAGTCGAGTCAACCTGTAAATTTATGAGCTGTTTTCCCTCCCCCTCCCCCTCCTCCCTCTCCTTCCTCCCTCAATATGTTGAAAGAGTAAATCGTTTTTTTCTTTAATTGTTAGAGTTCAACAAGAATCCTAAGACTTTTTGTAAAAATGAGAAAACTTCTTTTCCCTGGTTCTTTTCCCACTGCATTTTAGCATGATTTACTTTTCTAGCAGGGCGATAGAGTGACCAGACTTATTATTATTTATTATAGGAAGATCTTTTGGTGAACAGGCCCTTCAACTGTCAGAACTGCTCACTAGCACCAGATCCAATTCCTGTGTTTTTAGACTAGGATAGTGAGGTTCCAGGGAGAGGGAGTTGAGTTACCCAAGGTAACACTATTTAATGCTCCTGAGGCTTAACAAGCCAGGGAGCTGCCCAGAAGGTATCTCAGATAAAAGCCAACGGAGGGAGGGCAGGCCATTTCTTAATTACAGATTACAATAGTGGAAATTATTATTGATGACTTACTGTGTTCTAGACTTCATTTTTACTCAGCAGTCACCGCACCCAGTTTTCTGGTGGGGAGAACCAGCAGTTGTTTTGTGTCAGAGCAGTGCTGTCCTGCAGAACTTCCTGCAACAATGGGAAGGTTTGGTGTCTGCACTGTCCCAGGTCCCATGTAGTTAGTGGCTGACTTCTTTATTTGAATTATGACCACAGTGACTAAATCTTCATTGTACATTGTTGTTATGTAGAAATATAATCGATTCCTGTATGTGGATTCCTATAAATTTTTTTAATTCATCTATTAATACTAATATTTTAATTAATAGAATTTTTATTTTTAGAGTACTTTTAGGTTTATTTTTATTTTTAGAGTACTTTTAAGTTTATTTTTATTTTTAGAATACTTTAGGTTTATAGAAAAATTGAGCAGAAAGCACACTTCCTCTGAATCTGTGGGCTGTGCATCCACAGATCGAACCAAACAAAGGTCAAAAAACACTTGAAAGAAAATTGCACCTGTACTTAATATGTACAAACATTTCTTGTCATCATCCCTAAATAATACAATAGAACAACTATTTATGTGGCACCTACATTGTTTAGTTATTGCAAGTAATCTAGAGATGACTTAAGTACACTAGAGGACATGTGCCTGTAAATGTGTTTGGGGTATCCTAGGGCCAATCTCCTATGAATATCAAGAGACAACCATACGGAGGCTTCCCATGTTCCTCCATCCCAGCTTCCTCCACCTTGTACCCAAATCTCCCGTTAACATCTTTACCTTGGTACAGTATGTTTGCTATAACTGGTGAACTGCACTGAAATATCTTATTAGCTAAGTCCAACGTTTAGGAGCTTGTGTTCTGTTGGTCCCATGAAAAGTTTATAACACCATGAGCTACTGCTATAGAGTAATTCAACTGTCCTCAGAATCCCAATTTCTCCACTGCCTTTGTAGCTTTAGCTCTTCTCAGAACGTCTTACAGTGGAATCATGTAATGCGGAGGCTTGCCTGTTTGGAGTAACCATCTTTTATCAGATTTATCTTTTGCAAATATTTTCTTCTAGTCTGTGGATTTTTGTTTTCATTCATTCTCTTGATAGTGTCTTTCACAAAGCAGAAATTCTATTTGAGTGAAGCCCAGCTTATCATGCCCTTGGTGTCATTCCTAAAAAGTCACCAGCAAGCCAGCATGATCTAGAATTTCTGCTGGGACGTTTCTGGGACTTTTATAGGTTCACACTGTACATCTAGGTCTATAATCCATTTTGAGTTAATTTTTATAAAGGATGTAATGTCTGCGTCCAAGCTTTTTCTTTTGCATGTGAATATCCACGTTCCAGCATCATTTGCTGAAAAGATTCTCTCTTCTGCCTTTGCTCCTCTTTCAAAGATCAGTTAGCTGAATTTGAATGCGTGTGTTTCTGGGCTCTATTCTGTTCCACTGATCTATTTGTCTATTTTTGTAATACTACATTGCTCTGATTATTGTAACTTCAAATTAGGTGAAAATCTTGATTTGGATCTTCAACGTTGCTGAAAGAGCTGGCATCTTATATGGAGACTTCATTCACAAACATGAAATAGTTCTCCCATCAGATCATCTCATCAGAGCTTTCTAGTTTCCTTCTACATGTCCTGTGAACACTTTGGTAGATTTATACTTGTGTATTTCATTTCGGGGGGTGCCGATATAAAAAAGCACTGTGTTTCTCATTTCAAATTCCAATTTTCATTGTTGGTATACATAAAATCATTTGTTTTTTGCACTTTAACCTTACAGTTTCTATCTTACTGTGGTTCTTAGTTCCAGGGGGAGCTTTTGTTCATTTACTTTGTTTTGTTTCTTCATTTGTTTTGTGATTTTCTACACAACATTCATGTCATCTAGGAATAAAGATAGCTTTATTTACATCTCATTACCAACCATTTGCTTTTAAGTGGTATTGTCATGTTTGTAATTGTTGTTGTTGTTCCTGTCTTATTTCTTTCTATTCCTCCTTTTTAAAAATATTTTATTGATCATTTTTCTTTGTGTGTATGTGTGTGTGTGTGTGTGTGTGTATTGCCTACATGTATGTAAATGTACCTGTGTTGTACAATGCCCTCAGAGGTCAGAAGAGGGCATCAGATTCCCCTGGAACTGGAGTTACAGGTGGTTTTTAGTTGCCATATGGGTGCTGGGAATTGAAGCTGGGTCCTCTGCAAGAGTAGCCAGTGCTCTTAACTGCTGAGCCATCTCTCTAGTCCCCTATTTTTCCTTTTAAAAAGCCTAAATTTTAATATAGATAAAGTCTGTAATCTCTAACATTAATTTTTAAATCTTACCACTGCATTTAAATAATCAGAGTAGCCTTTTCACCAAGATGGCGTCAAAAGTGAGGGAGGAAGCTCCTGCCCCTCCCAAGACTGAAGTACAAACTTTGAAGACCGAAAACGCAGTGCTGAGAGCTATCCACAGCCACAGAAATGAAGAAGATCACACATTATCCACCTTCAGGTAACCCAAGACCTCACAGCTCCAGAGGCAGCCCAAGTCTCCTCAGATGAGCACTCCCAGGAGAAACAAACTTGACCACGACGACACCCTCATGAAGTTCTTCTGACCACCGAGTCAGCCACAAACTAGACAGAATACAGCAACATACTTGTGCTGATTGCGGATGTCAAGGCCAATGAGTGCCACATCACACAGGCTGTGAAGCAGCTCCATGCCAAAGATGTAGCTGGCCAAGGTCAGCCTTGTGGCCAGGCCTGACAGGGAGAAGAAGCCATGCGTTCAATTGCCTCTGGATGGTGAGGTCATCTAAACTGAGCTCAACGACTAGTTCTAAACACACATAGGTTACCATGAGAACAAGATACATTTGCAGAAATTCCTGTATAAACTATTAACTAGGAATTAGTGGAGGAACATGCTATAGGTGAAAACCATGGCTTTTTATAGCTCAGAACATCCTGGCTGGCTTGTTTTCTTCTCTGAACAACTTCTTAAAGTTCCTTCAGTAAGGAGCTGTTATGGCCAAGTATCTCTGTTTCTATTACTGTGAAATGGCTTTATTTTGTTTGTTTTCCTTGAAATCTCTCTCAGGTCATAATTCTTGGTTGAGAAATGTTTGTACTTCAACAGTGTACCTCCTGGATATTTCCTTAGATCTATCTTCTACATCACTAATTCCTCCTTTTAATTCACTTTTAGCATACATTTAGGCATTTTTTTCCTAATTGATTTAGTTTTTACTTACAATAACTATGTTTTCTCACACTTAGACTTCTTTTTGGTTGTTTTCCATGGATGTCTGGGAAGTTTTGGGGTTTGAGGGTGTTTGTTTTCCTCTTGTTTTCTAAAACATCAGCTCCTTTTCTCTTTTTTTGTCTTTTCCAGACAAGATCTCCTTGTAGCCCCAACTGACCTGGAACTCACTATGGAGACCGGTTGGCCTCCATCTCACAGAGATCTGCCTGCCTCTGCCTCAAGTGCTGGGACTAAAAGAATGCAGTACCACCACACCCAGCTCCTCTTTCTCCCCCTCCTCTTCCTCCTCCTCTCTTCCCTCCCTCTCCTCCCCCCCCCCCGGCTTGTCCTCCTCTTCCTTCTTCTTCTTCTTCCTCCTCTTCTCCTTCTTCTTATTCTTCTTCATCTTTTTGAGACAGGGGCTCTCTGTACCCCAGCTGTCAGCTGTCCTGGAACTCACTATGTAGATTGGGCTGGCCTTGAACTCACAGAGATCTGCCTGCCACTACTTCCAGAGTCGTGTGCCACCATGCCCAGTTCCTTTTCTTTTTCAAAGCATATTTATTCAGTATAAATGAAATCTTTGGGAATTTAATTCTGCCACATGTTGTTTCCTCTGATTTTTATTTACAATGGTTGGTTTTGTTCATATTTTAACATTTTAGGTTGTGAGCTCACGTTTGGGTGGGTTATTTGTGGGAACCCTTCAGGTCTGGGCTTTCATAACAGAGAGCATATGCTCTTGCTTTTTGCCAGGAGGTTCTGGAAAGCTCTAATACTAAACCATTTGGAAGTCAATATTTCCAGTGGGAGTCTGTGATCAACATAAATGTGTATTATCCCTTGTGCTAAGTTTTAATTTCATCTTCTTTACCAATGACAGGTAATTTCTAGCTCAGCCTTTTCCTGGACTGTTGTTCATGAGGCTTCCCTCTTTGTGGTCTCAGTTCCAATTTTCCAACTAACTCAGGCTCACTGTCTAGTCTTCTGTTCCCTGCAGGCATTAAAAGTCAAACTTGCCTCAAAGATTGACAAACATTCTCAGGATCACTTCAGCTTTAGCACCAACTCACTCTCCTGATTTGGCTCCTGATGATTCCCCTTACCCTCAACATCTAAAAGCATTGCATATGCTGTAGCTTGGATCTGGACTACCCCGAGGCCCATGTGCTAAAGATTTGTTCTCTAGACTAGCACCATAGGGAGCCTTTAATTGGGGAGAGTGGGGAAAGTGACAGGTTTGAAGTCATCTAGGGCATGCCCTCGCAGAGGATTGTGGGATGGGGATCTCTTCCTCTTGTTCCCAGTCCTGGCCACGAGTGAATAAACATGTTTCAGCCGGTGCTCCCCCCATAATCTGCTGGCATTGACTCAAAGCCACAGGGCCAATAGTAATACACCGAAATTCCCTTTTACAAAACTTTCCTTTTTATAAGTTGATGTATCTTATGTATTAGTTACAGGAAGTAGCAAACTAACATGGCGTGTTATATTTTATCCAGATTATCTATGTTTTTTTCAGTGTGAAATTTTAGGCTTTTGCTGTTTGCCAGAAATACCATAGCATGTTTCTTTTTGAAAGTAGTCACTTTTTCTTTTCTTTTTAACTTTAAATTTTTTATTTATTTATTTTTATTTTATGTGTATGTGTGTATTGCCTGCATGTAGGTAAGTGCACCCATGTCATGCTATGCCTGCGGAGGTCAGAAAAGGCTGTTGGAATCCCTTGGGACTGGAGTTATGGACAGTTGTTAGCTGCCATGTGTGTGCTGGGATTTGAACCCAGGTCTTCTGCAAGAACAGTGTTCTTATCTGCTGAGCCATCTCTCCAGCCCCCACTCTGTCTTTTGTTA